>NC_139714.1:10400794-10824050 GCF_964188405.1 Protomyctophum parallelum
CCTCTCTCTGTTCTTTCCAGCAGGTCCACTCACTAATGATGAGGTGGAGGAAGGAGGAACTCCTATGGAAGCGAACTAGGAACAAGAGAACACTCCTGAAGAGGAGTTAAGTACATATTTCAAGACTTCCCCTGACCCAGGGGGGGCATCACCTATCAAGAAATCACTCCTGGAAAAGAGTCAAGTACATTTTTCAAGACCTACCCTGACCCAGGGGGGGGCAACACCTATCTTGTGACCAGATCTCGTCGAACAAGAGAGAGACACCCCTCCCGATTCAGGGATGGGGAATGTTTTCAATCCTCTGCAGCAGCAGGGGGTGATGGATAGTGGAACCATTAAGGGGTAAACCTACCCCGCTTGTGAGAGTCGAGAGAGAAAGCGAAGGAAAAGAGAATAATCTAGTTACGGAGAAGAGAACCATCTCAAGAGAAAAGAGTATTACTCAAGAATAAATCTCTATAAATAAGGGCAGGCCTTGGCGCTGAACCCCTTAACCTCGTTACGAAACGATGGTTAAACCAGCTAAAGTTAAAACTCTGACCTCAAGGAGTCTGATGAAGAAAAACAATGAGAGTAGAAGCTCACTCCGAGCGCTGTTCAGGAGACTAGGAGGGAGTGGAGGAAGAATGACTCCGATCAGCAGAAGGTACCCTGTGGTACGTAGAAGACTGATACCAAGAGGGACTCACCGGCCCAGCCCTGAGGGGGCTTCAAGAAGGGCTGACATGAGTGAAGGAGAAGAAGAAGTCGGATTGAGCCATCCTCGAGGACAACCGACCGTCACTCCTAGGAGTATGGACCCAAGACCCAGCCTTCCTAAGGCTTCAAGTGGGGTCTTAGGGTGCATGCGAAAGGTCAAAGCTCGCCCAAGACGAGAGACCATAAGGAACTTGCCGAAGAGGAATCTAGTACAAGACTTCATGGCAGTGAGGGTAGAGTTTCAATTACCCGTGGTGGTGGTGGAACCCCCATCACAAGATCTTCTACCAAGAGAAACTGGCGTCAAGAGCCAGAAGCGAAGGAGGCGGAAGTCTAGACGGCCAGCGACGACATTGGATGTGACGGTTGACTTGGGCCTACCAATTCTCAGAGTCGTACTGCTGAGGGCCATTTCGTGTCGAATTTGCTCAGATGCTCTGGCATCTAGGAGGAAAATACAGAGACACTATGAAACCTATCACAAAGACACGGAAGTGCGATTCGTCTGCCCGAAATGTGGGAAAGAGGGCCGTAGGGTTCACCCCATTGCTTGTCATATTCCGAAATGCAAAGTAAACAACACTGACACCCCAATCAGGGGACGAGGTGTGGACTGTCACAGATGTGGCAAGAGGATGAAGTCGGCTTCGGGACTGACCCTGCACAACAAAACTCATCACAAACAAGCCTACTGGGAAGACGCCAAACGGCTCTCCAGGCTACGTGAAAAAATGCTGGTCAAGAAGATGTGGACTCAAGATGAACTTGTTGCAATCAAACTGGCAAGAGAGACTTTCCCACTAGGTGATCAGGCCAGGATCGCTTGGAAAGAGATGGGAAAGTCCAAGTCTATAAGTCAAGTCCGAGGAAAGCTCAGGTCTATTAAGAGGAGCGAAGCAGATAGGGTGGACACATGGGCGGATGTCCTACAAACAGAGGATCTGTTGACCGATCTGAGTCGCCAACGACATGAAACGCCGATGGTCTCGGGACTTAGGCGCAGCCTCAGAAGAGCAGTCGGAGAGCTTCGAGCGACCACCAGGAGCCCAAGCAGGTTGCTCAGAGATGTGGTTGAGAAGAAAAACCTGTCACCGGCTGATTGCAGGGTAGGGATGGTGGAACGGGACGGACAGGTGATAAAGTCTCTCCTTGAATCGTGGAGGACTAAAGTGGCCAGAGTGATGAAGAAGCCACGGATCCTCCCACCTCCAGTTAATAGACACGAAAGGAGGCGACGGGAGAAGGAAAAGGTTGAAAGACTTATCAAGAAGAATGACATTAAAGCACTTACGGATTATATCCTTGATGGAAAAGAGGAAATGGGTGACTGTGACATCCCAGAGGCCGACCTACTGGGTGTATATGGAAAGCTCTGGAGCAATGTGAGAGAATTTGGAGGGCTTGGAGGCTTCCAAAAGGGACCAAGAGCGAACAACGCAGTCCTCAAAGGACTAGTGACGCCAGAGGAAGTGGCTAAGCGCCTTAAAGGCGTAAAATCGGACTCGGCTCCTGGGCCAGATGGAGTCAAGCTATCCCACTTAGAACGATGGGATCCAACCAATGAAAAACTGGCTCGACTGTTTAACACCTGGTTGGTGTCGGGTCACGTACCCTCGTCCTTCAAAGAGAATAGAACAACTTTGATTCCCAAAACGTCAGACAAGAGTGAACTAGCGGATCCCAATAACTGGCGGCCCATAACGATTGGGAGCCTGATCCTGAGACTCTTTACACGTATCATCCATAAACGGCTGGAGAAGGCGTGTATGATAAGCACCCGTCAGAGAGGATTTATCCAGGCCGCTGGGTGTGCAGAGAACATACTGGTGCTGAACAGTCTGATCAAAGGGAGAAGGGACAAGGGAAAACCCCTGGGGGTGGTTTTCATCGACTTCGCCAAAGCATTCGACTCGGTGGCCCATGAGCACCTGTGGGAAGCATTGAAGAGACGAATGGTGGACAGTCATATGATCAAACTACTGCAGTCCCTATACACGGGCGCGACGACGGAGTTGAAAACCTTGAGAACGGTTCGTGGGAAGACGAGGGCAATCCCACTAAAGGTAGGGGTGAAACAGGGCTGCCCGCTCTCACCCTTGCTTTTCAATCTGGCCTTGGATCCATTACTCCGAACCCTGGAGAAGAGTGGGTCCTCCGTAGGAATTGGTGGCGGCAAAGTGTCGGCACTGGCGTTCGCTGATGACCTGGTGATCATTAGTGACTCTGTTCAAGGAATGACGCACAACCTCAGGATACTAGAGACCTTCAGTGCTCTAACGGGACTCAAGGTCCAGCCAAAGAAATGCTTCGGCTTCTTTTTGCAACGAACCAGGGGCCTACACACCCTGAATGAAGGAGTCGACTGGCGATTGATGGATGTCCCTCTTAAACTGGTCGAAGGGGGCTGCCCGAGGGAATACCTGGGCCTGATGATCGACCCAATGTGTGGAGCAGTGTCCCCCGACATAAAAGGGATAATCGGTGGTTTCATCGAGAAATTGGACGAAGCAGCCATTTCACCAGTGATGAAAGTCAAGGTTCTAAACAGATATGCTATTCCAAGAGTGTTATACCAGGCCGACCTCACTATGAGGTCTGAAAAGGAATTAGACGATGTTGATAAACAGATCAAAGGGGCGGTTAAGAACTGGCTGTCCCTTTCCATGAGCACGGTTGACGGGCTTCTATTTAGCAAGAATGGAAGCGGCGGGCTAGGCATACAGAAACTCAAGAGCCTGGTCCCGTCGATGCAAGTGAGAAGGTTGCATCGTTTGAGCACCTCATCTGACCCAGTCACCAGGTCCCTGGTGAACACCTACTGCGGACCAACGCAGTTCCAAAGATTGTGGCTCCTGGCTGGAGGTTCAGAAGACGACCAACCGGTCTGGGGCAGTAGACTTCTCAAGAGGGGGGGACTCGGGGGCAGTCCAGTCCCTATCGCTACTGCGAAACCTGGTGATTGGAGGGACATGGAGTTCAAGAGGTGGGCGGAAGCCCCGACACAAGGCGCGGGCATCGCCGAATTCAGAGACGATAGGATCTCGAATCACTGGTTGAGGGACCCGATCAGGAGGGGTTTCTCGGTGGACAACTTCAGTGCAGCACTGAGATTAAGGGCTAATGTTGTGCCTGTCAGGGAAGTCCTGTCCAGAGGTCAGAGGCACCTAAGGCGGGATTGCAGAAGATGCGGGTTCTTCTCAGAATCCCTGCACCACGTGGTTGGAGCCTGTAGGAAGGTCTCCAATAGTAGAGTGGTGAGGCACAACAAGATCTGCAAGCACTTGGAGACGCAAGCGATCGGATGTGGTTGGAGAGCTAAGGCTGAGGAGACCGTCAGACTCCCATCAGGGCGGCTCCTGACACCGGATCTGATTCTGTTCAAGGATAAGAAGATCATTGTCATTGATGTGACTGTCAAGATGGAGAAAAACAAAGGTATGCTGGGTGACGCGTACCGAGAAAAGGTGCGGAAGTACACACCGCTGATACCGGTCTTAAAGAAGCGGTATAAGCGCGTCGACCAAGTAGTGATCCACGGCTTCCCTATTGGGGCTAGGGGACTGTGGTACCCTAACAACTCGCGAGTCCTAAGAGAGTTGGGAGTGGTGTCGGCGCTGAAGTTCGCGCAGTTCCTATCAAGAAGGACGATCCTCTATACAGTGGATCATGTGAGGAACTTCCTGAGCGAACGATACAAGGAGCGAAAAAGGTGAGAATATGTCAAGTCTGATTCATATTGCAATTGTCGGATACCGGTTGGGCGCTTTTGGAGGGTCAATAAACCCGCTGTTCAAGATAGCATGTGACCTTGGCATGTGGGCCGCTCTCCGGGGCGCGCGCGCGATGGATATACAAGGTTGACAGTGTTGGTGGCAGGAATCTTATTTATGAAGTTCAATCATTCCATACTACCAACAACAAACGCACACCCGTGCGACTCGGGCGAAGAGTCCTGGCTTTTGGGACGACGACTTTCCCGAGGATAAAGAACGGTACCCCATTACCCACCCCATTTGCTACTACACCAGGGGCCCACTGGTGGACTGTGGGGATACTGCAAGTCAGGCCCCCAAATAATTGGCAAAACACATTGCATCAACATGGTATCAACCCAGTTGATACCATTTCAAATCTCTAAAGCCGCTCAAATTCTCAGTGTTACTTTAAAATCAGACCAGTGTGTGTCCAGTGGAAACCTCGTATGAATCTGATCTCAGGTCAGAATGGGTTAACTCTGAGTGTACAAATACCGTAGAACTCTTACGGGATCATTTGGTTCCATTTGTACACTCTCACAGTTGCAAACCCACAGGGGTCCGTCTATTTGGTTAACAACAATGGTTTTGCTGGGGACCCCCTGGAACTGTAATATAACATTAATATTAAAATGTAATGTAAAAAACTCGTATATGCCAAGTCTACCTCCTCATCCTTATTCTCTCGTCTTGATTATGCACAACTGTAGCTCATTATGCCGAAATTCCAATACCATCCAGTGTCAGCTACCTACCGTGTTACATCGCTGCTGCAAGGCAGACGGCTACATTTAGAATCTATACTGTAAGCCTGCAGTTACGTGAAGAGCCATGCTACTCCTTTAGTATCTTTAAATGTAACATTACTGTTGACTGATTGATATTGTTTGATTTTCACCGCCAACCTTTTGTGGGGTAGATTTGTATACATAATTATATGTTTATGATGTTAACGTTCATGTCGGTCAGAGGCCATGAGAACTATGTGTCTGTACATTGTCATTCACAGCACAGGAACCCTGTTATTATCTCTATTAATACTGCTTGTTTCTCAGACAAAGACCTCACACTGGCTTCAGGTAATATTGAATTTAATTTAGCAACATACAGCAGGGTGGTGAGGGTATATGTCATTCAGAATAGTTTTAATGTCTTGACCACAAACAAGAGTCAGCATGAAGCAGCCATGTCTTTATTTAAAGAGTCGGCTGCTGTACTGTTTCCAGGTCCTCTCCTAACTGAGAGAGGGGGAGGGATTGGATTTTGCTCCATCCTCATTTCATTGATGTTAGCATTTGGCACCGGCTAACCTTGAAGGAATTACAACCAAAACACCTTCGCCCATCCTCGCTATTGGAATCCAGCCACCCCCCCCCCCCCCCCCCCCCCCCCTCCCATCTCGTCAAGCCACAGGGCGCAGGCCCTGGAAAAACGACTAGGTCTCCTCCAGTGAAGGGTGACACCGTTGTAATTACAGCACATGTATTTTCTTTTGTCACACGTGGAAGCTCTCTCCCTCCGGGAGGCCTTTCATCAGTGGAGCAGGGGGGCCCGCGGATACTCCCAGATATGCCATTAAATGTTTGACTGGCTACTAGTATGAGTGTACGTGCAAGGCATCTTCTCTACTGGAAGGACTTGTCAAAATGTGTCAGTTGGCTCCCCAGAAGTGCACTGCACAAGCTTCCTGTTGCCAGGTAGCCCTTAACCCATTCTGACCTGAGATCAGATTCATACGAGGTTTCCGCCGGACACACACTGGTCTGATGAACCCATTCTGACCTGAGATCAGATTCTAAAAATGTCAGTCGCTCTTCGATTTTTCAAAAATAGCAGACCTACAAGCTCGTATCGCGCCACTCGGTGGCGCGATATGAGCTTGTAGATCTGCTATTTTTAAATAGCTAAAGCATAACATGATGCTGACACCAAAATGGGTGCCCGGTCAGAATGTATTAAGCGGTGTTGACAGTATAATTTCCACCTGTTTTACGAAAGCAATGCTCTCGTGGAGGTTCTGGGAATGAAAAGTCATATATAGGCTGGCAGGGAACAGGGAGGAAGTGTTCTAACAGCACTCTGTCATTGAGCTTGAAGGGTTTATGAATGCGGCATGAGAGCAGAGAGGAGTGTCTATTTGGGTGATGTCAGGGGCATGGATGGGACACGAGTAGGGTTGCCAACTACCTGAAAACGCCACCGGGCATACCTTATTTCAAGAACAAGAACAAATGTCACTTGTATGCAAGTTTGCGTATAATTGACCACTTGAACCCCACTGGCTGGAAGCAGGGCAGGGCTGAAGACCTGATTAAAATGAGCTCATAAAGGCCTGGGCCGTGGCTCATAATTATATATAAAAGAAAGGAAAAAAACAACATAACATAAAATAAAATAAAGAATTGGCTCATAAAAGAGACGCCAGGCAGGCAGGAGCCTGGCTGTAGAGTAGACCGAATCATCATGACATCATCCACAACCAGGGTACATAACGCCGGCAGCATCATATTGGAGCAGTATTATTCCTTAACCCATTAAGACCTGAGGATTTCTGAAACAAACATCTAGGCTACATATACACCTATGATATTGACTATTAGAAATATTAATTTGTTCTAAATATCCACATGTTGACAAACTAGACACTGTAGCTAATGTTCTGGACACTTCATTTTATACCATCTTACACATTTGATCTTATTTTATCTGGTCTATATATATATATATATATATATATATATATATATATATATATAGGCACAAAATGTATTCTAGTTTATTCTCTGGGTGTGAAAACAGAAGGACTGTGACTGTTGGGATACATACTGTAAGAGGGAATGTTGAAACAACATCAACAATGGCCAATTGCCAGAGTGCCAATTCAGTGAGTCTTAAGAAATAAGACTCACTGAGTCTAGTCTGAGTGTTTATTTTCACCCGGCTTGCTTGCTGAGACACTTAACTTTGATATTGTGTCACAATTCATTTTTCATTTTTCAAGCCCATTTTCCAGAGGCACGGCAAAAGCAATTGACAAGCACACCAGAATAAGTGAGTCAATTGACTCAATGTTGACAAAACATCGTTTCATGGTTCATAATTCAGACATTTTAATTAAAATTCATGAATGAATCTATTCGCCAGTGTCTGATTTTCCTCTAGACATTCAAAATCGATCTGTGCATATTTAAGGGCAAGGATAATGTAGCTTTGACCGAAGAAATTACCCAATAAAATGTGGTTTAGATTACCACTCTCAAGCATCGTGCCAAGTCTCTGAAGGTTGATTTTCTTACTGTACTGAATGGAATGAAAAGCCAACAACCCTGTTTATAAGCAGGGGGTCTCTCACCGCCTCTGGGATTTCAGATCAACGCTGGGTGCATCTCAATCCATGCCAGTCCACGTCCATCTACATGTGACATATGAGTGACACATGTATGTGTTTTCTTCTCTGCAACCATACCAAACCACTTTCAAACCTGACATCCTATTTTGTATTATTATGGATTACCATTTTCTACAAGCCGTGGAGAGTTGGAGATCAGCTATTCTTGCTATTTTACTGGTAATTTATTGTTTACTTTTTGATTGATTGAATAGTTTATTAGACATAATGTAAAAACAGCAACAGAGTACAGTCAATCACTTGCCATTTTACTTTTCGAAAAGTGCTTTATTGCGACCGCACGTCACAGTTAACTATGAAATCGTTCATTTCCCATCAGTTGTGTGGTTGGTTGGTCACCCCAGGTATGACCATATATGGTGACATTACGTAACATCATCGGGGATGGAGATCCCTGATGTCTATGGATCATCAATATTAATTCCATATATGGACACCTGATGTCATCAATATTGGCCAGCATCTGACCTCAAAACCTTAGATCTCCATATATGGAGCTGACCTGTTCTGACACTCAATATGTTGATCCTTCCCCATCCATCCATCCTCTCCAATGTCTCCCTTTTGACTGATACCTGTCAATTTAAACTCTAGACGGGCCTGCCCCAAAGTTATTAGTGCAGCTGCGCCCGGCAGCCGGCGAAAACTAAAGTTCTCAACAGGCCCAAAACTTAAGGCCCGTTATAAAAGCAAATGATGTGTGAAAAGCATTATGATTTTGTGTGTGTGTCTGCGTCACATGCCATGGGTTGATGGGTTTATATCTTGTCAGGCCCAGCTCGATGTTGGCAGTGGCTCTGTTTTCCAGACAGTGAGGTGAGGCTGATCTCCAGAGAAGACAACGAAGTGACTGGAGGTCAGGCAGATAATTGCACAAAATGCCTTTGTAATTGGAAAGGAGATTTAATATTAGCACGCATAATGACTTTCTTTCTGTTGTGCTCAGAATAACAATGAATGTATATCAGATTTAGATGGATTTGCACTTGGGGTCATCTCGGTCTCTTTGTACAGATAATGTGTCCCTGCCGATTGTAGAAATCCATCACTTTTCAAAAAAAATCTTAATTAGCAGTTTTTGCGATTCATTTAATTTTGTGATTCTGTATGCAAATGTAACATTCAGGAGACTGTCATAGTTTTTTTTGGGGTAATTAATAATTATAGAACAAATTAATGTAGACATAATAAGCAAATAACAAGAAAGAGAACACAAAGTTTTTTTTGTCTCTTGTTTGGTTTGTAAAATTGAGGCCGCAGTGGCTCAGGAGGTTGAGTAGCCGCTTGGGAAACATAATGTTCCAGGTTGGATCCCTGGCTCCCCCTGGGTACATGACAAAGTGTCCCTGAGCAAGACATTGGCGTGGTTTCTTCTGCTGTGAGTGTGAATGGGAAATGGCACCATTTTCCATTTATGCCCTACATACCTTGTTGACCCTTGTTATGGCTGGTCCCCTCCCCTTTTCCCTCTACACAAATGGCTTCGCCTATAGTTTCGCCTGATGTTCGCCCACTTCGACATAAACACGAAAGGGACAGTAGTTAGCCAGACTTGGTTTAATTATACTGACAGGTGCTGCAACATGTTTGCAGTGTGTTTCATAACTTGCCCTGGCACAACAGTGTCCGTATTAATGCATGCTGCTGTTGCGATGTGCTCGTGGGCCATACACTTGCCAAGCGCAGCCAAGAGTAATCGGCAATCATTTCACGGGACACAGACTTCAGGGTGTCTGTGAGGGTCATCCACATGTCAGAAGAACATGGAACATTATTCTCAGCATCTCTCGGCTTGTTCTGCCGGTCGACTGCCTGTTTTTCTTGCAAGAGCACATATAATCTGACCCAGGGTCAGTGCTCAACTCCAATTGTCACACCGTTCCCCAGTGAGTGCCATGCACAGATTGCACACTGTAGTGTGTCGGGCTTGTTAGTGGCCGCGTGCAGTGGTGGAAAGTAACTAAAGTAATTTGTATTTTGTAAGTAGTATTCGCAAGTATTGGCATCAAAATATGTATTGCTGTACAAATGTAAAAGTATGAAATACTGTTTAAAAATCGCTACAAAACAATCGTCTACACGCTAGACGGTTTGTGTTGTACATTCTGCACAATGAGTACTTCTACTTTTGGTAGTAATTTTTGATTACCAGACTTATTTCTATATTGCAGTATTGATACTTTTACCTAAGTAAAGAAACGCAGTACATTTTTCCACCACTGCCACTGAGTGCCCACACTGTAGTGTGTCAGACGTGCTAGTGGCAACGCGTGACTCCCTGTCCAGTGTCCATGCATGCATGCTCACGTATCACGTGAGTCACCGGGTTTGCATGTGCGAGTTAGCGAGGCAGTGGGGGGGTGTTGTTGAAGATTAACCACGGATGGCTCACGAGGGGCCTCGTGCCAATTTGCTCGGTCAGTGGACTGAACTGGTGGACCACACAAACATCATACCGTCATTTGAGATCCTGACATCTCCGGTCTACTAAAGCGTGTTCTGTAAAAAGGGGGATAAAAATGTATAAGTGGTAAAGACGTGTAGTCATATGCTGTTCCTTCGGGCCATTTATGATGTCTCCTAGTATCAACTAGTACCAAGGAGATTATAGTAATATATGCTGTCCTTTTAAGTTGATACTCTGGTGACGCAAAGAGTTACAGTATAGGCTAAGTGACAGCTTGATGGCGTATTACCTCTGTCATTATCCTTGCAGTCAAAACTAAAAGTAGATACTGTGAGTGATGTTTTAACCATGTAATTTACAATTTAGGCATTTAGCAGACGCTCTTAATCCAGAGCGATTTACATTAAGCAGTAATAAAACGCATGGCATACAGCACATATATAAAAGTAGTTATCATAAACCATGCGTAACATGTAAGATGACAGTTAAACTAGTGGGCGAGTTGTTGGAGGTGGCGTTAACTATTGTTCACATCCATTATTTACCACTGTCAGAAGTGATTAAAAGAAATGCAGAAACCTTGGAAAGCCTTTCTTCCCCCCATAACTTTTCCCAAAATGTTCGCTCCAGAAAATGGATGCTAGCTGGGGTTCACTGGGGTTAATGGTGTATAACCTCAGGCATAGGTCATAGGTCGGAGCTGAGCCTAGATGGGATGCGTGTGATATTGCAACAGAACGCAGGTGAGAGAGATATAGTGAGCGCTGAGATAACCTTGCCCTATATAACTCCATTTATCTATGGATTTAACATCGGTTTGTCCCGTTTCCGGTCAGTTTATCCTCTGGCCATCCTCCAACTCTGCAATGAGAAACTACGCCAAAGCGCTCGAGGGCTTTTGACCCCTGGCTCCGGCCCAGAATCAAACTATTGTCTATCCACCACAGATCTGTTCATATCCACCTGTGATGATCAATGTGCAACTGAGACCTTGGACATACTAGACGTAACATTACAGTGAGTTATTGCTTTCTGTGGGTCGTAGGTATATCTGTGGTACAGCCATTAAACCCCACATTAAACCTATAATGTCTCTATTCTGTGGTGGACATTCTGTGAAAATAGCAGATCCCAAATTGCTATTCGGTATCCCATTTCTTTAGTACGTTATGTCACATTTTAGTATTGATTCAGTCTCATCTCTGTAAACGCAATGCATTGTTGATGTACTTGTGGCACCATGGTTCCTGCTTCATCAGATACTTGTATGCTCAATTATATGAGATTGCAACTGCTGTTGAAGTACAACACATCTACATTGTAAACATCATGACATGTTTGTGAATACTCAATTATGCAACTGCTGTTGAAGTACAACTAACAAATCTACATTGTAAACATGTTTGTGAATAATCCTTTCTATCTATTATGACTCATATCTCGTCCTCTAATATATTCTCCACGCAATTCTCCACATAATCAGTCTGCATGGTGATACTGACTGTTCCGTGAGCTTGCCACACAACTGACTCACCACTCATCACCACCCCTATAATGTGGGGAGAACTCAGCATGCCTAATCATTCACCAAAAATAATCTACAAGCTCACAACCCCTTCGCAAACGTGCCACTTTGTGAACTTTTCGCATAGTGATCTGGTATAGATGGAAAGAAATCACACCTGTGTGAAGTGAGTGGTGCAAGTCCGTGTGGGGGTCCCCGGGAAGTTCCAGACCCACAGGACCATGGCCAGGGTGTCCGGCGAGCCGCCCCACGTCCGAAACGGTATAGAGAAATGAGAGATTTACCATGTGGGGGTCCCTCTACTGTACCCTCTACTGTGCTGTACTGTACTATCACTGTACTGTACTGGCACACCCAAAATCATCATGTCCCTGGAACATCCAGACCCCAGGAACGTGCCCAGGGGGCTGGGCCGATTCCGGCGAGCCGCCCCACGTCTGAAACGGTTGAGAAATGACAGAGTTAACGTGTGAGGGTCCCTCTACTGTACTGTACTATCACTGTACTGTACTGGCACACCCAAAATCATCATGCGTGTTTGTGTGTGTGTTAGGTTGCGCACAGGTGGTGAAAAACAACCATGCTATTTGCGTGCTCATACCCAGGCAGGTGCACCCAGCCACATAGCTCCGTAAAAACCCATTCAAGAACAGTTTTACTAAGGAAAGAGGGTTAAGTGATTACATTCAGAATAGGGCTGCACGATATGGACAAAAATTCATATCACGATACATATGGCAGATATCTCGATATCGATACGATACGATATAATATATATCACGATATATAGGGCAGATATCTCGATATCGATACGATACGATATATCGTGCAGCAACATATTTTCTTAATGGGCGTGGCTAGCGATTCAGGGCTGGAGCCAGGCTACAACAGGACAGAGGGACAAACGGAGTGATGGTTTATTTTCCGAGGGGCACAGGCAAAAACAGAGGGCTGGCTTTAGAAGTGGACGATATATCGATATATCTATATCGCGATACCGTTGCCTTTTTGCGATACTGATATTGTGCATGTTCATACCTCGATACCGATACGATAACGATATATTGTGCAGCCCTAATTCAGAACACTTAGAAAGTAAGAATATTTGGTAAAGCATTCCCTGTTCACGGACATCTCTGAATGCAAATTTAGTTTTACAATTATCACAGTACTGTATTGTAAGTTTGTTCTTCGGCATAACTGCGTCAGCAGAATGCACAAGACGTGGAGTACACAATGTCGGATTTGTGCTCATTTCTCTGCTGTTTGTCAGTGCTCTGACACTTCGGGGCACACACTTTAAATGATGGCGGCTTGGGCCGCTGGGGCCCCCTGATAAGCCTCTACAGAGCCATGATTTCTGTAATGATATTTGAACGCAGCCTCGGGACTACCTTTAGCATGAGTCAGCGAAAAAAGTTCACTCCTGTCTGCCTTAAATTGCTGACTTTATTCAGTGGGGGAGGACCGTGGCAACGGACAGCTTCAGTATCTCGCATCCTCCTAATGAATATGCACGCAGCATGTTTGCTAGGAGCAAAGTGAAGATTCTTCATGTAGGGCCGGGACTAATTGCGATTAATTACGATTAATTAACTACAGAAAGATTAATGCATTAAAGAAATTAACGCATTTTAATCGCACTATTTTTTTCACCGCGGAACGTTGTCACTGGACAGTTTTCAGACGGACCTGCGCAGTGCGCACCAAGTGTCCGTGTCCTCTTCAGACAATAACACCACCAGAAACCGCAGACAGTTCACCAGACTGGGGGAAGCCGCTGAGATCACTTTGCTTGTCCCCGTGGATTGGAAATAGGATTTAAAAGGCTATCCGATGGTAGCGTGGATTACAGCACAGTTGTGTGCAATTATTCAATAAAGAATTATTACCCCTATTACTACAAAAACAATGTTTTATTGCTTAAACTTATGTATTCACTATTCATTGATTCACTAGTATACCAAAATCCATTTGAAAAAATTGCTTTCTCACTGTTCTCGGGTCAAATAATGATATGCGATTAAAATGCGATTAATCTAGATTAATTAATCGCAAAGCCTCTGATTAATTAGATTCATTTTTTTAATCGAGTCCCAGCTCTAGTTTTCTTCTATTAATTGGAAGAGGGGGGTTCAATATTTTGTCGCTGTTGGGTAGAATCTTTGTATGCCCAAAACTGTTACTTTTCAGGAAATGGGGGGGGGAAAAATAACATGTGTTATAATCGATCCACTGTACTTAGTCACAAGCGCTAATACTTTTCATTGGCTCAATATTTATAAAACCCAAACACACACAGACTTAACAACTTTCAATTCCAATATGGTTCAAAATGAGCAAAACGCATCACAACACGTAAACTTTTAAATTGACTATTTCCGTATACCTTGCCGTGACACTTGCATAATATGATGAAGTAGGGCATTCATTCACAGTTTCCTTTTAAAAGGCCAAATAATTAATATTTGAATGAATTAGAGACTATATGGGGTGATTTTATGTGTTGTCTGTGGTGTTTATCTGTACTGTAGGTGTTGTCCTAAAGCCAGACTTAAAATTTAACCAAGGCTCAATCTGGCACTTAAAGAGACACCACAAGGCACTTCAATCAAGACACACTTTTTGAGAGGCCTTGAAAACCAGGCAGATTGGGTGGTATCATTCATTATAAGAGGGCATTTATATGCAAATAATGTGTTTTTTCAGAGCATGAATTCATACACTGCTCTCTCATTGCCATAATATCTACCCCAAGTAGTACCGTAGGTACTTTGAAAGCAGATGTTCCTTTGTTTGCTGTTGATATAAATGACAGGTTTCAGAGAGGCTATCACCTATCAGCAACTCTGAGAATAGAATGTGATTTATTTAACATCCTCTGATGTTCAATTGTTCATCCTCCTGAGTTTGGCAACCCAACAATGGGTCAAGATGTTGCTCGTGTGGGTTGATGACACATGCAACAATTATGGTCTAATGGTTGACCGTTAATCTTTAAAGGGACACAACACCCTAGGGTGATTTGTAGTTTGTCTTCCACTTCTTGTGAAAAACTACAGGGTAAAAACATGGCAGGCTGCATGACATTGCTGTTGGGAGGAAACCACTTTCTTTCCCCCCCATAAATCAATGCTATTGAACACACTTTACATATGTGTGTTGGTTAAAAAAATCACACCTGTGTGAAGTGAGGGGCGCTCTTATCATCGTACATGGTCATCTCATTCTGACCAATCACAATTTGTGTCCTCACTTTTGTCTTCAATGTGTGTGTTTACACACTTTTTGTCTTCAATGTTTGTGTTTACACAGACCCTCAAAGCTGGACATAGAGCCTCCCCTCTTATGAAAGTAATTGACAATACACCAACTTTGATGAGGCAGTATTGCATTGTTTAAAAATGTTTTCTATCCATTTGTTTGATGCAACTGTGTTGCATGCTAGTCTGCCAATGCTTTTAATTTACTGAACTGGAAAACAAACTACAAGCTCATATTAGGTGGCATGTGAGCCTTTTTGAGCAGCGGTTCGTTCCCAACCTTTTCTGGATCATGCAGGGCCCGCCTGAAAATCTTTAAAGCATTCATGGCCCACCCATCTGACCACTTAAGTTGTCAGATGGGTGGGCAGCGTGCGTTATCAGACATTTATTATAGTGATCCAACAATCGATTGTGCCCTTGCTTCGATCAATGGAACTAAGATACTATAGTATCCTTTAGTTTAAGGTCCTGTTTATCGGTATCCCAATGACAAGGTTTGATTAATATTATTATTATTTTTAAGTTTGCCAATTATTTGGGGGCCCACGTGCAACATCCTCAAGGTCCACCAGCTGGGCCCCGGCGCAGGTTGGGAATCACTGATTTAGTTTGAATCTGGATTGTGTTCGTCCTATTGTCCTAACCACTTAACTCCAATTTTGCCTATAATGACATCCACAAAATTGGGACACCAGTTTCAAAGTGATTAACCAACTAATGCAGTTACTCCTTTTATGGATCCTTCATGGGAAAGATTGTTGAGGGCTATTACGGTTGATGTAGTTGTTCATTCTCTGTTGAATATTTGTCTTTCTTCTGAGAGTGACTTCTGCATAATGGCTGTTCTGAGCCATTTCACTAAGGTGCTTAATTCTATCACATGACTCTGGTTAGACAACTCTCGTGCCGCATGAAATTAATGGCGCAGATCATAACAAACAAATGGCAATTACTTTTTAATTGTAACAGGGACTCGGAGGGCCGCGGGGGCCTGCCGAGGTTCAGAATGAATTGTCCGTCCCCGTCTCGAGGGAAATTGGGTATTAAATAAGGTTTGCTCCTCCTTCTACCTGACTCATTACCAGAGTGACTTTGTCTCTGCCGAGAGAGAGAGAGAGAAGGGGTTTGTTTAGACTCAGTTTGTTGACATATTTAATAATGCTTCCAGTTATTCCATCCGTTTTCATCTGAGGTCCCTGATGAACAAAGGTGTTAATCCTTGTGATTTTTTGTATTAATGGCTCTCACCTCTCTTTCCTCGTGGGTTTATCTCAGCAAATGGAAGAGCATTTAAATGGGCTGAGCCTGAGTGATATTTTTCGTTTCCGTTGTGTTTGTTTGTTAAAGAGACAGTGCCGTGATCCCCTCTAAAACATGATCAGTATTATGATCAGTGTGTGACCACACCCACCAGTTAATTAAGTATACCTGGTTTTCACCTTGGCACCACCCCCTTGAACTTAGGGACCGATTTTCATGTGGCAGTAATAGTAACTAATATATTCTTCTGTGGTCATTGGATCAATGGTTAAAATTAGAAAACATTTATGACTGCAGCTAAGGGAAAATTCCACCCCTCTGATCTTTGTTTTACACACCCATTAGGACATTGGCCATTACGAGATTCCCCTATTGAAGTCATTTTGAAGGTAAACGGTATAGGAATTTCCTGGTTAATTATGCATTAAACAGCCATCTGCGTTGGTGAGTTTTGTGTCCATCGGTTAAGCCTATTTCATAATTGGCCACCCCTGCTGTGTTCAAAGCTTTACCATCCTACTACACAGGAGCCTGAGAACTTCCAAATCAGAGTTACTTTCGTTGAAACGAAATTTTTTTGTCAACTACCATTTTTCACTAACGAAAACTAAATAAAAACTAAACTATGATGACTAAAACTAAGACTAAATATAATGACAATTTCATGAACAAATAACTAGATTTCAGTCAGATAACTCACGAATAGATCAATAGATCAACCAATATTTATTATAGAATGATAATACAAATATAAATATATAATATTTTGTCTTGGCGTTCGGCTCTGCTATATTCTTTCTCCCTGCTCGGCACAATTAAACATCATCATTAAACATTAAGAGCAGGGAGATAGATATATAATAACAACGCCCCATGGGGACAGAAATAACAGAGCCCACCGGCATGAAACCCCTCGAGTATATCTGACTGAACTAACTCCGCAAGCTACGTATCATTAAATTGTTAGGGAGGCACTAGTGGAGAAGAGATCCAGTAGAACTAAAAGACATGTCTCTTACCAGAAAAATACAGCATGCGTTGCATGAATATCTTATCCAACGATGGCAAAATATTCTTTAGTTTTGGGTCTGAGAGGCTAAATCGCATGGTGGTATCAATCAATCAATCAATCTTTATTTGTCACATACATATTAAAAAAGCAGTATCTTTAAAATGCAGTGAAATGTATGTAGGTCAGCCCCACAGAAGTGAACAGTAAAGTATGTGGCCCATAAATAATGGGCCTTGGTACTGTATGAAAAGGGCTCAAGTGTGATAAAGTACATTTAGTCAGTTAAGTACAGTATTTCAAAATTTGAATGAAAATGGCACATCCCACAGGCTCACTATGTGTCGCAATGCGACACGTGCACTTCTGTTATTTTGTGATTTTGAAAACTTCTGCATAATGAGTACTTTCTACTTTTGGCACCAATACCTTTTGTACTTTTAAGCAAAAATGTAATTCCGGACTTTTACTTGTAACAGAGAATTACAGTGCAGTATTGATACTTATACATACTTTTTTTGTGCTTTTTCCACCACTGTGTTGCTTGGCAACAGCGCCTCTGAACTCAGAAGAGAGAATGGCTGTGTGCCATTCATCCCTCTCTAAATGTTTACTAAACGGCATGGCAGCAGGTGACTGCAGTTTTGGCATTAATCACATATAACTTTCTACTAAGCTTTCATGCGGCACACTTTACTTAAGCGTAATCACATTTATCATTCACTTAGTTATCAAGCTCCATAACACTCATAAACGTTTATTATTATGACTAGTATTATACGACTCGTAACATTGTTTATGTTTATGTTTATTAAAAGGATCGCCCATTAGTGACACGTGAAAGAGCCTCTAGTCTTCCTGGAGTCCAGAACAAAGCAAACTATAGGTTTATTATCAGTGTCAACACACCAGAGATTCCCATCTCAAAAACGAATTCAATGCAACACACAGTATTCTATAGAGCAATGACAAAAACTCCATAGTCTTCCTTCACAACTCATACAGGCAGAAAAAAAAATCACACCCGTGTGAACTGAGTGGTGCAACTCCCCTCTTCCCCCATCCTCTCTCTCTCTCTCTCTCTCTCTCTCTCTCTCTCTCTCTCTCTCTCTCTCTCATTAGCAGGCAACAGTGCAGCACTAATACTATCTCTCTCTCTCTCTCTGTTTCTGGCACAACAGCGCCCCTACTGGTACGGTAGTCATAGTCATACTGGTGCTCATGAACCAACACATACATAGGCACACACATAGGTGAACACGGACATTGCTGTTCCTTGGAGTGGTTGCACCACTCAAAAAAGAGGGAAAACTGGTGTCCCCTAGACCGCACTTTAAGAACCACAGTTATAGAATGTTGTACTAAATCTAATCCTAACAACTAATGTCTTCTCTTATGGGGGTCTCTAGCACCAAATCTTACAAATGTGGGGGTCCTTGACAACCACAGTTGTATATTATTTTGCTTCTGTTGCTAGGGAAGAGATGCAGGACACCGTAGCAGGAAGCAATTAGTTGCCTACGGCTTAAGCCATATTTATTCATATAGTTCCGTGCACAGTTGTGCACAGAACATTGCCAATCTACAAGCTCAGAACTCAGTGTTGTGAGCTTGCAGGTCTGCTCTTTTCAGTGTATGCCTGCATTGCGTGCAACAACGTTTATCAAGACCCTTTAGCACGGTCCATGGACACAGTGTAAATACATCAAAGATGCGATTATAATCCACCTAATGGATAAAGCATTGATCTGTCACCAGGTGGTCCCCAACCTTCTTAAAGTGTTGTAATGAATGAATTGCATTTTGTATAGCACTTTTCCAAGTGCTCAAAGCGCTTTACAAAGTGTTAATACTTTTCATTGGTTGAATAAAATCCAGGCACAGACACATTTAACCACTTTCAACCTGGAGTCCACATTTTTACATTACGGCTGGCCAAAAACAAATGGCAGATCCAAAAGTGTGTAGATTGTGCACACAGTATGAGCAATGCAGTTTGCCTATTTGTGTTACTTTTGTGCAATGTTGTCCATGCCCAACAGCAGCGATTGTGTACGTGCTTCTGCTGTGTTTAATTGTTCCATCACTTAGAAACTAATTCCAATCACAATGAAAGCATTTATGATGCACTTTTGCTGGGGAAACGACCTCGACTCATATTACACGGCAGCAATGTCATGATGAAATCATTGAGCTGATTATGGATTATTACATCACTCATGTTGAGCCGTGGTGGAAAAGGTACTTGCCTGTTTTACTTAACCCATTCTGACCTGAGATCAGATTCATAACGAGGTTTCCGCCGGACACACACTGGTCTGATTAAACCCATTCTGACCTGAGATCAGATTAAAAAAATGTCAGTCGTTCTTCGATTTTTCAAAAATAGCAGACCTACAAGCTCGTATCGCGCCACTCGGTGGCGCGATATGAGCTTGTAGATCTGCTATTTTTAAATAGCTAAAGCATAACATGATGCTGACACCAAAATGGGTGCCCGTTCAGAATGGGTTAAGTAGCTAAAAGGGTCAATACTGCAATGTAGAAATACTGTTACAATAGTACAACATTCAAAACATGCTCGAGTAAAAGTACAAAAGTATTTCTATCAAAATATACTTAAAGGGATATTTCAGTTTCACAAAAACTTTTGGTCATTTTATCGTCTACTCAGGCTTATGTGAACACCCCAGACGGTTATTAAGCTACTTGATTCAGTAATTAGATATTTGATATTCATTTTTGCTGCCCTGCCTCCTTCCTATAAAACCATTATAAATTCAAAATCCATTTTAACCATGATAGATTAATCGAAAACACCCAACCTTTTTTTTCTTTTGACTGATGGTGTCCTTCCAATACGTGAGGAGGCCGTGCTTATTAATTTACTGTTCTTATTTATTTTTAATAATTATTTGGAAAATAACCTCATCCAGAAGGAGGCCAGAAGAGACTAAAACATCAAAAATAATTATTAAAAATAAATAAAAACGGTAAATGAAAAACCACGGCCCCCCTCACTACTGTCACTTTCAGTCACCAGCAACAAGGTCAGTATTTTCAATGAATCTATCATGGTTAAAATAGAGTTTGAAGTTATAATGGGTTTGTATAGGAAGGGGGCGAGGCAGCTAAAATTAATATCAAATATCTAAATACTGAGACAAGCAACTTAAAAACTGTCTGCGGTGTTCACATAAGCCTGAGTAGACGAATGACCTAAAGTATTTTTTCAGAAATCTGTCATGATTTAGAAGACATTTGTAGAATCTGTCTCAGGTCTAAATGGGTTAATTTGTTTTAGGGCTCCTATGCCCAGCTTTGTGTGTTTGTGTGTACCACATAGTGATGATATGATTAACTGATCACGGAATGTGATGTATGATGATATCTGATGCAAAAGAGCGCCCCTCACTTCACACAAGTGTTCAGCTAACACAGATGTGGAAGGCCGCATCTGGAAGTGCAGTGCGTTTATAGCAAGGAGGTGCTGGAACATGCCAAAGGTTGGCTGGCTCTGTGACAGGACATGATTGTGATGTAAGTCTGGAACAGTGTGTCCCTCTGTCAGCTTCACGTTAGTAACTAATACTTTTACTTTATACTTCTACTCCAATACCATTATTTGAAAACATAGTTCTTTCTAGTTTTATATTATTAAAACAAACAAAAAAAATATTTGGAAAATGCGGACATTCTGTATAATTACTTTTACTTTTGATACTTTAAGTACATTTTGATGCCAATACGTTTTGTACTTTTGCTCAAGTAAAACGTTGAATGCAGGCCTACAGACTAGTCCCAGGCCTTTACTCGAGTATTTCTATATTGCGGTACTTCTGCACCACTGCATTTTATGGCACTCGGTTCATTTGAGATAACACATAAGCTATGAGGCTGATTAATCGAGTTCATTTGCCACCAACGGGAGACGAGAAAGGGCATCGCAAGATCAAACTGTAAAGTCACCGTTCATTCAATCAGTATGCAAGGTCATCAGCGTGCGACGTGTGTGGACACCAGACTGCAAGCACGTCATTGAGTTATATTAAGGCCATCCAGCCCAATCGAGCACAGAGCCTCTATTTCAGTGTGTGGCAGTGTAATGTATTCAATCGGTACATATTAGTTGGGTGTAGAGCTCGACCACCAATCCCAATTTTGGAGAGTCCTACTAAGACCACCAATTTCAGAATCACAATGAAGCTTTTTTTTTTGTCACATCATAGGTTTACAGGTGTTTGGTAGTTGGTGACATTTCTCATTTCATGTTTTTGTGCAAACTCTGTTGCTTTTTTATTATTTTCAGAAATGAGAAAGAGAAGGGGGTGGTCAGGGGGGAGCAAGGGGAAAAAGACAAATAGCAGAGGCATGGATTTGGCTACCCATCTGCCCTACCAAATCCAACCTCGGTAACTACAAAGGATTACTAACACTTTAGGAACCTACTTAAAATTGACACGTGGGACGCAACTTAATGCTAAACACGCACAATGCATAATAGATGAAACCACAGGCAAAGTGATACCTGATGAGCCAATAATGAGCCAGGATTATGGGTACTGTTTTCACAGTTGGATATGAAAATCATGAAAAGCGGAGTGTGAAATATGAGACGTGAAATGAGAAGGGGGTGGGGGGAGGGGGGTGGAACAATGAGCTGTAACATTGCATAACCGAGACTAAGCGGGAGATAACCCGTTGGGTCTCGCTGCTGGGAGCGTGGCCACTGGATGGATGATCCTTTGATGCATGAAGATGCCAAGGGGGCAAAGGGGCCATCCTTTTGCATGCATTTTAATTCCATCCAGCGCTGGGGATCCCAAGCTGCTGTGACACAAAAGCAAGAGGATGACATGAAAGACAGAAAGCAGAGCCGCAGTGTTAAGGAACTTAGGGCTCCATTTTTGTCTCAGACTTTACCCGCAGCGTGGCCCGCAATTCAGCCACTTCCCGAAAATTAGGAATATAGGAGCTTTCTCTGTCCCTTAATGGTATTTTCGTCCCTCGTCACCCACTATCTTTTGCCGACACCAGTATTTGCGCCTAGAGGTGTGGTCATGGTCATTTTCCCCTAAATTGCTATTTTGGTCACATACTTTTGGGAAGTCGATAGTGGAGTTTAAAAGCACCCGTAAGCCGTGCTAAATTAGTTTGGTAGAGCGACACACGGCACGCCGCGCGCGCCTTAATGGAGATGTCTGCAGGCACAGAGTAGGCTGCCTCATCTCTCCTTATTCTCCGATCTATTTGTAATTTTCCTATAATCAGCAGAAGTCGAGTGCCTGCCACTTCCTTGTGTCCATTGTGTTTATATAATTGTATAGTCAAAGAAGTTATTTGTGCGCGATTCCATTTCCATTTGCTCTTTCAGTTCATGATCACCCCATAGCAGCAAATGGGATTTATTGACCGAACCTTCCTTTTCGCTTCATACCGTTCCGTAGAGACGGCCTACACGCACAATCTATATACCAAATGAAAGCCCTAATTTCGTAGTTTACATTTAACTTAGAATTTTTAAATGAGCGAGATTTGAGCGAGTTGTGACTCAATGAAAAGACGAGTGTTCTTGGCTCTGTGCTTGTGGAGAGAAAAAAAAAGAACTGCACGAGTGAGACTTCAGGGCAGTATAGTGGCTTTAGAAAGATGAGACAAAAATGGAGCCCTAAGGGCCCTATCTTGCGCCACATCTCACCCATATCCATAAACTTATTTGCCACTTTTTACTATTTTATAAAATAGTAAAGTTATAGCCCTATGAGTGCATCTACTCAAGAAATTTAATTGTGTGTCTGTCTGTCTGTCAAACCGTTGGCTTGATCGCAGCCAAACTCTGTAGTCTGCACACACTAAAGCATATAGTACCTGAAGGTTTGGCAGTAAGCATATAGCGCTTATACCCACCTTGCCTGTAGAAATTAAAATGCTTTGCACTTGCCAAGTGCTACGCACAACACATTAACATTCCCCAGGTGTTTAACATTCACTGGTTATTCCCTGTGTCTCTTTTATCTGCCGTGAATTCCCTGCGTTGCTCAGAGTGGTGTGAAACCTTGTAATGTGCATTCCGGAGGTGGGGGAGTAAGCTACGTGCCCAGCAAGCGTTGTTACCTGACTTTGTGTGAGTATATCGGCAACTGTGTGATTGGCTGATGAACAGCTGTACCGGGGCCAGTGGGCTGTAGCCAATTCACTTTGCCCAGAGCGCTCTTTTGTGAGCTGTGTGCTTCGCTTGGAACAAAGCCAAGGGGGCTTTAGTTCTGTGCTGCTCTTGGCCAGTGTCTCTGTGGCCCAACGTGAGAGTACAGCTCCCTGTGGCTTCCCTGGCACAACCATAAAATGGACGGACTCTAAGTCATACTCTTGTGTGAGCAAATAACAGTGCGATGAACATCTGGGGTACAGCACGGCTGATGCCGATCCCAGGAGTTCCATCATACATCATACATTCCGTGCTATACAAACACACACAAAATAGCACAAAAATAGCTTTTGAAGATCATCTATAACAACATGCCCTAAATAGGGATGGCAGTGGTAAAAAGTTGCTCATACCGATGTAACAAAGATATTGGTCTGGCTCTAGGAACATGAGTTAGTGCTTTGGTTGTGACTTCATGCAGAAGGTAAAACGCATTTGAGAACGGCTGAGTTCTTCTTGCATAAGCTACAGTAGTATCTTTATTCTTGAGTGGATCTGTCTGTATAATTTTTGCTCTATTTGAGACCCCCGCGTACCTTAAAGCTCCCTCCCATCATTTGTAGTTTTCATGGGAGAGGCAAAAACAAAAGAGAAAGAACATGGAAAACGGCTCAGATATTCAAATATTCCTCAAAACTTCCAGGTTTTGAGGGAAATTGGTGATTTTTTTTTATCACTGTGCCTTATGGCTACATAAAACTAGTAATACTAATGACATTGAGATTGCTTACATTTTGTGACATTTCTTTTTTTTTCTTTTCACTGTTTTGTTTATTCAAGACTCAGGGTATACAGTAAATCAAACAAAATGACAGTATATGTGACACACCCATACAGAACATATCAAAGAAATGAAATGTACATATATAAATGTTGTGAACACCATACACAAGATATTGTGGCAGCATCAAAAACAAATAATAATAAGTTGCATAGTCCTATGCTAATCATGGAAGCGACAATGATAACCACATAACCTGAACCAAGTTTTAAAACAAAAACAAGACAAACATACGACACGACAAGACAAGACAAGACAAGACAACATGGCATGGTCATTGGTCACCCTTTCAAAACACAATGGACGTGGCAGTGCATCCACACATGGCTCCTAATAATAAATATACTGAACAATCCGGCTACGTCGGGAATCTAGCATGCTCAAATCCAGGATTAAACTCATTCAATCTGGAATATCTTGAAACTGTAAGTCATTTACTAGTATGAGGAAGGGGCCCCATGTGTCCTCAAATTTGGATACCGAGCCTCTCAGGGTACATCTAATTTTTTCTAATTTAATAAAGTGGAGTACGTCTCTAATCCAGTGGAGATGGGTTGGGGGAACAGAGGACTTCCATTTCATCAGAATTAGACGCCTAGCTAAGAGAGTGGTAAAGGCCACCAAGTGAGCTTCGTTTTTTGACAGGAACAGATCAGGGGAAGAGATTCCGAAAATAGCTGTCATTACATTAGGTTCAAATGGTACCCTAACACTACTTGACATAGTGTCAAAGATCTTAGTCCAATACCTACGTAAAGAAGGGCATGACCAAAACATATGTATATACGTGGCAGGGGCCGAACGACACCTATCACACAGGGGATCAATATCACCATATATTTTGGATAACCTAACTTTAGTGAAATGTACACGATGGATGATTTTGCATTGGATTAGCCCATGCCTCGCACAAATGGAAGAAGAGTGGACAAGACGTAAAATATCTTCCCAATCACCATCTGAGATTTCTTCTCCTAAATCCTCTTCCCATCTGTTCTTAATATTTTCTATTGAAGTAGGCCGCAAAGAGAAAATACAATTGTACATAACCGATATTAGGCCCTTCGTGCTCGACAATGGAGTTAAGAAGGAATCAACCACAGTGGCCTCTGGAAGGTTTGGAAATACAGGGTTAAGGCTACGCACAAAACTGCGAATCTGAAGATATCGAAAGAAGTGTTGATTTGAAAGGGAATATTTCCCAGACAGCTGTTGAAAGGAAGCAAATACCTTGTCAATATACAGATCACTGAGCTTTGTAATACCAAGTGATGACCATAAAGAGAAAGCATTATCACTCAAAGATGAATGGAATAAAGGGTTTGCTGTTATTGGGGCAAGGAAGGACTGGGCCTGTAGACCAAAGTGGCGCCTGAATTGATTCCAAATTTTAAGTGTGGATTTGACAATAATATTCTTAGAATAAGGGGTAAGAGAAAAACGAATAGGGGTATGAATAAGAGCAGTTAACGAGGCAGGCCTTACTGAGGAAGATTCCATCTCAATCCATGTTGGACGTAAAGGTGATTTCTCCAACATCAGCCAATGTTGCAAAATTCTAAGATTGGCTGCCCAGTAATAAAACCTAAAGTTAGGTAGGGCTAACCCACCCTGAGGTTTGGGTCTTTGTAATAATGTTTTACTGATCCTGGGAACTTTTTTATTCCAAATAAATTCTGAGATCATGCGATCAATTTTATCAAAAAAAGAGAAGGGGAGAAAAATGGGCAGGCACTGGACAAGATAAGAGAACTTTGGGAGAGAATTCATCTTGACACAATTAACCCGTGCAGCAAGAGATAAAGGCAATAGAGACCACCGCTCAAAATCTTCCTGGAAACGAGTCAATAAAGTACCAAAATTATATTTGAATAAATCTTCGAACTTGTCTCTAATCTGAATACCAAGGTATTTAAAACCATTCAGAGCTATTTTAAATGGAAAATTGCTCAGCGGGTAATTACGTGCGGCTGCGTTTAATGGGAGTAACTCACTTTTATCGAGATTCAGCTTATAACCAGAGATGAGGCCAAATGAGGAGAAAATATCAAGTATCGCCGGAATGGACGTAGATATGTCAGAAATATACAAAAGTAAATCATCTGCATAAAGGGATGTCCGCTGCTCAGTGCCATTTCTAACTATACCCGTTATGCGAGGGCTTGATCGAAGTGCAATAGCCAACGGTTCGATGGCGATATCGAACAGAAGTGGACTCAAATTACAGCCCTGCCTGGTCGAGCGATATAGGGGGAATTGTGCTGAACGGGTATTATTGGTCCTTACTGATGCAGTAGGAGATGTATAAAGCAGTTTCACCCAAGACACAAAGTTGACCCCAAATCCAAACTTCTCCAATGTACTAAAGAGGTACCCCCATTCCACACGGTCAAACGCTTTGGCTGCGTCGAGCGAGATAACGACCTCCGGGCTAGCTGAGGGGGCGGGGCTATATAGAACATTAAAGAGACGCCTGATATTAAAAAATGAATATCGATTCTGAACAAACCCTGTCTGATCCGGCGAAATTATGGTTGGAAGGACAGATTCAAGGCGCATAGCTAAGAGCTTGGACAAAAGCTTTAGATCCACAGATAGCAAGCTAATAGGACGATAGCTAGAACAAGATAAGGGGTCCTTGTCTTTCTTCAATAATAATGAAATTGAAGCCTGGGTGAGGGATGGTGGTAAACTGTGTGAATTAAATGATTCCGTATACATATCAATTAGAATAGGTGCTAATTTCTCAAAAAACTTCTTATAAAATTCAACTGGGTAACCATCTAAACCTGGGCATTTTCCTGTTTGCATACCACTAGCAGCTCTTCTAAGCTCATCAATACTGACCGGACCATCCAGCCTCCGAGCTACCTCTGGACTTAATTTGGGTATGTCCAATAAATTGAAAAAATTATCATAAGCAGACGGTTCAGTGGTTTGCTCAGATGTATACAGGGAAGTATAAAATTGTTTAAATTGTTCGTTGATCTGCTTAGGATCTGTTGTTACACCAGCAGGAGTTTGAACTTGTGGGATCTGATGGGAGGCAGAGGCCTGTCGTAACTGATGAGCCAGTAGTTTGCTAGCCTTATCCCCGTGTTCATAATAATTAGATCTAGATTTAAGTAATAAGTCCTCTACGTGAGCAGAGGAGAGTATGTCAAATTTAGCTTGGAGAGAAATACGTTCTTTATAAAGATCAGGTGAGGGTTGAGTGGAATGTATACTATCCAATTGACTTATTTGTTTAGCCAAACTACACATTTGCTGCTTCCTAAATTTACTCTCAAATGCGCTATACGAAATTATTTCACCTCTTAAATATGCCTTTAAAGTCTCCCACAGTAGGGATGCTGAAATCCCAGGCGTCTGATTAATCGAAATAAATAAATCAATTTGGCTATTAACAAAATTTACAAAAGTTTCACTGGACAATAAACGACTATTTAGGCGCCAGGGGGGAGGTGTATTATCATATTCTCGAAAATGCAGTTCAAGAACCACTGGAGCGTGGTCCGATAGTACTATTGCTTCATAGTTGCAAGAGTGTAACATTGGAGCCAATCGGTTATCCATCAGAAAATAATCAATACGGGAGTACGATTGATGAACAGGGGAAAAGAAGCTGTATTGTTTACCAAGTGGGTTCAAAAAGCGCCAGGGATCTAAGACATTGAACTCATTCATAAAAGCCTGAATGACTTTGGCAGACCTCGAGGGCACACTAGTTCTGGAAGATGATCTATCCAACTCTGGGTTAATCCAGGAATTCAAATCCCCCCCCAATAGGAGGTAGTGTGTCGACATATCAGGTAGTTTAGCAAACAATGTTTGAAAAAAGTTCTCATTATCCCAATTTGGACCATATACGTTAGCCAAGATGACTGGGGTGTTGTATAATGTTCCTGTAACAAACACAAATCGTCCACCCGGATCTGAAACAACATCGGAAGAAATGAAACCAATAGATTTATGAATCAAAATGGCCACCCCTCTAGATTTTGATTGGAATGATGAGTGATAAACCTGGCCAACCCATCGCCGCCGTAATTTCACATGACTGGTACCTTTCAAATGGGTCTCCTGCAAGAAAGCAATACCTACATTCAGATGTTGAAGGTGATGAATCACCTTGGAGCATTTCAGTGGTTGATTTAGACCTCTGCAGTTCCAGCTACAGAACTTGAGCATACCTCCCGACTGCGGCACAGCTCTAGGTTGGGTCATACAGCAAACATAGGGATGAAAAATGCCTGAGAACACATGCTGGATGCAAAGCACATAAAATACAACATAACAAGACAGGGCGACCAAGCCAAGAGGACAAACAAACAACACAACAAATAACCCTCCCTACCCCCCACCCCCCTCCCTCCTCACGCTGAAGCATCCCCATTAAAGAGACACGCGCAAAATGACTGCTATAACCCTTACAAAAGCCAACCAATGGCGGTGCGTTGGTAACGGGGATCGGTGAAGTGTCCAGCGAACCCCACCCGACCCCCCTTTAATTGAAAGAACAAAAATAAAAAACGGCTTGTATAAAAATAATGAATTAGAATAGGTGATTTGATCCTTGTTAACGATCAATGCTGCCGGTGCAGCAGATTAGAGCTGTCCAAGTGCAACCAAAACCCAACCAAACTGAACCAGAAGGCTGGTATATGAAATCCTAGCATGAAATGTCTCTGATTTGTAAATAAACAAAAGTATTAATATTACAAATAACAAATGAAATAATGTCAGACAGGCACATCAAGGTCTCGTTACAATCAGTGATATCAATAAGGCATACATGTATCACAGTATTATATTTCAGTCAGGTCCACACACACACACACATACACACACACACACACACACACACACACACACACACACACACACACACACACACACACACACACACACACACACACAAAGAGGTAAATCAATGCTACTCTTCTTGTCTGTGCTTCAACCCCAACCTGTAGATTACTTCAAACATAACAAGCTTGGCAAATGCTGCCCTCTTGGGGCCTCTATCTGAACTAAGAATATTGGAGGGCCAATATAAATACTCATTGACAGAACAAAAAAAAATGCTAGGTTCAACCGAGCCCCATACCACTAGATAAAAATAATGAAATAAAACAAAACAAAATTATCACTGAAACAGTGATGCCTATCCAAAGAACCATTCCCAAGAATGTATACATTCAACATGAACGTCAGCACAGCGCCACTCCTCTGCCCTCTACAAATATTAGTAGCCCAGTCACATAGCCTACTGCATTAAATATACTAACTAACCTCCCATCCCAAAAAATAGCATACATAGTACACACATACACTTGCACATACATACACACTCATTAAATAAATAAAATAGTAAAACAAAATAATATTGTGTATCTTGTATAGAAATAGTGCAAAAAAAAGAATGATGGCAACCTTCTCATCAGTAAAGAAAAACAAAAACAAAAAAACAATAAGAGGTCAATACAATCTAATCCGTTATAAAAAAAACAATCAAAGCGTTTAAAAAAAATAAAAAAAATTAAAAAAAATAGGCATAAAATGTCATTAAAGTGTCCTTTACCTGAAATAGAAAATATAGCTAGTCAGTAGGCCTACCGCATATGTCATGAGGGCAAAAAGAATGGAGTGAGCCACATCAAGTCGAGTCATGCAAACCAGCAGCAGCAGCCTCTGTTGTTGTTGGGATGTTGTTATTGACATATTCCATTGCCTTCACTGGGTCTTTGAATTCCCTGGTGGTGGTTCCGTTGAGCGTGATGAGGAAACGGCTCGGATGAACGAACCCGTACCGTACATTGTCCTGGTTCTGAAGACGAAGCCGGACATCTTTGTAGGAGGCGAAGGTCTTGGCGTCCCTCGCTGTTCGGTCCGGGAAGATGCTGATTTTTTGCCCTTTATAGTCATACGGCCCATGTTGTCGCGCCTTGCGTAGGACCTCAACACAGTCCTGGTCGTAGTGGAGCTTTGCGACAACGACCCGCGGCTTCCCGTCTCTCATTGGAGCTAGGCCTCTGTGTGAGCGGTCTACCAGGAACTCTTTTTGGTCGTTTATGAGATCCTTCAGGAGTATGGAAATGGCAGTAGGGCTACACGAGCCAGGTCTCTCACCCAGCCCCACTACACGAATATTTGACCTACGCATCCTCGATTCAGTGTCATTGCATTTCTCTTTTAATTCTTCCAGCTCCGCTGCTAGCTTAGCCACCGTAGCTTCCATCGGAACTACAATATCCGTCCATGTTGACAGGCCGTCCTCCACATCTTTAACAGCAGTCTTCATGGTGTCCACGTCAGAGCGGATGGATGCCGTGTTGTTTTTAAGCTCCTGTAGCTCGCGTCCCTTAGCGACTTGAATTCTTCAGAAAACACACTCTTTAGCTCAGATTTAAGTATAGAGGAAATGTCCGCTCTCAGCTCAGCAAGAATGTCGGCTTTCAACATAGCGGAGTCCATCTTCGGCTCCTCCCCCGGGCTGGGTGGGTGTTCTCCGGTCTCAGTAGTATTCTGCTCCGAGGAGTCCTCTGCCTCGGGGCCTGTGTATCGGTACTTGCGGAGATTCGGTCGGACCATGCCCCCTGAGTTGTAGTAGGCACTGGAAGCACTCAGACTTGCTCTCGAGTAGTTTTAAAACTAGTTAAAACTGTTTCAACACCGGCAGTGAAAATAATATACCGTAAAATAATACTTTTAAAAGGGGTCTGGCAGGAGCTCTTCAACACGCGTCTTACTCCATTGCTGGCTCCGCCCCTCCTCTCTCCATTTTGTGACATTTCTGTTGTGAAAACCGATCTGTTTGAAACATTTATAGCATGTTTAGTATTCGCCACATACAATTTTGGCAATATAATTTGACAAATCCGATACTTTTCTCTGTACTAAGCTGAAAGGAAAAGTTTAGTATTGATTGCTATGCGTATTAGTTGCTAAGGAACAAAGCTAGCATGTGCAGTCAGTGCAATCTGATGTATTGGCATTGCATTGGCAGAAGCTGCAACCATTAATATTGCATGGTTAGCTTCACCTTTACATCTGTACACAGTATGTGGTTTTAGATATAACTGTTTATGCACAACTTCAGCACAATACTATATGGTAAACAAATGTAATCAATGGTGTCTTTCAAATGATATATTGCTGTAAAAAATAACACACACATACAGTAGGCCTATATATTTTTGAGTGGTGCAACCACTCCTACATCCAGCAATGTCCGTGTACCTGTTTGTTTGTATACCTGTATGTATGTGTGAGCACGAGTGGTGTGCGCATGCGTGAAATTGGAACGAGAGAAGTATGTGACATGGCTCCCACCTGCTGGACGCAAATCCAACTTCTGACTGCCACTTTCTGTGAGGCTGCGCATGCAGCACAGAAACAGATGTTGTGGGCGTCCATCTTGTGCTAGCGAGCTAAAATATAGCCATCCTTGCTCTAGAAAGCACCAATGTTTCCATCTAGACCACCGGATAATCAGCAAAGACCTCCGAACATCACGCTAATTGACCAAACCACGGAGAGCTCCGTAGATTAGGAGTTATTCAGCTTTTAGTTTGCCTGTATAATGGGAGGTGGACGGGACCGCTGTTGTGCAACCCGGTCTAGGTTCGCTAAAGAAGGAAAGGCCGAGCCAAAATAATAATGAAAAAATAGTTCTCAGCGACGCGGATTGATATCCATAATAAAGCTAATCTGACGGAGCAGAGAGAGAGAGAGAGAGGAGGGGGGAGAGAGGGGAGTTGCACCACTCGGTTCACACAGGTGTGATTTTTTCCTTAGCTGAGAGCGAGGAGAGAGCTACAGTATAGGCTTCCCAAGCTGCATGGAGCGAGGATCAGCAATGATACATAAAACATTAAAAAATAAAATCAGTATTGACATTGTTGGTTCTAAATAAGCCATGTCTTAACAACAACTTGAATTGGTAAAATAATGGAAGAATTCCATTGATGTGATGCTGTGAAGGGAAATACTGCTTTCTACAGTAACTGCACCTTTAGTAGCTCTGTTTGTCGTAAATTTGAAGTTGATTAAACGAGACAGAAGAGAGGGAGTTAAATCATGCATAATCTTTGGCAGACATCTTTCTATTTTATGAGGTTTCCCCGGCTAAACAGATTATACTTATTTTGAATATGGCAATGATGAAAACGGAATGGCATCTTGTCTATACAGTTTTAAGTACTTGATTACAGTGGTTCAACTAAATCTTTAGTTGACTGGAGTTCCCCAGGGCTCTGTAGAGTAGACCACTATAGTTTTTCAATGTTCGCCCCAGGATAGGGCGGGATGGATTCAAGTGGTTATCCCATTTTAGGCGGGAACCCTAAAGCATTAGCGTTAGCATTACGTTATGCTTTAGCTATTTTTGAAAAATCGAAGAACGACTGACATAGAAACATAGCTTTTTCAGAAAACTGTCATTTTCAAACAGACATTTTTAGAATCTGATCTCAGGTCAGAATGGGTTAAGGCCCCTTCATCCTGGCATGAGTAGCAGAAGGATTTGAACCTATAGTATATGAGCTGATCGATATGGGGGAATTTAAATCCATTCAGAGATTATTACTATTGGCAAAGGTCATTGCTTTTTAATTTGTCAACTGCCGCACCAGTAGGGATGTTTCGTAACCTATAGTTCCTGATCCTGTTTTGCATTGTATTGTGTTCACTAGTTTGTAATCTGTGTATTGTGTTGTTGTATGTCATGTGTTTCATGCTGCTCTCTTGGCCAGGCTTCTCTTGGAAAAGAGGTTTGAAGAGTAATTTACCTGGTTAAATAAGGAATATCATTATAATGGTGTATATTAGGCAACATTGTCATAAGTTTAGAACTTTCTTGTATCATTTATGTTTTTGCAGATATTCTCCCTATGCAGATTCAATGATTTCCTCATACACTAGTAGTGCAATCTTGCCAGTTATGACCACTATACTGGTTTGTTTTCGGACTGGTTTGTCCAATAGGGATGGAATTGAAACCTCCCCTGCCACTTTCTTTCCACTTGCCACAAAAATCCCAATCCCACAAGGCCAGTGGCCATGACAATATTCCCTTCAAATTTCTCAGAGACTCGGCCTGCATCTCTATATAGCTCCAATCATCACCCACATAAACCTCTCCATCAAAAAGGGACAGGTCCCCCAAGATTTCAAACTGCCCATATAACCCAACTACCGCCCTACTACCGCCCTATTCTTGGCTCCATCTCGAAAGTGATAAAATAAAAAATAGTCTATGAACAGGTTGAAAAGTATCTTGCCACAAAAAAAGAAAATGTATGAATTCCAATCCGGCTTCAGAACATCCCACACTGACTGACACATGCCTCCTCTATGTGAGTAGCCTGGGCACCATTTCATTTCGGTATATGATCCGGGCGGGAGCAGATATCGTTACGGCATGTTGTAGTATTGTTTTGTAGTCGACAGGCAGGAACAACAAACCTGAACTTCTTTTTCCCTCAAACCGATTTTTCTCAAAAGCTGCAGGCTACGAGAGCTTTCATTGTTTTTCTTCCGGTTCCAAATTCTTCATTAATGTCAACAAAGTCCACACACACAACACCAGAGGGAGTTCAACAAACCATGTGCAACCCAGATTCGGCACAAACAAGGGACTAAATTAATATCGCTCCTAAAATCTGAATCCCCCACCCATCCCTTTTCCCCCCTCACTGTATACCCCCCCCCCCCCCCCCCCCCTGTTTTTGGCTACATAGAAGTGTATATTTGTACGTCTCTAAATGTTACGATACATTGAACATGGTGGACTCTATTGTAAACAAGTGTAATGCTTTATGGTGTCGTCCACAGTTAACAGTATGTATTGAGTTGTGCTTGAAATGTACTGTAATTCTCCAATCTGTTAAACTTCAATCAATCAATCAATAAATCATATATTGAGCTACAGTATGCCGCCACACTATAGTGCATGCAGGGCCCGGGGAACACCCTGACCTGAACACTTAACACTAACTTCCCTCCCGCAAACACGACCAATTATGACTGTTGGAATGCCCATTCTGACCTGAGATCAGATTCATACGAGGTTTCCACTGGACACACACTGGGTCTGATTAACCCATTCTGACCTGAGATCAGATTTAAAAAATGTCAGTCGTTCTTCGATTTTTTCAAAAATAGCAGACCTACAAGCTCGTATCGCGCCACTCGGTGGCGCGATATGAGCTTGTAGATCTGCTATTTTTAAATAGCTAAAGCATAACATGATGCTGACACCAAAATGGGTGCCCGGTCAGAATGGGTTAAGCTGCCTCATTTGATTAGAAGTTTTGGAAATTGCCTGAAATTTGGCAAACTGAACATTGCTCTATTACAGATTCATGTGGGATTTGATGCTTGAATCTCTGCACTATAAATATTTGAATTCTGAAATGACTTGTATTCTCTCTCCTGAGATGAGAATATATTCCCCTGGAACCTATACGCTGTGACCTTTTGGAGAGAAACATACAAACCGTTTTCAACACACACTGAATTGCAAGCAGGCTGAAAACAGCATTGGTTAAGTAACCTTCAACGGAACATTGCTCTTTATTGCAAGCTCTTCTGCAGTTTTGCAATGAGTAAAAATAATATATCATTATCACGTATTCCACACACGGTAGGCAGATCATTAATGCACATGGTGAGTTCTATACTGGCCCTGCGAGACACCAGTTCATAGAAGGAGCTAGATTTATAATGATCCACTTTGTGTGCGTGTGCGTGTGCGTGTGCGCGTGCGTGTGTGTGTGTGTGTGTCCTGCATGCATGTTCATGTGCATATTGCACTAGCACTCGTGCATGTGTTGCAGTGTGAATATTGGTGTGCATTTGACACAGGCATTACAGAGTCAGCCTGGCTGTTCAATCGGTGCAGCAGGATTACCGTTCTTGAGAGCTATACATCCTTCCAATCGTATGGCTGCAAGTTGACTGAATACTTTACCCAACCAGTTGAGGTGAACCGTGTCATGCTGTGTAATGAGAAACCCCCCCCCCCCCCTAAAAACTCATGCGATGGCTGAGCGAACATGAATCATAGTCTTATCTTCATATCGCCCAGGAGATAAGCAGACAACCGCACCGCTGAGTGAGGATGTAATGTTATTTGAGTAGGGATGGTGAGGTATACATTTGCAGCTGCTGCCGAGGCTGAATGCTTTGTGTGGGGAATCAATACTGGGAGAGTGTTACACTGGCTGACTTTGACACAAGCCAAGATACGGCATGGCACGGTAGCTGGGAGCAAAATGTAGAACTTGTTTTGTATCATTTGCTACCTTGGTTGAGAAAACACATTAACATTGTGCTTTGGTAGGCCTATAGTGCTTATGCTTTGAAGAGTTTTCTTTATTTTGGCGGGGCGGGCTCCAAGGATCGTGATATTGGTCTACCTGTCCGAGCATCCATCACTTTAGTCCCATGAGGAGGATGTGTGGGAAATGACTGCCAAAGCGTTTTCTATGCAACTTTAATATCCAGGGAGGATGAACCCTAACAATACTGGTGACCCCATGGCTACCCTAGAACTATCTTTAGACCATCATTACATTTTCCACCTCAAACTTGAATCAGCAGTTTTCCAGATATTTGCTCTTCTAGGGAGCTACTGATTTGGGTGAGCCCAGGACTTTAGCTCTAGTGCCAGCGACAGGCCCACACTTTGAAGGGATCGCCGTGTATCAATGCCTAGGAGAACAATGGCATATCGTTATCACGCCTATAGGGTTATGCTAAATGTATAGGCTACTCTGAGTTTGTCATTCAACGGTGTTGAACATCAAAACACTACATTTTTGGTCGCACACCAAAAATAGCAGATGCAAGCTTATAGATCTGCTAGTTTTGGTGCCAAACACATTTTGCACAACTAAGTATTTTTCGGGCTTTAGCTTTCAGTTCACGTCACAAGGTCGGACTAGTGTGTTACTTTCAGAACCTTAATGCTGAAGGACGAGTCATACTCCAGTCAAGGTAAATTTAACATACTGTAGTCTAACTTTAGTGTTTTGTAACACTATCCGACACTTTCATCTTAAATAAGATTGTTGATAAGATAAGATATTGTTTACTATACCTCGGGTGTAAGGAGCCGCATAACTTCTAGGGGAGGATACTGTAGCAGGGCTCTTGGTCTTGTTTTCCCCTGATGGAATCTGATGGGATGTTTAATAGAGTTTAGAGAGGTGCACTGATGAATGTGCAAATGGCAGTAAGTCTCACCAGCATGTCACCAGTGTCCTTGACGCTCATTCCTCACCTGGATCAGCACCAGAATTGACCAAATCAACCCAGGCTCCCTCCAACTCTCCACCATGGATTCATTACTTAAAGGGATTGTGACATTAAAAAAAAGGTTTTGGAATTGTTCTTGTTTTTTTTAGGTTTTCTAATCTCAATTGCACCCAAAAAACATGAACTTTTAACATTCAGTAGATTTTCTGTGATCTGGGGTTTTCTGGCTCAAACAGGTGCTCTGATTTGCCGGCAGTAAGTGACATCACTTACTGCAAATCCCATATATGTCAATGGGATTTGTCCAATGGCGGCTCTTCTACGAAGAGCATATAGAACAGTGACATAGTCCTGGACCCGAAGTTGGCAGAATGCACTGGACTCAGGCAACAGCCCAGCTTTAATGATCTTAAATCCCTTTATTTTAGATTGTGTTTTAGTAATAGTACAACATAAACATTACAGAGACTTTAGTTGTCACTGTACAATACTTAAAAGCAGTTGTAATGTTGCACACATGCCTAAAATAGCTCTTATTTGTGCCACCTTCGTTGAATACAATCCAATCTCAAACTCCAGCTTGCCACTGTCCAGGCAGTTTTCTGCCCCCTCAATGTCGTAACTCTCTTACTCTATGGCTCTGTTGGAGCCTTGCGTCTCCAAATGATTCCTAAATTGATGTCACTCTGCTACAGTGAAATGGGGTAGAGTGGCTGGATGGCAACCGCAAGGTCGCCAGTTCGAATCCTTGTCGAACTGTGTCGAAGCGTCCTTGAGCAAGACACTGAAACCCTAATTGCTCCTGATGTACTGGTTGGTGCCTTGCATGGTTTCCTCCGCCATCGGTGTGTGAATGGGTGAATGTAATGCACAATCTCTGTAAAGCGCCTTGGATAATGGCGCTATATAAATGCACCATTTACTGTTTACCATTTATGTCACTTGAGGTGAACACTTTTCAACTTGTGTGATTTTTGCACATTTCTCCATCCGTGTTGCTTTGGGCGTAGGATGACATGATATATTTCTCAATGTGACTCCTTTATATTGACTTAATATTGAAATGTGTCGCATCAAAACAACTGTGTGTGTGTGTGTGTGTGTGTGTGTGTGCGCGTGTGCGTGCAAGAGAGAGGTGTGTAAGGCCTCAATAGTGGAAAGAAAATCCAGGAAATCAATAGTGGCAAAAAGAAAAAACTAAACGAACCAAGTTAATTAGGCATGCTGAGGAAAAGGCAAAGTAACAGACTTGGGAGAATTAATTATGCATCCAATTAGTACTGGTGCTTTTATATTGAAAAATCGTTGCCCGCGCGGGCTCTTTTAATTTTTTGTAAAGTAGGGGGATAAAGGGAGATGGAGCACTATCGATTTGATAGTGTGTTTTGTTTTCTCAATATTCAGCATTATCGCTCACACCCTCGAGGGTTTTCCGGCAAAAGAAACACGCCAGTGTATCTGGCATTTATATACACGCAATAACATAATTGTGAGCTTAACGTTGCTGCTCTGAAACTTTTGGACGTCTGAAAGTTTTAGTTTAGAGAGAGTCTCGTTTGTGGTTATCAAAGACGAGTCAAAAGCTGAATGTTTGAAGGAGCATTTCACCCTAAAATGTAGAACGAATTGCATTGTAATCTAATGTCTACCAGCCACAGTTCTTGTAGTAAGAAAGGTTAAGACTGCCATTGAACTTCGGCGCTGTCGCTTCCCTGCCCTGCCGGATGCACAGGGTCTTTTGTTTTGAAAACCCTCAAATGAACCGGAAGCAAATAGTTAATGTGGTGGTCGTAACTTTAAAAGTCATCAGAAGCGCTAAAAAACGGACGGACGCGCACACACTCGCACACGGACGGAGTGCAAAACGTACTCTCTCCCCATGCCTTCGGCCGGGTTGAGACAATAAAGCTTATCAGTTACACCAATAGCAGTTGCCGGTTGGATTCCAACTGGCGGAACCTTTCCGTCAGGAGCAGTTAATTAGTTAAATATTGTAACTGCGAGGTAGCGATTTTTTTTTAATGAGCCACTAACATGGACGTTCTATTCGATCACCTCAATCTGAGCCTCGTTTACGGAAAAAAACACTGCCAAAGATTGCGCTTATAATGGAAGTGGATGGCAGGGAGACATTTAACTGACCGACCACAGTGGAAGCGAGCGTTGCCTAGTGTTGGGGAAGCTACTATACCCCAGACTCTATAGTGTATAGTAGTGTTTTGTATTTATTTTGAATAGTCTCTCTAGTGACTAGGGGGACTATTCAAAATAAATACAAAATGCAAAACATGTCAAAGACATCTTTGGCAGGGAATGCCATTGGGAAAAGAATATGTCAAAAGTCCTTTTGACCCTTAGAGTATATTATGAATAGAGAGGGCACCGGATTTCTCCTCCCATCCACTTGCATTAAGTTGCTCAAAAGCGCATGAGGCGATTTCACTCCTCCTTCCGGGTAGGAACAGAGTGCATTCTGGGATTGAGTGGGCCAAACTCATGAACGCTCTGCCCATTGACTATCATTGCACTGAAACAGCGTTTGGCCCAGCGCTGCAATACCAAATTCGGCCACTATGTCCATTTCGCCTCAGGGTTTCCTCCGGGTGCCGTCTCTATTCATATATGCTTAAAGGACAACTTTAGTTTTTTTCAACCAAGGTTCATGTTTTAGGTTGTTATTAGAGAAAGTAAAATATGAGTGTTAATTTTCTTTCAATTTCTGCTTTCTTTTGTTTTTGGGATTTTAGCAGTTTTTGACAGGGGGGCGGGGGCATTCGAGCATGGGGCTAAATAGGTATTTTTTTACAAAATATTATGGCGATTTATTTTATTATTTACTATAGTCCTAATAAACCCCAAGAAATTACAGCTGGCCACAAAGGATCTATTGAATGTGACAAACTGACATATTGAGCCTATACACACAGTATAAGCCTTCCCCCAGTAGGCTACCTTCACATTCAGTAGATCCTGTGATCTTCTGAGGCCAGATGTAATTTCCTGGGGTTTATTAGGACTATAGTAAATAATAATAATAATAAATCACCATCAAATTTGGTAAAAAAATACACATTTAGCCCCATGCTCGAATTCCCCCGCCCCCCTGTCAAAAATAGCTAAAATCCCTAAAACGAAAGAAAGCAGCAAATGGAAAAAAAAATAACACTCAACTATTACTTTCTCTAATGACAACCTAAAACATGAACCTTGGTTGAAAAAAACTAAAGTTGTCCTTTAAGTTTTGACCGCTACAACAAAGCAATATCTTATGTTCCCATGTCCCTCAGTGAGCCATTAGGCCAGTACTTTTTTTCTTTCTTTCTTTTTTTCAGATTTTCAAGAGAGCTGTGTACAGCTTATACTGTAGCAATCTGGGAACCTATTCGGTAGACGAGCAGAATATGTCTTGAGAGATTACATTTACAGTGGTGAACTCCGGACCACATTGTCTGCAATTACTGTATCTATCACTTTGCTTGGGAATATTCTATCGATTCCTTTTTGTGATTAATTGCTTAAGAAGCATGTTTAAAAAAATAATATCAATTAGTCTGATTAACCACCCATTTCCTTTTTTTGTTTGTTATACTATTACACCAATAGCAGCTCTACGAGCTGCGGGAAATGTCACCATATCCCATCGATCTCATGCAACGTACTTATAATTGTGGAATATATGTGTGAATAATTATGTGAAGATGTGGTGACGTGGCTCTTTCTCAAGTACCGTGTTATTAGTATTCATAATGACATCAGTCGCCTGCTTCCTATATGTCCTGAGATGGCTGGGGCATACTGTAATTGGGCATGTGTTCCCCTGTCTCTCAATGTAGAATCATGTGTATCTGCGTGTGTTGGTACCAATTAAGTGATGTTGCAGTAATTAGTTATGTGGGATTGGACAAGGCTTGATTGTGCAGCTGTGGATGTCTGTATCTGGCTGATTGGTGTGTAATTTTCTCACTTTTTGCCCAAGGGGGGATGGCAGCATGTGTGGCGGTGGATTTTCATCACAGTGAAATTGTTATATATATACACACCAGAATTTGTGTGTGTGTGTGTGTGTGTGTGTGTGTGTGTGGAAACCTCCATTTACTATTTGTAAATTAATGTATTACTTGATCATACAGCGGCTCAAATGCGGCGCCGAGCGTGTTTTGAGTTGGCGATTTGCTACTTTTCCTACTTTTGAATTTTAATCCAGAAGACTAACAGTTTTGGACATTTAGAGGTTTTCACCCAACAGAGACAACACGCTGTTAGCCTTTAGCTATGTTTGTATATAATGTCAGGTCTAAAAATAAATTATAATAATCTTTCCATGGCGACTCTGGGGCTCCGTATGATGCAATATTGAAAGTACAAAGTTAATCATCTTTTCTGTTTTTTCATTTTTTTTATAAACACTTTTTGAAACACAAAGCAACTTGAAGACATAAATCCATAAAAAAATTATCCAGGCTATCTAGCAAAACAATAATCGAATGCATTATCTGATAGCCTATCAAATGCATTAAACATGCAGGCTTATTCACTCTCCTCTAGAGCGAACAAAAATACAATATCAGATTGTATTATTTATACACATGCTGTGGCTATAATTCCGGAAAATAAATGTACTTGAGTTAAAGTACAAACGTATTGGTATAAACATGTACTTACAAAAAGTAGAAATTACTCATTACACAGAGAGTGGATGTGTTTTCAAAATGTATAAACACAAGATCTGTAGATCTGCTATTTTCAAATAGACAAAAAGTTTAAATGCGATATTATGCCCTCGATAACAATAATATCACGATATTCGATATATTGCGATATTTGCAATATATGTTGTATGAAATTTCACGATATCTGCAACTACAAAATACTTGGAACTGACACAGGGAGGGACACACACATAGCTGTCTATAGGAGTGGTTGCACCACTCAAACACAAAATGAATACTCAATAAACTCCTCCTTTGCCTCATGCCCTCATCATAATACCTCACAAACACCACCAACTGACCATTGGACTTGACCGTGGACTTGTCCACTGCTGGGGAAATGCATTCTGCATTTTGTCTTCCCACAAAGCTGTTTGGTCAAATCACCATCCAGTAATTCAGTACTTCTGGTTGCTGTGGAATCTGAGAGTGGGATTTGCTTTATTTTAGCTGTCATTTCCTCCTTTTCTAAACATGTTGTTCATCACTTCATTATGAACAACATTATTTTATTTAAATAATAATAATAATAATAATAAATCAATATTTTAATCATCGATATTGATTATTTATCGTGGGAGGACGTATCGATATATATATTGCAATATCGATATTTCAGCACACCCCTATTGGATACATATGTCTACAGTATATGGTCACAGGTATAGTTAGAACTAATTGCATTGCCATGGCTACAGACACTATGCAACGGTGGTGTTTTATGAAGTTCAGTCAAACTGTTCAAATTCTGTAAATGCGTAGTGTCCCATGAAAATAATCCATGAAATAATCTTTCTATTGGTCAGGGAAATCACTTGCTGATTTAAACAGCTCTTTGTTGGATCTTATCCAAGTGAAAAACCTGTGACTTGTGCAATGGCAATGTCTAGCTGTGAAACATCCTGATACTTTGAAGTGCTCCGTGGCATTCAGTAGCCGTTTATCCTCTCATAACATGGTGTGACCAAGTGAGGCTATGCCCCGAGGAAGAATTTAAACTCTAAAGACGTCTTAAAGTCAACGTTGGCTCATAAATATACTGTCCCCTATTTCATTTTTAATATTCATGCATTTATGCTCGGGCTGTGCATGCTATGGTTATGTTATATATTTGATTGTTTTGATATTATGCTAAATAAAGCACCAACTGTAAAGAATTAAACCCTATACCCTATAATATGTTGATCCCCCTGTGTCTATAGAGCGTCGCGACCAAACAAATAATTACAAAGAAGAAAAACAACAAAAAAGTGTTGTAACCTTCCGTTTTTTTCTACTTTCTAGTTCTTCGTTTGGCCCAAAACATTGTGTTTATTGTCATGATTTGTCACGACAAGAGTTAGCTTTGTCCGCGGCGATTGTAAACGTCTAAAATAAATACTTCTGAAAAGTCTATGAGGAAAATGAACGGGGATTTATTTTAAATAAATTCACAACGCTCTATACCAAATAACCATGATGCCAGATGTTCCCCATAAGCTAGGGTTGAAGTGGTTAAAACAGGGCTAAAGGTTCAGCTAATGAAATGATAACATGTTAACCCATTAAGACCTTAGACCGATTCAACAAATACCTTCTAAACAAGTAAGACGCGCAAACGCGGGAAGCGAACGCTGCTCGTGTGTGTGTGTGTGTGTGTGTGTGTGTGTGTGTGTGTGTGTGTGTGTGTGTGTGTGTGTGTGCGCTACAGCTGCGCCCTGTGTGTGTGTGCTACAGCTGCGCCCTCTGGTGGCGGGCGGGTGGTGTCACAGCGGGACAGACACACAGACACACACACACACACACACACAGACATGATCTGCAGGGTCTCATAGTAAGTGCTCATTGCGTTCGCAATCAGTAGTTCTCAAACTTGTTCGTGCCAAAGCACGTATTTGACCGCGAATCCCCCATTGGAAAATGTTCTGTTCCAGGGACCCCGATAAGAGACAATGTTGTGCACTGTGAGCTTGTACTGATCTGCTATTTTTGAGAACCACTGTTCTAAAGCACTGTTCTAAATCCAGTTTTCAGAAAAACGCATTTTATGCTATACAGATAGATAGCTCAAATCTAAAATGACACAGATGCTTTCCCAGTGTTCATGCGTTAAAGGTTGAAGATCAGGGCTTGATTGTTCTTTCTCGTCCAACAGTTCACTCACAGCCAGGGCACCTTCCCTTCCCGGTGCACCAGCCATCCAGTTTGTGGGACGTGAAGCTGTCCAACCAATAGACACACCAGCAAACCTGCTACACATCCAGGAGAGAAAGGATCTAAAGGTACAGTAAACAACCCACATCCTGGATCTTAACATTGAAATGCATGCAAAAGAGCAATGCAATGCAAAAGTGTAAAAGTGCAATAGCATACAATCGAGGCCTTGGTGGATGTCCCCATGTACCTCCAGTGGTTTAATTGTCTTTATCAGAGTACATAAGGAGTGAAGCTCCTTATGTTGTTGTTATATTTGTAAGAGTGCATTAAGGTTTCCAATTTTAAGACGGCTCCGTGGTGTATTTTGCCTCTTCCTCCAGGTCCTTTATATTTAACATTTTGAGCTTTAATTCAGGCACTCAGCCATAGCAGAGGCTCATTTTGAGCTTTAATTCAGGCACTCAGCCATAGCAGAGGCTCATTTTGAGCTTTAATTCAGGCACTCAGCCATAGCAGAGGCTCATTTTGAGCTTTAATTCAGGCACTCAGCCATAGCAGAGGCTCATTTTGAGCTTTAATTCAGGCACTCAGCCATAGCAGAGGCTCATTTTGAGCTTTAATTCAGCCACTCAGCCATAGCAGAGGCTCATTTTGAGCTTTAATTCAGCCACTCAGCCATAGCAGAGGCTCATTTTACGGGTTTTGGCGTCGTGACTTTTCTCGTCAGGCCTATTGCAAATCTCCCTCTTGTGTTTTGAACATCAGAATTTAGCAATGATGGTAGTCGTGCTAAAGTGATGGAAACTTCCCGGCAGTCTGCAGGGAGGCTCTCCTATGGGTCTGCCGTTCCCCGTTGCCTCCGTGGCTCGTGGGCTTCTTGTAACTCTCCTGCGATTTATTTTCTTGTTTTTCCAGCATTTCAGTCTAATTTACAAACTTACTGTATGAAGCATTCCAAAAACAACTTAGTGAGTGTGTTACTCAACAGCTGCTCGCCCTCCAGGTACAATGATAGTTTTTTTTAGGACTGACACAAGGGGTTACATTTGAGTGACCTGTTCTTCCCCTGCTGTTGATGTTTCTCCGTGGAGCCAGACTGTGTTGTCTATGTTCAACACAGTTCGAAACAAATCTTTGATAATCCGATTTGAACGACATTCCTATACTGCAAGTGGGGTGAGTGAAATGCAACTTTGATTTCTAAAGATGTCTAAGTCTGGACACTCGGACAAGGAAGCCTGATTTATACGTCATCGTACATTATGGGGAAGTTCGCAATGCAAGCTTGTAGATTGGCTATTATAGGTTAATACAGTATCTCCTGTGTCGCTATGTTATTACCAATGCAGATAGGCCAGTGATATCTGAACACACAAAGCTGATTCTGATCACTTGCAAATAACAGTGTGGACAGTCAGTCCTAAAGATCAAATGTGTTATGTATATATGCAGATCACAGATGTATCTCATTTTTGTTTGAAAGTCATGATCACAGCGTTCACGCGGAGATAATTGGTATCCTTGGCTTCCACACATTACGACCATAAAAGGCACCCGGAAACATCCAACGTCAGACGAAAAACGTCATCACTCATCAAAATGGACAGATCTATATAGGGTTAGCTTGACGTAGTACAAATTATGGGCGTAAACGAGCTGTGTGAATGAGGCCCATTGACTCCCATGCAGCCCCCTGCTCTCTGTTAACGCAGCTGTGTGTTTGCTGCCAAATCGCCTGCCGATTTACCCGCTGAAATGGCTTTCCTCTGCCTTCCGCGCTCTGTTTCCTGTCTTCCATGCAGTCTCATTACCCACCTTGTTTAAGTTGTTTTCCTTCTCCCTCTTGCTCTATCTTGGAGGTATGAGTGCAGATATAAACAATGAGACACGCACTCATGCATGCACACATGCACGCACGCACATGCACGCCCAGGGAAATAACTTCTGGAGCATTTTGTATCTTTGAAACTTTTGAGAAGTGTGTCTCACAGTGAGAGATAGGTCGGATGTGCCCCTAATGGCAAGCAATATTTGAACTAAACCATATAGTATGCCATTAAAGTGATGATTAGCCTAACGAAGCCACTGGGATACCAGCTCACTCTAGCCTGGGTCTCATCCTATACCACCTTCCAAAAAGAATGTCCAATTACCAAAAAATAGAGCCGTTCACTACATTCTGTAGTTCTGGGTTTACAGTAGCCTATTTGGGTTATCTTTAACCCTGTTGAACAGGAGCTTGTTAGGGATTTGATTATTATTGCTCACACTTTTAATACACAAGGGTCTTGAAAGTGGCTTCTGCAGTTTGTCTGACTGCGCCATCCTGCTTCCTTATTATGATTTTTTGTTTTGTTTTGTTTGTCACTCTCGGAAATAATGCAGAAATGCAGAAAAAAAGGCTTAAATCTGTGCCAGTGCTCGGAAGAGATATGGGGCTCCATTTTTGTCGCCACCGTCACCCGCGACGCGGCCCGCAAGTCAGCCGCTGCCCGAAAATTCTCCTGAATTGCTATTTTGGTCATACACATTTGGGAAGGCGATAGTGGAGTTTAAAAGCACCCGTCCCGTAAAGCCGTATGCCAATTGTCAAATGAGTTTGGTATAGCGGCATGCACTGCGTGCCAACCAGGGGGGCAGTCAGCCAGATATTTCGTGAAGCCTCATTTGAAATCGGTAGTTCATATAATGGCCTGTTGTGGCGCTGGACCGGACCCAAAAAGCCCCATAGCTCCATAGAGGCCCATGTATTTTGGCCCAACTTCACCTAGACTGTATTACCTTAATAAACATGGTCATGAATACTTTCTTCTTCCAGTCACTAGTTTAAAGTCTAATTTCTAATGTCATAATATTCTTTTTGGAAAATTATGGTCCCATTAATTAAAAAAATGACCATAAAGAAAAAGAACCATCGCGTATGTTCTGAGGGGCGTGGCTACCATTACAGTCTATGATCGGGATTCCCCTCCCACTCGAGTCAAAATAAAAACCAACGGAGAAGAAGGGGGGAAGTCCCGCCTCGTTGTCTGGGCACCCAATGACCAGCTGGTATACAAAACGGAGCCAGCCAATGGCCAGCTGGTACCAAAGATGGCGACTTACATCAGGAATTAGCATATTATTACAGGCTTCATTTTACGTTCATGTTAGACCCGGGGAACGCTTTGTCCATATTTTTTACAGTCTATGGTGCCAACATGGAGATGTCTGCGTAATGCAGGCTGCGTCATCTCTACTTATTCTCCTACGCATCTCTTTGTAATTGTCCTATAATCTCCTACGCATCTCTTTGTAATTGTCCTTTAATCAGCAGAGGTGAGTGCCTGCCCCTTCCTTGTGTCCATTGTGTTTATACAATTGTCTAGTCAAAGAAGTTAATTGGCTTGTGCCAGGAATTGTGTGGCGTGCGCAATTCCATCACAAGTGAGACTTCAAGCAGGCAACACATCACTCTTCCATGGACTATAGAAGTTCGAACGAAAATGGAGCCCATGGTATTTTGTCTTACCAGTTAGAGTTTTAGCTTTGTATTGTTTCAATATTTGAATAACCCTCTGTGTGTGTGTGTGTGTGTGTGTGTGTGTGTGTGTGTGTGTGTGTGTGTGTGTGTGTGTGTGTGTGTGTGTGTGTGTGTGTGTGTGTGTGTGTGTGTGTGTGTGCATTTTTTCATAAAAACCCTCACACAGATGCAAAGGGTGTACTTCAATAGCACTGTATAGAGAGAGAGCGTGAGCAATTTGGATAAAAGGCTCTGTAGAAATATACCATTTACAATATCAGTCTCCAGGACAGGAGAAAGCAGACCAACATGCTGATCTCAAATCTCATCATTCTACCAGGACCACACCATTACGCAGTACAATGACATTGAATGTAGACGGCTCTTTCCCAAGATGACTGTGGTTTTAAAGTGTTTGTTTGTTTGTCATTGTTATCTTTTTAGTATATATGTAATGGCCTTTTACCGGAGAGAAGTGGGAAGGCATTGTAGGAGTTCAGTTCAAAGCTACAAAGTTTGGGAGCTACTAAGTAGGCCTACTTTAGTATAAAAGTGTATACTGGGAATATCACGTTTCTCCATCTGCACTAACGGTTTGAAGGAGGCAAAACTGCAGTAAATGCACAGATCAGACGGAGAGACCATAATGCCCCTTTTAGACCAGGCATCAAAAGCCTCATCCATCACCGATGGGCCAAGCGTGGTTCCTTGCAAATGGCGCTGCCTGCGATAGGCCCCTGAGATAGAAGGGTTTTTTAAACTGATTCTAGATTTGGATTGAGTGTAAAATAATCAGGTTAATCTAAGTGAATCTAGAAATAGGCAGTTTGAATGGCAGTTTAGCGAACAATATGGCTGCTAAAGAGAAGTGGACCCAACTGATGCCCCAAGAGCAACCTCTTGTGTGTGTGATAGTGTATGTAAACATTAGGTCTCGCAATCTCAGTCCAGCATTCATTGTCAGGCCCCCTAACAACTACATATCTGTGCTCTAGTCTAATATAATAAAAGTGGTGACATTGACAAAAAAACAGCGATAACAACATTAGCCTGCCAAAGTTGGCCTAAAAGTGGAAGAAACCATTATAAGCCCATAATTGAGAGTGACCAACACTGCATATTTAGAAACGAAAAAAATAAATAAAGGGATGCAGAGAGAAGCATTATTAACAGAATCAGAACGCAATCTTGTGCTCTAGGCATTTTCATCTTCCCACCATTATGAATACCAACAGATACATTATTTCCCCCTTGGGAGAAGCTTTAAATTGAAAAAAAAAAACATATTGACAGAAAGCTCAGTCCCTTATTCATACTCCATACCGCCAACTGTGGGGACGATGTGCTTTCACATATGCATTAAAACTGCTGCATAATAAAATAAAACTGGTAACATTGACACTAACAGTTGAAACAAATGTCAAAGATGGCTTTGAAATGAGATGGAGCAACACAGATGAACTGAGGGTCCACTGGGTACCTCAACTCTAAACTGGTCGTTTTTGGTAGTCTCGCTTTTCCTAAAAAATAGCAAAAAGAATGCTATGGGAAATGGTCGAAAGTCTGAAATAATGTAAAGTATACATGATTTGAACACGGTACAGACATTTATCCTTCAACTTTTATAGAAATTGAAACATTTGTAGAAATATTGAGCCTTATAATATATTTGCATATAAATATATTAGCAGTAAGATGCCCTGAGGGCGAGAAGCAGGTCTTGTGTGCACATTCCGCCTGGGTGAAGGCAGACTGCGGGCGAGTCCTGGTGCTTTGGCAAGGGGGGGTCAGATCAACATATGGATTGAATTCTGTACTGGCCATATATGGAGTGTGTCTTGAGTGGACACTCAAGACATTCATTCATTCACACTCGAACCTCTGTTGTAGACAAAATCCTTTTTTAGCCGATCACTTTGTCAGAGCCTGAGAATTCCATTTATTCGCTGTTCCTAACCTTCCTAACCGTGATAGCAGCTGCCTTGGATATGCTTTAGTGTAGTCGGCAAATACTTATTGTCAACTTGACCCTAAACCTCTAAACCAGGGGTGCCCACACTTTTTAGACTCGAGAGCTACTTTCAAAATGACCAGCTCAACCAGATCTACCCACCAAGAATATATATCATCCCATTGCTGGAAATATTAGGCAAACACACTTTGAATGGGAAATAGAAATAACTTTGTAATACTGACGTTTGTGCAAAAACACTCTTGAAAACAAAGCATTGAATTTTGGGTTTGAGCTTCCCTTTTTGACTATTAATCATTTGAAGTCACTTTAATTCAAGTGGGAGATGCCAACAATAGTTTTTGTTTTTATTTAAATTATTTATTTTAGGGGCATTTCATGTGGTCTACCTGCACAGCCTGTGTGATCTACTGGTAGATCACAATCTACCTTTTGGGCGCCCCTGCTCTAAACAATGTGGATGATAGTGGAGCTACGATGGCGAGTCATTTCTCATTCGATGTTCTTGCAGCCAGGCCTCGTGTAAGCAGTCCAGCATGTCTTTATCCAGCTATAGGGCTTAATTCCCTCTGTAGCTTTGAGACCGATGCATTAGAGCTGGATCGGTTTGTCTCTTTATCTTTGCATCTCTTTATCCTTTCATCCGTGTCCTCAGGTTTCTCTCGGAAACCTAAGAATTCCATTGCTGGACGTGTCGCTTGCCGAAAAGTACAGATTTTCGGCAAGTGAAACGAATGGAGTATAAATTAAGCTCAACTCAGCAGAGTATAGGCACATTTTTCTTCCTAGGATGGCAAGTGAAAACATAAATAATCAATGAGCCAGGAAGAAAGGTCACATTCAGCATACCCAAGGTTTGCAGGAACTTTAAATGGCAATGTTTTTGTCTGCCATTATTTACTTCTTTGACCGGCAGTTCCCCCAAGGGTTTATACTTTTTTCCCTTTTTTCCCCCATTACACCAAACCGCTTCATCGAATATAGACAATCTGCAAGCTCCCCATTGCCCTTATTATGAAGTTTAAAGAATGTATCTGATGTCAATTAGCTAAATTAAATTTAAATTATGACATAAGAGGCCCACATATTATTTGAATGCCTCTGTTCTCTCACCATTAAGACAATTTCTCTAATGCTAAAGAAATCGCTCTATTCTTTTACAACCTCTGCTCTTACCAATTAAGTGAGGGTGAAAGTGTGAAATGGAAATCCCTCTGCAGCCGCAGCTGTTTAAAGTGCTGGAACGTATCTATTTGTTCACATGTTGACATCATCACACAGACGATTGGATCTACAGTGTAATGTCTTCATAATGTAACTATACGCCTAATGCTGAATGTAATGATAGTTTTGGAAATACATTTCCTTTTTGTACAGTGAAGTGATACGGGTCCCTGTCTTTGGCATCAAACTGCAGCACAGGTTCGATAAAAATAAATAAAAACTTAAACTTAAACCATATATATTTATCTGACCGCCAGGGTTCTATACTAGATCTATACTAGATCTGTTTGTATGTCCCAATTCCATATTGAGGGGCCTCTAAAAACAAAGGGCCCAAACTCCATTTTACTTAGGCCCATGGGGGGTGCCACAAATACAGATTCCTTTCCCTTCTACAGCTGCAACTTTAAATCTTTATTTTCAAATTGTGCTAATTCCTAAACAGTACATTTTTCGTCTTCGGGGCAGCAGTTGCTCAGGGGGTAAGTGGCAGCTTGGGAGACGGAATGTTCCCAGTTCGATCCTGGGCTCCCCCAGAGTTATTGTTGAAGTATCCTTGGGCAAGATACTGAAGCCCTAATTGCTCCAGATGAGCAGGTTGCCTTGCATGATTTCATCCGCCCTCGGTTTGTAGATGTGTATAGAAATGGGTGAATGCAAAGTGCTTTGAAGCGCTATATAGATGCTGTCACAGCAGACATGCTTGACACACTGTGACAGCTGTGCCTGTCACTCATAATACTCAGACACGCCCAATGTATTGCTTTAGTATCGAGGGTGTGCGTTGAAATACTTGTGCTTGGGGCCTCCTCAACAGAGAGCATCAGAAGAGACTAGAGAGTAATCAAAAGCAAAAAAGCATGACAAGCATAAAAAAGCAATGTAAATAAAATATGTTGTAAAATAAATATTGTAAAATAAAAGTACAAATCAATACAAAACAATAGCATCTGAGCTTATGGCAGCATGATTTGCAGGTGCAACGAGATAACAAAGAAACAGCCTGCCGCTATCTGACCTCGCCATCTCGCTTCAAATCCCACCAGAGTGTTTTCTCGCTCTCCCTATCTGCTTTCTGGATAATCCATCTCAATAAACACAAATACAAAGGGCAGCAGACCACCTAATTTCCCTTCAGAGAGAAAAACATTTATACTACCCCACCCACTTAGTCTTTTTCAAACATACAGGTCAGGAGATTTTCACATGTAACAGTGATTTTAGCCTATAGAAATAGCACATAAAGCGGTGGTGGAGAGGGTGTGCGTGTGGGTGCGCGTCCGTATGTGCGGTAAATTGGACATTGTGCCTATAGTGAATTGGTTTACATGTGGTACTGTAAGTGTATGTTATGCCAACACTAAGGTTTATTATTATTATATAAACTATCCCTTACTCGTTTGTTGTGAGATATTGCCCGCCTCCCCCCAACCCCCCCACCCCCCTTGTGGCCGTGGGGGGGTACTGCACCCTGGGTGCGTTTTTGCATTTTCTTTATTCACTAATAAATTCATTATTAATTTATAATTTGTTAAATTGTTAAGACCTCCATATTATTATGGTCAATGTCTGTGTGAAAAGTGGGACGATTGGTGCAGGCAGTGAGGAGCTACGGCAGTTACAGTGACACACAGACACACATTCATTCATTCAGACAGACAGACATTGGCTTAATTATAGTATATGATATGTGGTATAGATACTTTTTACTTGTACTTCAGCAAAGAGTAAAAAAAAGAAAGCGAAGAGAAGAAACCAAGTCTCATTAACCTTTAGAAATAACAGAAAGCATGTAATTAAGAAAAGAACATTCTGTATTTGCTTGTGCTAAAAAAAATGACCCAGATTTTGGCAAAGGTCCCTGCTGATTAAAAGCCTTATTAATGTATAGATATTATTAAACAATAACCTCTGCTCTCCGACTCCATTACTGTTGTTTACAGCAGCCCCTAAGAAGGCAAGGAAACAATAACTGTGATATGCGCTGATAAAACAGTTATTTATTTCCACTAAAACATCCAAAAGGAGTTCTATTGTGTCAGCTAATTAGCGGGGTAAGCACATTTTCAGACGACTGCGCCAGATACACTCATGGTGTGAAGGAGGTTCTCCACGCCTAATCAGATGCAATGCAATTCAAGCTGCGGGCCAAACTCAATTAAAGCTGAGGCAACCTACTGTACTCATCATGAATTACAAACTTTAGATTGCCAGAGATACCGTGTTCGCAGCTTCGCTGGCAGCCACAAATCAATCATTTACATTTCCCACCTCCCACGTACGTGTACGTGTGTGTGTGTGTGTGTGTGTGTGTGTGTGTGTGTGTGTGTGTGTGTGTGTGTGTGTGTGTGTGTGTGTGTGTGTGTGTGTGTGTGTGTGTGTGTGTGTGTGTGTGTGTGTGTGTGTGTGTGTGTGTGTGTCTTGAAGCTTGTATGAATACTGTACACGCTTGTCTGCATAATGAGAGTGTGCATCTGTGTTTATCATGTATATGCGTTGGATGATGGTACAGTATGTGACGATGCGGAAGAGGTCAACCAAACGTGATGCTTCTAAATAAAAACCGCCTTCATATTTATTTCAAAGATTGCATTTTTTAAGCAACTCAGAATGCAGACATGCAGAATACTTCACACGTCCTTTCCACTGAATTATACAATCATAGAAATGTTTTTTGTTGACAAAAATGCACATGCAGTACTTGAACATACTGCATGTTGAGCATACTGTACATATCCATCAAAAGGATAAAACCCAAACACGCTCAAGAGGAGCTTGTTTCCATTGTGGTCCTTTGAATGGAAATCTGTATGTACTGTACACTGAGTGCCACTATTATGTATAGGCTATAGCAGAGACATTTTGTACTTGAAAATAAAATGCTGTAGCCTACATTCATACGATTTGTAACATACTAAAATAGAAGAAAAAAAACAACATGGGTACTGGAACTGGAACCTGCTAAAACTCAACTAATTATTGTCTTTCAGATTACTAGCATTGCGGAAAAAAATAAACCTAAAAGTGTCCCCAGACAGGCTTTTTTATTTACCTGATAAGGCACATTAGACGATGTTTTACGGGGATTAAGTCTTCGGCTCCCCGTGGTCAGATGCTATCGGCTCTAATGGAGATTAGAGAAGTCGGTGTAAAATGGAGAAAATACCGGGGAAAGCTTTTGTGTGTGCCGTTGGAATGCTAAGCGTGTTTACTTTTTCAATCCCAGACTGGAAGTGTAGGCTGTCAGACGGGTCTCTGTGATGAGGATTGAAGAGCGTAAGGTGTCTTCTCTTGTGAAAGTGCAGCGGTGGAGCTCCTGCCAACATCACACTGTGACAGATCTCCGCTCTGCTCAAACCAATCATCTTGATAGGCAGACTGTACTGTCCCATTTTCCATGTTTCCTGTGCAATCAACTATATGCTCACATACAGAGTGCACCCTTTCTCCATCTTTCAACTTTTGTGGTGGTCTTTTTTTTTTAAAGCCAAAACCACAATGGCAGATATTTTGGGTCTGAATGGGATTTGATTTTGGAGTCCTATTTATTTAAATAGAAAATTATGCAGATTACACAGGCGAATTAGAAGATTCTGCAAAAGTTCATTTTCTTCCGTAATATAATTCAAAAAGTGAAACTTTCATATTCTGAATTAATTGCACATAACCATAAAGTGAAATATTTAAAACCTTTTTTTTGTTTTAGTCTTGATGGCATACAGCTCATGAAAATCAAAAAAATCCTATCTCAAAATATTCGAATATTTTACGAGACCCTTAAAAATATTTTTATTTAATCCAGAAATGTCAAAAACTATATTATTAATGTATGCAGTACAATACTTGGTCTGGGCTACTTTTGAACAAATTATTTCATCAATGGGGGGGGTGGCATGGAGGTGATGAGCCTGTGTTACTGTGGAGGTGTTATGAAAGCCCAGGTTTGCATTGATAACAGCCGTAAGTTAATTTGTATTGTTGAGTCTTATGTCTCAGACCTTCCTCTTGACAATACAACCTACTTCTCCATGGGTTTCAGGTTAGGCCAGTTGGTTGGTCAGTTAAAAAGCACAATAATACCATGGTCAGTATACCAGTTACTAGTAGTTTTGGCTCTGTGGGCAGGTGCCAAATCAAACTGGAAATCTCCATGAAGCTTGTCAACATACGGAAGCACAAAGTGTTCTAAAATATCCTGATAGATGGCTGTGTTGACTACAGTGTGACATTTTCATTGTCATTGATAATTTGGGGGTGCCATGTCATCAGTGGCAAAGCCAGTTCTGGGTGGGCCTGGCCAGGAGTGGGTGGGCCTGCTTGCACGCACGTGACGCCACACCACATTATTCATGTATTTATTTATTTATTTATTATTAAAAACAATATTTTTGGCTATATATCTGGCTGCATGTCATCTGCTGGTGTTGGTCCACTATGTTGTATCAAGTCCAGAGTCGACACAGCCATTTATCAGGATATGTTGGAGCACTTTGTGCTGCTGTAATATATAGAACCAGTATGTGAGTGGCGTGTGGTTCGGATCCTATAGATTCCTAGGCTTCCCCTGGCTCCACCGGACTTAAACAATCTTTGCTAGTGGGCTGAAGTGAAGTTGGAGTTGGTAGGGTCTAGCTCTGAGGTTTTGACGGTCTCAGTCATAGTTGCTCCGACAGAGATACTGGGCTCAGATCAGATCATATACAGTAACATCCTCTGTGTGTGGAACGGAACGCCAACTTCCACTGACTATACTGCCAGAGATCGCCTACTGTGGGCAACAACAGCAGTCGGCAACAATGGACTGAAGACTGCATGCCATAGTAGGCATGCCATTGTTGCCTTTATCACACACACACACACACACGTGCGTGCAAGGTCCTCCTCCCTGTTAGTTACTCAAGTCCAGCAAGGATGCGTTCGTGTTGATATAAATGAAACCCGAAACACTCGCTGCTTTTCAAAAGTCATTGACGAGGCGGAGACGTCGTTGGAGATGCGATTGATTTCACATTTGAGCCATCAGCTCTCAGGCCAGGCTATTGGCAGCCTCCTTTCTTCACACAACCTCGGCCAATAAAAGTGCACCACCGTGTCCGGGGATCTGGGCTCGAATGACCAAGCGATTAAACACTGTAGTAGCCGTTTTGCTGTTCTGTGCAGCAACCGAGTTTGACAGAACCAAGGGACTTAATGAGGCTTTAGTCACACTGTGTGGAAAGATCAATAACAGAATCACCATACATTCTATATTAAAATCACATATATCGAGCACGTTGAATGTCTGATGTTCAGTCTATTGTGTGAATATATTCACCATGTGGACTAATGTGAGTCCTGATCGTCATCATGAACTTTGATGGTAGCTCTGTGTTGTTAATTGTATTATGTTGTATCTCTATAACAGTGGTTCCCAAACTTTTTCCATGTCAAGGACCCCTATATTGATACGTATTTGAAAAGATCTGCATGGTGCCAGGGGACCCCCATATAAGAGAAGATCTTGTCACGTTGCTGTCAGGCAGAGACCTATTGCCATATTTGAACCTTTTTGTTTTTTCATAAATAAAAAAACATCAAAAGTGACAGATCTGCAAACTCACCAAGCTTTCCGACATGCTATCTTTTTTTATTTGAATCCTGAAAAGTTAGTTTCGGACATAATGGTTTTCACCCGACAGACGATGATGCTACATTAGTTAAGTACAGTCATTCTACAACTGTCTGTGATGTAGGTGGAGAGATGATCTGAATAGTTATACTGTACATTCATTCATTGGATTACCTTCTAGCTGGTTATATTTTGATAGCTATTCTACAACCTCACAGCGTGTAATCATGGGCTTGAGGGGATACATGACACTTTATACGTGTTATGTTTATAAACATATTTTTGATATTGTTGCTGTTAACACCAAGGATTAACACCAATGATTTTACTGTGCAGTAATTCTGCATCTGTTTAGAGTACTGTGCAGATTTGACATTTAGATAGGATCTTGACAGGAATGTAGCAGCACAGCGGTCAAATTAATTGGATGATTCATATAATTGCATGTTTTCCACATCCCCCCCTTAAAATAGGCTCACTGAATGTGTGCGTGTGTAAAATGTTTGCAGACATTGTTATTTGGGAGTGTGGTGGGTGATTAACAACTTCGTAACAGTTTAATGTCACTCATGCATCACTCAGCACTCAAGCATTCATTTTGCTTTTCCCAAAGCAATTGTCCTCATTACTGTAACACCTGTGTTCCATCCATCTTTGACAAAGGTGTTTGTTGGTGTGTACCGTATGTGGAAATTGCAGTTGTACACTGCTGGTAAACGCTTATTTATTTTAGTTTTTAGTTTTTTTGGCGGAAGGGACTTGTTTTGTATGTTAAACAGTGCTCTATACCCACTTTGTCAATTCATTAGGCAAGTTAATGTGTGTAAAACATTTCAACAACAAGGCAATTCAAAGTGCTTTACACAAAACATTAAGAGCATTAAGACAAAGTGAATAAGAACCGCATTATGAAAGGACATTTGAAAAAGTTAGAGGCACAGAGAAAGTTATCAGTGTTCATTTGAAGGAGCTGTAAGTGATTTTCATTGTGAGAAAAGTGTTGAATAGCTTGAGAAATGTGTAGTGTATGTTCAGAAACATTAAAGGTAAATAAATAAATGCATGCATTTTCATGATCATTCAATTGTATTCCGATTCCGACTTGAATCATTGGAAACATAACTTTTTGTGTTTTTTAATGATTATATTATGACTCGATCATACTAGCATCACACCAAAATATTAAAAGTAGCTGATCCACAAGCTCGCAATGGTTTTGAGCTTGTAGATCTGCTACTTTTTCTATTATTGAATTTGAATGAAACAAATTGTGGACATGATGACACAGACATGATATATAATATACTTATATTATAATAGACAGACTCAGAGAACGCTTCCTTGACTCAAACACACAAGAGTAAGGCCAAGTGTGGACAAGGATGGACGCATGCACACCGTACAGACGAACAGTCTGGTGAGAGTAGACGTATAGGAGGACACTAGGCAGGAGGCAAACCATAGTCCTAGAGAACTCTCAGTGCCTGCAGTTCCCCAAGAACACACAAGGCAGAGAGAGCGTCCTGTTGGTTCTGGCATGAGAGAAAGGACAGTGGGCGGATCTGCGGGGGGGGGGGGGTGCCCTGGGCGCGGCGGTCGCTGGAATGTGGTCAGCACTGGTTTGCTGCACCTGCCCGGCAGGTCACGGACTTCCCTGTTGGCCGGGTGTGGTCAATGCACCTCGGTGATGACTGTGCCTGGGGCACCCCTCCGCGGATTCGTCTATAGCTGGAAGCCATGGAGGAGAGGGGCAGTGACTTGGCCAATCACTGCTGACCCGCCAACTGGAGAGTGTAGTGGTTGATTAGGTTTGAAACAATCCTAAGAAGGTTGGAGACCACCTGATGACCTCTCTTCCAGACCTGGATTATAATCGCATCTTTGATGTATTTACAGTACAAACTTTCAGTTCCTATTTAGCAGCGTCACAATGAAAGCTTGCTTTTCAAGGTTTTAAAGAGATAAACATTAAAAATATAGCTGCAAGCAGCGATTTGAACTGTTTTTCATATCATTCAAAATGGTGGGAGATCTAAAGGTCAGAGGTCAAAAGTCCCCATACCGCATTTGTTCCTCACGAGGGGATGCATATACTGTATACATTGTTGACGTCAAACGGTTCATGGAGATATGCCCGTTCAAAGGTTTGCATTTTCAATTGATCGCTGGCTTCACAGGCCACCATATTGCCACGTTTTGAAAAAAAAAAACGACTGCACGGTTCAGCCAGAACTGCTATTTTGGCAGGAGAAGGAGCAGCAGAGGAAGAAAAAAAAAACACAAATACAATAAGGCACCAAGAATCACTGATTTAAATTAACATTGATAATTTTGCCACGTAGAGATTAGGGAGGGGGGGGAGGGGGGGGGGTGAAAAACACTGTGCTAGTCCATTAGCCTCCCTATAGCAGAAGAGTGCCTGGCACACTTCAACAAAACTCCCCTTAATTAACCACTACATATTCACTTCCCAGCACCCAGACAGTGATGGATGAACTGGGAGGCTTAACGACAGATGAGGAAGGAGCTTGGGCTTTTTCTGGTTGAATGTTTTTTTTCTTTTTCTTTTACTCTCATTGAAAAAATAAAACCCCACAAATACCTATTCCTTAATCTCCTCGTCCTCCCTATAGCTGTGTGTGTGTGTGTGTGTGTGTGTGTGTGTGTGTGTGTGTGTAATTGGACATACCCCTTCTCCAGTGTTATTTTAATTTAAACATATGACGGGCCGCTGTGTTTTGTCAGGTCAGCACCGTCCTGTCGGAAACGGTGTCTTGTTATCCGCAGCGTGGGCCGGGGACACTGCGGTGGTGGTTCTGACGTTGACGTTCGACGCGACGCATTCTAGTCGCTTTACTCTTGATAGGAGGCACACATGCGTGACCGTGCATTATTTCCAGAAGTAATTTGTCCTAATATAGACCATTTATGTGGTTGTCCAACATTATTTATAATGTTTATAAATGTCCTGTTCGACGTGCCCATGCAGGTTGCCGTAGCCACTTCCCCAATGGGCCCAAATGAGCTGACCTCATCACATTTGTGATGACGACTTAGGCCGTTTTTAGCCCAAGGAGTGTTTTTCGTGCAAAACTAATGCTTGCAATGGATTCAGAATCATGAATAACCCCTAGTTTGAAGCGTTGCTAGGCTAACGGTACCTATCTACGTGTATGTTCGTAGACAACCGTATACTCCATATATGAAAGCAGCGACCGTCCGTTTAGCATTGCTCCGGTTAGTATGGAGAGCCTCCGTCCCCACCAGCTATGGGATCTTTAAATCCAGCTCCATTGAGCGTCCGTTATAACAGGATTTTCAAAGCGCTGTATCGCAAAAGTTTCGATCGCTGTCCATGGTGAGACAAATGTACTGTAACTGGTTGTAAATGATAGCTAAGGGGTCTGAGCTAATGCGACTGATACTGTGCTCATAACATAAGCCCCCACCTTCCTGAGTAACCAGGAAAGGAAACGAGGACATTAAACCACTTACGTCCTCAATTATTCATGTATTTTATCATAACAAAATAATGAAAAATAAAGAATTAACAAGAATGAGCCATTCTGCATAATGAGTACATTAACTATATATATTTCCGCCAATGCTTTTGTACTTTTACCTCGTAAATGTTGAATGCCGGACTTGTAACAGATTACTTCTACAGCTATTACTACTTTTGCTTACTTCTTCCACCACTGGTGAAATGAAAGGCATGGGGATGATTCCGGGGAGAGGACACACACAAATACAGACAGATGAGGGGAGGGGAGGCCCTCAGTGTCACCTCATTAGTCTGATGGCTTTTACATTATTCCAGTGTCACAGCCATGCTGAAAAATCAGCCAGTGGATCATTCGCCTTGGACTTTAAGATCATTTCTATTCATCAGCCCCAGAGACAAAACTCCACTGTAAAAAAGAAAGAAAGAAAAGAAAAGCCTACATAGAACATCCTTCGTCGAGCCTTGTGTCACCATCTATCTATATGCTCACATGTTATCATTTGCTTTTGTGGGACTGTATTGATCCTTGAAGAAGGATTCTCTTCCCCTTCATTGCCCTTGTGCGGGGATCTGGCAGCCTGGGTCAGTGCTTGCTCAAGGACACTTCAGCAATCAGCAGGGTAGTCCTATGAACACAATGTTTTCTACTAGCCAGTATATACCAGCTAAATGGTGGTCTGTGCCCGTGGCTCAAAAGCCAAATAAATAATGGGCCTTGATATGAAATGAGTTGAAAACCACTGATACAGAGGACAACAATGGAAACAAGCCTAGGCCCTTGGGGCTTAACCCCGAAGCCTGTTAATAAAGTAATCAATCAATAAATAGCCTATACTCTTTTCCAAATGTCTATTTTCACAGCTGAATGAGATGAGTACACAAATTAAATGTAGAAAAATGAAAAGTTTGTTTTACTTACATTTTTACATGTTTGATTTGGCTTTTGTTCTAGACTAGAGGTACTAGAAAAAAAATGTATTTATTTGCTGTTATTAATGAAATAATCTGGATTATTTTGAGACCGTACTGATATGGCCGATTACGATTTTGCTACCGATTATATCGTGCATACTTGTTTGTAAGCAACTATATGATAATGTTTTCGGCTGAACAAAATATTCTTTTTACACCTGCAACAGCTACCTGTAGTTATAATTTTTGTTTTGCAATCTCCATACTTTCTCTCACCGACATTCATATATTGTATCCTTTAAAAGTGTTAAATAGCTCAGTATTCTACTCTCTAGAGGTGTAAATGTTCATCTTAGGATACCAATTTTATCCAATCATGAGAGGATAAACAAGACCGCTGTTACTGAACAAACACTTGATGATTATTGCAAATGTTTTTTTTCTCCAAGGTGGTATACTGCTTAATTCCCAAAAGGTGTAAAATGCAGACTTGCAAAGAAAAAATGATTCCAATTATGATTTATTGATGAGCAAGGCAACCGAAAAAAAAGACCAACACGTTTCGACCTACAAGGTATCTGTCGGTCTAACTCGATGATTATTATCGGAAACGTTAACTTTTTAACAACATAGTACATTGCATGCATTTTGTTTCCCTCAATCTTTCAAGGATTTCTCGACCTCTGGGGGTCACAGCAGTGGATCACTAGATGCTGTGCTGGGACTGGATTTTTAAGTGAGAAACAACTCGCCTCGTTCATGTTGTACATTCATATTTAATGTAATTGATTCATGTTGACTGCACGTTGAAGGCAAAAATTGGATGCTGGCGCAAAACTAGAGGAGACAATGCTGTTAAAGGGATAGTTCAGATTTTTTTAACTTAAGCTCTATGAAATACTTGCCATTAATATAGTGGTTGCAACTGTATTCATTGATTGCCCGAGTCCTGTGGTGGGAGTTCTGCTCTGGTTTTGGTGAAATATGAAGTAGTTCCGGTCATTTTGTGGGGTGCACAGGGGGCCACGCAGTAAAAGTAAATGTTAATTTTTTACCCCTCTATCACACGGAACTATGTTTTTTGTGTCCATATCACTACGCCCAAAAAATAGTTCCATGTGATAGAGTGGTCAAAGTTGAACGAAAGTTGCGCCAATATTTTAGAAAAAGGTCAACAATACAAATGACGTTAGTTTTGTGGATTAATTTACTTTTACTGCGTGGCCCCAGTGCCCCCCACAAAATGACCGGAACTACTTAATATTCACCAAAATCAGAGCAGAACTCCCACCACAGGACTCGGGCAATCAATTAATACAGTTGCAAACACTATATTAATGGCAAGTATTTCATACAGCTTAAGTTAAAAAAATCTCAACTATCCCTTTAAAGGCATTTCCCTTTCGTTAGGCGACACAATGGAGCGAGAGACTGTAAACCGAGTGTAGACAATGAGGAGATGACACAGGTCTTAAAATGGATTCGAACTCGGTAATCACTGTATCTGACCCACCAAGCACCTCACTCACACCAGGGGGATTTGACCTTGCGATTTACAGTTCCATATCTGTGGGCCGCGTCCACAGTAAGCCTTTTTTATTTCCTTTTTTTGCTGCCAGAGCTTTTCTACCATTGGTGTAAAGTAACTAAATAGATTAATGCTGTACTTTGTCTTATGACAGTGTTGAGCAAAAATATCTAATATAATAATACACTTTCATGACATGAAATGTAGCTCAAAGTGCTATACAGATCAATAAATATTTTTTTAAGCAAAAACATAAAACATTAAAATAATAGCAAAAAGTAAATCAGGCAAAACGGTGAGGAAATGAACACAGCATACAACACAGATAATTAAAAATCAACTAAAAGCAATAGTGAAGAAATGGGTTTTGAGCTGTGCTTTAATCTACAGACGCTGCCTATTTTAGGTGTAGTACCTAGTCTAGATATAGCCTAAGTGTCGCTGTGAATCTGAAGCTCGGTGTGACAGTGAAGCACGTTGAGTTTTAATGTCCCTATTGTGTGTGTTTTGTTTTTCAACCGGAAAAATGACACACCACATCATTTGCTAATTGGATATTTCTTATTAAGCAGACAAGTACCTGTGTATAATCAGCCTGCTAATTAATTACTCCCTGTCTACATCATTCCTCTCAAACGGCCTTCTTTTCGCTTTAGAGTAGGAGCTCCAAAAATAGCACACTGTAGCTTATATAGTGCTGTGGCTGTAATTAATATTTGTCTTGCAACAATTTGTTCTTGTTTAAAACATTTCACATGGGTTTTGTCTGAGTTCTTTTAAAACCTTTTACATGGGGTTTGTATTGTTATTTATTGTTCAGCGCTCCGCTCCAACAAAACGTTGCTGTCCATGATTTTGATCACAGCGGCAATGTTCTGTCCTAATCTCTGATTTATCCAAGCATCTCGTTTGGAATACTCTGTACTGTATGTCCAAAATGGTTACTTTTCAGGAAATGTTCCAATATATATATATATATATATATATATATATATACATACATACAGTATATTGTACTACAGTAGTTCTAGCTCTGATGCTTGATATGTATTGGACTGGCCTGGCCTGTATTATTCCACATCAGCCTCCAGTATGGTGCAGTAATGTAATGTTCATCATCTCTACGTACCTGATTAAATTATTGCCACTTAGCAGCTACTTTATGCCTTGAATATGCAGCTACGTTATGCCTTGAATATGTATGAAGTACCACTTGTTTAACTGTTTGTATTGTCTGCGTTGCTCTTAATTACATTTGTGACCCCAGTTTAGAAAGTTCTCAGTTCAGTTGTGTCAGGTGGCTGAGCTGCCAGTGTAAAGTAAGGAAATAGAGCAGGGATCTATATTTCCGTAGTGTGAGGGAGCTTGATGTACAAGGACACCCGCTAGTATGTCACATGATGTACAAGTACATCCCTTGCACATGATGCTAGCATGTCACATGGACTTGCCCCCAATCCAACCCTTGATACTGAGTGTCAAACGGGGCCCATGTTTGTGTGGCGACTACAAACATGGGCGACTACAACATGTCTCGATCGCCTCGCCTCTGGAGAGTGGATCTGACACTGAGACAGAGAGTCCTTCCTTTTATATGGATGGCTTCACCTGGGCAGGTGAACACAGGTGCGGCTAATTCCAGCAGATCGTTTTCCTTCCAGTACTCTGCCCAGGCCGTGACGTCGTCTTCCTGCTCTCTGCCTCCTTTGCTCTCTAGAGGGGCGCTTGCTTGTTGGACGGCGGCTAACTAGAGAGACACCACAGTAGTGTTTGGCACAGCTCACACTGTATACTTGGAATGAAAAAGGTTGAGAATCACTGGTCTAAAAGGAACATTTAGACCAGTGACCACACTGAACTGAACCGATCTCATCCCCAAGACGAGACGACCAAAGCCGGCTGTCGCGGTGGTCATGCTTTCGTCTCCCGGAAATTTCCAGCAAAGAGCTCACTGGCGTCCCATTGGGGAACATTTTCTCCTCCCACTTCAGTTCACTTCTACTGTGGGCGGAGGGGGATTGGGGACCAGAGTACGTTGAGAGCAGGAGCAGCATTGAGAGACTCAGGAGATGCAATGCCTGAGGACCAGTACTCCTATAGCAAATCGAAGCATTCGGTGTATGGAATGGCTTATGAGTGAGGGAGAGAGAGAGAGAGACGAGGAGGGGGGGGGGGGGGGGGCTATAATAGAGAGATGAAACAGAGAACGTGTTTAAAAAGAGAGAGATGGGCCTGGGCCATGGCTCAATGGTCCAGGCACCTTGGCTGGTAAATCCAGTCTGGCAGTGTGCCGCGGGTTCGACTCCCGATTCCGACGGCCTTTACTGCATGTCTTCCCCCCCATCTCTCTCTCCCCATTTCCTGTCAGCCTACTGTCTGTCCCTCCATAAAAAAATTAAATAAAATAAAATACCACAAAAAAAAACATTTAAAAAAAAGAGAGAGATGGGCCTCACAATGATGCCGCAATCACCATACCTAATTTCCGTGTTATACCCGGGAACGTGAGTGCATGTCTTCGACTGATGGAGACGAACTCATTCATTCAGTGCAAATGCAAACGCAGAATAACCCCGCAGTTGTTTTTCTCGCTTCAAAGTGACCATGTTCTACAGGGGGGAACAGCGTGCCAGCACATCCAATCCGGTTTCCTATAAGATGAATGTGCTCAGAGTTTCGCAGCTTTGTGTGAAACTGTCGGGTGGAAACCGTGTAAGAAAAATGGAGAAAAAGTAATCTGACATTGTGAAAATAGCAGCTCTACAAGCTCACGACGAGTCACATTGTGACATGTAGTGTAGCTTGTAGACCTGCTATTTTCACTATGCTTTTATGTGATGAAGGCTCTGCATTTTGAAAAAAAAAGATTCAAGGTTTTTGCCCGACAGCAACGATATAGGCCTATATGGCCTTGTTTCTCTCTGTGCACTAGGTCTGACGTCAACGTATTATCTGAGGTACTTATTGCTTCCCTTGGCACCTATCCCTTTCAAATGTATTTTTTTTGTATGTGTGCTCCTGGTTTTTCATGCATGTAGTCATGTTGCGCTGCGCCTGAGCTCATACGAGCCCATGAAAGCCAATGGGAGCACAATCCGTCTTCACATTCACGTGAATTTGTGCTGCATTCAATATTTGGATCTCTAGATGATTGCTCTTGGGTGCTTGCGATTTACTCTTTGTGCGTGTGTGTGTGCGTGCGTGCGTGCATGCGTGCGTGCGTGCCTGCGTTGCATGCATGTACATGGAAACTGATCGTTGTTCAGATTGCCCATGCCATGTATACATCTTTCTTTACAATGTTGCTATACATTTGGCCTTCACTAACACAAGCTCTCACGAGTGCTATTATGACATGTCGGACTTGCTCTTTGGTTACAAAAAAGTACAGAGTACAGTAAAAAAATGTGTGGGGAGAAATCTATAGTCTAATAAAGAGTGAAACCAGTTGAAAATAGCTACTAGACAGCTTATAGACCCTCACCCATGTGGCACGACAGTCTGCCAGTGTTAAGCTGCAAAGACTACATCATTTCACCTTTTTTGGGGGACCAATTGGCAGGACATATGAGCACAGAACATCCCCATCTTCATTGAGAGCTGACATGTTGGAACATGGAACCCTGCTCGTTAAGGCCCGACTCAGGCATGTCACAAAGACACCTGACGCTCTTCTTCCACAGTTCTTTGGCATGCAGGCTATCGAGGCAGCCAGGGGGAGCCGGGCGGGGGGGTTTGTGGTGGTGGGATACAAGAACAGCAACAATGAGACATCCATCAAGTTTTAATATTAACTCCCAGGCCTGTGAAAGGCTTGCCAAGGAAGGATATACATAGCACCAGTCTGGTGAGGGAAGCCAGAAGTCATCGCCGATGACGAAGACGAGCAAAAAAGGATGCTACGAGAACTTGTGCCCGAAGTTTTCCCATCGCTGGCTGCGGCATCATTAGCCATCTGCGCAGCCATCGTATCTCTCCTCTTCCATGAAGGATAGATAAACATTAACACATTCCAACCGTAGGACGTCTGGAAACGTCATAGGGATTCCAATCGAGGGATGCATTGGAAGTGTGTACACGTCCTAGCGCATCCTCAATTATACCAGGCGAGAGAAGAATATTAAGATATATATATTTTTTCAGTCAGACTCTCGGCCACCGTACTTCGCGCTCTATGGTCATAATTATTAGCTTACCGTTGACTTAGCTGTTAGCGCAGCAGAAAGAATGCCTCGTCCCAAGGACAAGGCCAAGCGGGTCATACGATCAGCAGAGAGGGTGATTGGCTGCCCTTTGCCTTTGCCCCCCTTGAGGGCCTGTTTAGGAGTAGGGCTTTGAGGAGGGCCAGGAAGATCATGGCTGACCCTGCACACCCAGGCCACAGTCTTTTTGCCCCGCTCCCTTGAGGCAGGAGGTTGCGGTCCCTAAAGACTGTGAAGGCCCTACATTGAAACAGCTTTTTTCTCAATGCTGCTGGTGTCCCCCCCCTGACCCTTCTATCCTCCCTCCACCCCCACTCAGAGTGGAATGGACCGACTTGTGCTCTGAACTGACCTGAACACTTGAACTCTCTGCACTTTATATTTATTCACTATTATATGTTGTTTTTGCACTGCCTTGTCCTGTTTTGCACTTGTCCTAATGTTGTAACTGATTGTGTTAAGCATCACAGCCCTCAACCATCAGTTCATCCACCATGGCTGCACCTGTCTTTGCGTCAACAAAGCAGATTGAATCAATTTACGCAAGTCCTCCATGCCTAGCCTCCATAGAGCCTCCATAGCCTGAAGTGGGTGGGTAGCAAACATAACAGCAGCACAGGAATTACTGGTGAGGTGGTGTACCAATGCCTCTGCTTTTGGCATCTCCCCTCTGGTCATTCATCCCCAGTGCGGATATGATTTATACGATCCGTTCGTAATTCCGATGGCACATGATGAGACCGACATCGTACAGAAATACATTTCTTATCTCCCCTTCCACCATGTTTTCACATGTTTTGTTTGCCAGGATTGAAAAGCAAAGAGTCCTATTGTTTTTAATGTACTACATAAATGAATGTGACTTGAAGTGAAATGATTAATTATTCGCCATGATCCGAATCTTGGTATTTTATTGGACTGTATTAGTGGCAACAGAGATAATTCTCATTCACATTCTATCACTGTGTGACGACTTGTGAGCCCAGGGGTGAGATATAAGAAACCTATTCAGCACACACACACACACACACACACACACACACACACACACACACACACACACACACACACACACACACACACACACACACATGATGTAGAAACAAACACTGTAGACATATAAGCAGCTGATATGTATGGTTGTGCACGCACGCACATGGTCCTTTTATCTCTGGACTGGAAGCAGACAGACCCTGTGTGCTCTTCTAACGTGACTGATGCCTTACATTAGTTACATAGACATCAGCCTATCTCCCACTGTGGGCCACTATAGAGCTCCATTTGCAATGCGCATGAGGGAGCGACGTATGGTAAGCTCTTGGATTGGAGACTTGTGGCTGTGCATAGCTGAGCTGCTCTGACAGCATTATCATCAATTAAGCCACTCGTTACGTGTGAAATCCTGTATTGGTTCCATATGCTTAAGGCTCTCTGTTGGCAAATGTGGATAGATGCCACTGTAGACTATAGAATATTATTATGCTACAGTATGTGACATTAATCTATCAGCCAACGCTTTATTACTTGCTTGTTGTGCATTGTCTACAGCATGGCTCCTGAAATGGGAGACGGATGTATAGTCAAGCAGAAGTAAACTATAAAGAACGAGGTCATACAGAAGGTGAGATTTGAACACTGATGCTATGGTGTGCTTATTTAAGCATGCTTTATTCAAATATCCGTTGGAGGGAGCGGGACATTTCCATAATGGCTAATAAATCAGCTGTCAACCCTGCCTAATGTTGGAGTGCAGGAATGCACAATAGAAGCTGTAATTGGAGGCTCTAATTGGAACACATGGATGACCCCGGGGGATTGTTTGGTGGGAGAGGGAGAAAGCAACCTGTCCTTTATTCCAGGGATGTTGCCATGTTCCATCAGCAAGTTTTTAAATTAATTTGGACTGAAGACCAAAAAGGTCTGCAGTAGTAGCATTATTTATTTAAAAATGTCTTATGAAGAATTGACACTTTAATTATGCATTCCTCACTCCAAATCCCCCCCCCCCCTTATTTTTCCATCAGTGGCAAAAGCTAAGTAAGCTTAAAGACAAGGATATTCACTTATTCACTTATATTCAGATTTGTATTCCTCTAGAAAAGACTATGGTGAAACACACCTACATTTTTGTTGCCTTGCCTGCTTCATTTATTTTTCGTTGTTGGTCTCTTGCTTGGTTTTGTTTACGTTGGAGTGAGATTATTTCACAACCCACTTGGAGTTTATTTTGTCCTCATTTATAATGGGTATTTTCATCTTTTGATGTTCTATCGTTGAATGTCATCGCAGTGTTTTTTATCGCTTTACTTCTACATTTCATCAGGGTGTTTTTATCACATCAGATCTTAAGCTTCCTCTCACTCAACTAAACTTCAAGTATGTGTGTGTGTGTGTGTGTGTGTGTGTTTGTGTGTGTGTCAGTTATGAAGCCAGATCTATATTCTGATGTACGAGTGACAGTCAGACTTATAGTTTGCACATCATGCCGATGCACCTGTGGTACTTTTCGGACAGTCACTAGCCATGTAACGGTGAGAATAAAGGCAGGGAATTAAGTTGCCTTTTATTGAGTTGTGACAACCTGTTTTTTTGGCACGCATATGTCTATGAAAAAATCACACCTGTGTGAACTGAGTGGTGCAACTCCGTGTGGCCCAATGGGTCCCCAGAACTTCCAGACCCAGGGTGTCTGGGATCAGCTTCCCAACATGCACCTGTGCACAGTGTGAAGCTCAACAGCGCCACTTTGTCACCTGCTGGTACTCTAAACAAACAGACATACATACATAGGGACGCACATTGCTGTTCAATGGAGTTCCCCACGCGCTCATCTCCAACTCCTGTGATTTCTGCACAGTAGCTCAACATGAAAGCACTGAGACACACACTCTAAACATCTTCAAGATTAATTTCACATTATTTTACACTCTTCAGTTAAATTCTCACTCAGGATTTTGAAAATGAAACAATAACTAGCACGTTGAAATATAACCATATTTATGCTCCGTAATATATTGCACGTTCAAAGTTGATGGTTGAGGACAGGCTCTTGTGTCGTCATACATAATTTAGAACTTTAAATGATGTTTCTTGGGAGGACATGCAAACGACTGTCTTGGTGATCAAATATTTATCTAAAAGACCGAACTAATTAATCAGGCTTGTGCTTCACTTGACATAACAGTATTTCATCATTACAGTATGAAGAAATAGAGTTCACCTTTAAGCACTTCGCACCACTCATGGGATGCTTGTATCATTTTCACTTTGACTTTCCAACCTAATCTGTAAGTGTAACGCAAGCCTAAGTCCCTCTGAAGCTGTGTCGTATTAGAGAGTCTGAAAACATGCTGCTTTGTTCCTGCCGGAGAGGGCTGTGGGGACTGTGGGGGCATTTCATGACTGCCTGTGCCAAGGTGCCTTTCCAAACCGTGAGATGTAACTATTTTCAACTCGCCTTGTTTTGGAGCAACCAACATTTGCTCATGCCATCCAGTGTTTTGACGACTTATTGTTTGTATTATTATGGGGCAGAAATGCTCTAAAATCACTGCTTTGATCAGCGCCACACACGCACGTAATTAAATCAACTTAACTGGAACTCATTGAGGTTTGAACTTTGGGGAGCACTGACGTCATATAATTCACAAGATATACTGTACATGATGCACGAGATCCGACATTTTAAATATGCTGTCCATTGCGGCGGCAGAAGTGGGCTAAACACCATAACAATGTTTCTATGCATGCATTGTTGACCACGTCAGTGATTTCTGAACCTGCAAGTACGCAAGAATGTCAGTGTGTCTTCACATAGGACCTGTAGGCCTGCAGGCCTACTGCACATCATGGCTTCCCTTCACCCACGATACTGGCTGGTTTTCCTTTGAAGCGAAGATTGAGTCTTAGTTTGTATTCCGGGGAAGGATATATCCATCCTGGTTATAGAGAGATACAAGGTGCACTAGGAAGGCTTTATGAGTTTCCTGTCCAAAGCAGGACCGCCATTACTCACGCTGTGTCAGTGCTGATCTCAGCTCCCCAGCACCGCATCCTCTGCTGAATGGAGGTGCCAAATGAAGGAACCACAAACACGTGCACACGCTCGCTCAGATGCGCTTGCTCGCACACACTCGCACGTCGCACACACAGCTAATCCCCCTGTGGATCAGGCCACTGTGTTTGGCTGCTGCTAAGTGAAAAGTAATTTAGAAGCCCCAATTGCCAGCTGGTGCACTGAGAACACCTTATTCACTTCACCTAAATAGGGGTTTGCTCTTAGATTTCACCTTGAAACTTGAAGAGCACAACTTCAAATGACGTCATTTTCATTTTGCCTTTCTTTCTTCTCTCCTGCATATTAGTGCAGACTCTACATATTTTTTTGCAGATGTGATCGATGGGAACACTGATGAGGCATGCCGTACTTCTCAGAACGTTACTTTCAGGTGTGTAACTGATCGATGCGCGGTTATGATCAATAGCATTGTTCTACCGTGCATAGAAGCCAGTCCACTAATTGCATGCCTTACACAATGGCAGGGGTTGGTGACCCGGGGTTAATATGTGGGGATGGGGTTCTGTTGCATTCATTACCATTTCCATCTCTTAACGGACGTAAATCAGGTGAGGGTGAAGACTCGGCCTGCAGACCATCACACTGCTCCTTTGTAGTATAATAATACACTGGGCATGTCAGGAGGAAGTTGATGGTTGTTGGAGACACAGGGGCCCTCATGTTAAGAGGATCTGTGCTGCTGTGCTTGTACCTGCATTCCTGTGGGCCTATTCCAGTGGTTCTCTTAACATTTCCATGTCAAGGACCCCCTTGTTGATCCCCAAGCTGTTGACCCCCCCCCCCCCCCCCCCCCCCCCCATTTATTGTATCCTGATTTTTCTTTCCATTTTTGTTTAAATTATTTTGGTGTGTTTTTTTACAATGCCCTAACCACCAAAAATGAGTTATTTAAGACAAGTACAGTCAGCAACACACACACACACACACACACACACACACACACACACACACACACACACACACACACACACACACACACACACACACACACACACACACACTGCACACTACAAGCTCGCTCCATAGTTCCAGCACTACTGGGACTATGGAGTGAAGTACACTCTGAAGCATGGAGCACAGGCTATCCAAATGATTATGCACAGCGCACACATCTGCATGCACAGTACCGAGAGTTCGCGGTACAGTCATTCATTGTCTTACCTAGTTTAGAAATAAACGCCTTTTTGTGTCCTGCAGAGTCCACGATCAACACGAAAACAAAAGAGAGCATTCTTTGTACTCCTTCTTATAGGCCAATACGTGGAACATGATCGTTTGTTTTTTCCCCAATTATCTTTGTGGGTAATTCTGATCATATAGGCTTCTTGTGACCGCAGTGGTGTTCTCCAAGATCGACAGATATCCATGTTTATATATAACTATTTATACACATGGAGTAGGAGAAAGACAACCAGGGCTGGACTCACTGCAAGTCATATGGAAATAAAATCATTTCACATGACTACTCTAAAATGTTATTGGGGAAAACAAAACCTAATAGAATTCAGATTCAGTATTTCTCATGGTAATTTATTTTGTTAGTTTGTTGTTGTTAGTTTCAAAAAGTGCATGTAAGAAATATTTTATACATAACTTTCGATTCAATTGTGGTGACGGCCACTATAGTGTATACGGACATTTTGATGACAGCCAAGCAGAATGTCTGCTGCTCATACAATGCAGTAATTAGAGTTCTTCCAGCCGAACTATACTATCATAGAGTATTAAAAGGATAGAGACTGAACCGGAGCGACCGCACCCCCACCGCTATTCATTTCAGTGGAAGTTGCTCAGTGTCGTTTTGAAGCACCCGGAAGAACCGTCTACGTTTTTTTTTTTTTTGATTTGGACACCACATTTGGTGTCCAAACGGATGCTCAATGTTAAACCCCAGCTGCACAGGGTTTCCATTGCCGGTCCTTGCGTCACACACAGTATTTGTTTTATACTGTCATCCTTGCAATACTTTTAGTTTGTTCATGTTCTTGTTCATATTTTTTTAATGGGGGGCTGCCATGTTTATTCTATTTAGAGTTTGTTTTGGGTTTTACATTGTGCATTTGCCGCTCTCGTGTATTTGTTCAGTAGCCCATTGTGATGCACTTTGAAACAAAAGTTAAAACGAAAAGCTTGTATAAACCCCAACAGCCCTACTAACTTTGGTTCTTACTTTTCAAACATGTCTTTGAGGTATTGTGGGGAAATGAGACACTACTATGAATAATAAGTACTAAAATAGTCTCTTAACTGGTAGCCAGATGTAGACATAGTTGGACCTTTTATAGTGATGAGCATTGTGATCCACAGTTCATAAAGAAAGTCACTTTTTGTAGACATGGCACTCTATAGTGTATACACATATAGTTTCCTTAGATAGATATTCCACTGTTACGTAAGCTTACGTAGGATTCATGATGACTTTTTAATGTTTTGATGTACATTACCATGTTTTTTGTTCTTGCTTATCAAATCACTCTGGAGTAAGAGCGTCTGTTAAACTAAATTGTATAATAGTCAGCCTAAAATAAATGGCAGGGAAAGCACCTGCCCCTATTCAATCAATGGAAAATGGATTAATGTACTGTAGCACTTTTCATGTACAGTTTATATTATGCAACACAAAGTGCTTCAAAAACAAATCAAGAATATTGAGATCAAAGACCAGGACAATGAGACACAATGAGAGAGCAATTCACTTTGTCAGTAACTCTAGAAATGCTCATTACTTGTTTCCTCGCTGTTGACGAACTCTACGAGCTCCAGCTGTTTCTGGTGGAGCGTTCTGGGCATCTCATGTGGAACATTGTTAAACGTTTGGAGAGGAGTACGTGTGGCGAGCGCCGCTCCTCCATGTGACTTTTTGACTGACCAATAGAGTAGGCTCTATGCACACGAAATAACTCTTCCTACCGCTTCCCTACTTCCTTCACAGGTTTTGCATTCAAGTCATTACAAAACGGTGAATTAAACCGTCCTTTAATGCCCTTCTGGGCACAGGTCTCCACCAGGATTCTTCCTCAGCCTAGTGGGAATATGCGTGCACAGGAATATGCGTGCACAGTTTCATGGCAATCGGACGCTGCGTTGAGGAGTTGTGGCGATTTGTACAAAGCGGGCTACTCCTGAAAACTGTAGGAGCCAATCGTGGCCAATCAGGATGGAATATGAGAAATCAAACAAACCTGTCTTGATCACATGACTATGGAGATCATGTGTACCGATTTGCGTGAAATTTGGATAAAATCTGAAGGAGTAATAATAGAAAATGTGTTTTACATATGTCGGCCTCCTGGTGGCGCTATAAAGAGCAGATGTGAAAAATTCCAGACAAAGGTTTTTCCTTGGCCTCTAGGGAGTTGGCATACAAAGTTATCCACGTGATCCGTGCAGTTAGAGGTAAAAACACTTTTCGGCCAGTTATAGCGCCACCTTGAGGCTGAGTTGAAATTGTTCATGTGGCATTCCGTCCTCGGCCTAGTGGGAATGTGGGTGCACAATTTCAGGGAAATCACGCGATGTGTTCATGATTTGCAGCATTTTGTTTGAAACTGAGCACTCCTGTGAACTTTGGAAGCCAATCTTAAGCAATCAGGATGGAGTGTGAGAAATCTGAAAGACCGGTTTCGTTGAATGGCTCTAGAGAGACTGTGTACCAATTTGCGTGATGTTTGGACAAAATCTGTAGGTGTACTGTGCAAAAACGTGTTTTGCACAAAGCGGCCTCCTGGTGGCGCCATAACAGGCCGTTCTGGAAAGTTTGGGGCAGAGGTTCATCGTTGGCATCCAGGGAGTGTGTGTGCAAAATTTGGCATCGACCGGGTTAACGGTGGCCGAGATTAGCTGCTCACGGACGGACGGACACACACACACACACACACACACACGGACGGACGGACGGACGGACACACGGACGGACGGAGTGCAAAACATACTCTCCCCCCATGCCTTCGGCCTGGTGGAGACAACAAAGTGGGTTTAGCTTATTACGCAGGGAAGGTGTTGTAACAAGGTATCCTATATGGGCCTATCGCAGCATATTTGTCTGACATTTGTAACAAACCAAACTGTGAAAATCGTTTGATAATTAAATTGTGGAGATACTGCTTCAATACACATGCATTAGGTGGCACGTACGGCCAGTGAAGTATGTATAAATCAATAAAGCCTGAGATCCACAGACACGGTGGTCATTAGACCCCATCACATTTGGCTAGTTGTGGACACGCAGCAAATGTGACCTCATGACATTACAGTATGTCTTCCTGATCAGATCTCATGAAAAACACATCATTGTAAACATATTGAAATGGCAAAGTCAGTTAGTCTGTGGGGCGATTCTGTCACTTCCCCATTAGTCTCACCTCCGTCTCATGAACCCACTAACCTGACATCCCTAATTACTCTGACAATTGAAGACAGAGAGACCTTTCATCTGCTCTATTTATTCCCTTTTTCCTCAAACTCTATTTATTGCCCTTTCCTCAACCCCCACCCATGCGTTTACTGTGCTCATTAGGAGTGACGAGTTCACTTGCTCGCGAAAGTTAGTCAGTTAAGACTGAGAAAGGAATAACCGTTATCCTGTTATCTTTGCACTGTCTAATCATGAACCCCTTTTCCTTAGAAGTCTGTAGGCCTAACCTCAAAGACCTTCTGTGTGATTCCATCAAAAGGAAATCTCGAGAAGCGTGCTGACATGCTGTGCCATTGTTCTGAGATGACAGAGCAAATTGAATTGGGATATCGCGCAGATACTTCTTTGAACAGTCATGCTTCTTGTTTCCCTTTGAAACGATCCGTCTATGGTGGAAGTTGTCATGCGTTGTGCACCGTCTCTACTCTGGGTACAGTACGTGCACCCTGCCGCACTCAAATATTCTCTTTGAGTACAGTATATACAGTATGATGCATAGACACAGGAAATATAGTCTGTTGTTGTGGGCCTCCAACGTTTAACATAACCTAGGAGATATATTCCAACACAGTTGGCACTGTTAATAATCATGCTGTATTCTGTATCTGTTCTTGAAACCTGACACATGCGGTTGGAAACTCATACACATACTGTACACGCATGCACACAGGCGCACACACACACACACACACACACACACACACACACACACACACACACACACACACACACACACACACACACACACACACACACACAATACACGCGTGCACACACCAACTCAAACCTTGCAGTCACACAGATACTGTATACACTCACTCAAACCAATACACGCACAAAACAATATACTGTACACTAAGCCACATACTCACTCCAAAGCAATACACACAGGTGAAACAGTCGACAACAGTGTAGAGAAAGTTGCGAGTGTTAGCTGCAGGGAGTGAGCCAGCTCTCTGGTGGTACCGTGTGAGGATGAGATGGGTTATTGGAGCTGACAGCACTAGCTCCGAGGCAGATTGCTCCATCAGGGGACCACGACGTTGTTATCTTGGGACACTCCTCCGCCTTGGCACTAAGACCTCGGGTATATGCCTCCTTGCTGAGTCTCATCCAACTCCCACTGGTACGGTACGGTACGGTGTGCATATTGGTCCCACACATCTTTTTTTCCCCCCGCAAACGGATTCATCAGCGTTACGATCAAAGTGAGAAAGGCAGCGCACGCTTTTTTTTCTTCTCGGTCTGTCTCTTATACGGGAACTCGCACATTTGTGGATGAAGACACAGAAATGTGGCCTTTCCACTGGCATCTGAGATACTCATTAATCACTCTCTGTTGCCTCTGCGGATTGATCTCGGCAAATGTGACAAGTGAATACAAATCGCTGTGACCCACTTTTTTTTGCGAAACTGGACCATTGTGCTCATCTGCTGTGAGCATGATGGACACTGGTATCTTGATGGGGAGAGATTTTTTTTATGACTACTGTGGGGCAGTATTCAGCCTTCCTAACACTATCTGCACGCCGTTTTCACTTACATGTGACATCTTATTAACCACACAATTGATCGCCTCTAATGGTGAACTATAGGAACCGAAAAGCCTAATTTACGTTCCGTGTGGGTAATAGCTTAATTAAATATTGAGTTCAATGGAAGTACCTGCAATGTAAAATGTCCATTGCAATGTGATTTACAGCGTTAAGCCCGATTTAATAGTCAATCTACAAGCTCCTGGTACTGAGTAGATTGGCTATTTTTGGCGCGCAACACTCCCATACGATGGAGCGTAATGTAAAAAGCATTAGCCTGACTCTGTCACTTTACCATTAACTGCACCTCAATGTTGCCAGTTTATTATTATTTTTTCTCTAGCTTCAAGCTGCCATGTGCTCTTTATGCGCATCCATGCCCTGTTTATCTGTTGGCTTAAGCAGCAGCATACCAACCAACACATGATTGAACAGTTTGGACACTAACCAGATGAGATCTCTGTTTCTCTTTGGGTTGTAAAAATGAGTCGGGTGGCTGTTGAGAGAACAGGGCCCTTCAAGGGACATTGGTTTTTATATGGACATTATGCGTTGGGCTTGTTTGGGTTTTGTTTTTAAAGATTATTATGTCCAAACAGAGCTTCATTGTTATTACGATTATATTCATCAGAACTAGTGTATATGAAATATCATATGTATACTTCAAGTATTCATATTGAAGGATCACCTTGCTGTAGTTTATTATTTATACCGGGAAAGCATCTGTGTTTTTAGATTTCAGCATTGGCACTTCTCTTCGTGCCACGTTGCGTGCTTACCGTACTTCTTGTACATCTTGAAATTTAAAAAAACTAATAATAAATATTTGTGTGTACCTTAGGACCGTCCACACAGTCCACCTGTACCTTCTGGATCTGGTCTATAGTATTTTTGGACTACAACACCATTGTATACAAATATGGCTTAAAGCAGTGGTTCTCTTGAGTGGAACTTTTTCATGTCAAGTACCCTCAAATTGACACTAATTAGCCTGCAGACCTAGCCTGGCTCCAGCCCTGAATCGCTAGCTAAGAAAATATGTTCTGGCGATTCAGGTCTAGCAGGTTTAGCTGAGGACCCCCTGGAACTCTCAAGGATCCCTAGGGGTCCCCGGACCCCACTTTGGGAACCACTGGCTTAAGCAACTGCAACGGTGGTGCAGCCAGAGGATTGCCATGGCCTCAAACGCCGAAACTCTGAGGTTGTAGAAACTGGTTCGGGAGTCACGAGCATCTTTTTTTCCCGGGTCACTTTAGAATGCATTGGACAGCTCCTCCGATCAGTCCAATCATCGCCATCCATTAACCAGCCTCAGAACGGCAGGTAGCAGATTGCTGTTGGAAGACTTTTTAATGTCCCACTGGTTCAGACGAATCGCACTTCCAGAGCACCACTCAACACATGCAGCTTAATAGCTTATACCTGACTAATCTCACTTTTAATAAAAATCCCCACACTCACCGGAATATTTCATATAGGCCCAAATGGTTCTTAAAAGTTTTCCACATTTCACTTGAAGGGTGTGACGATGTACTTAATTTTTAACCCATTCTGAACGGGAACCCATTTTGGTGTTAGCATCATGTTATGCTTTAGCTATTGAAAAATAGCAGATCTACAAGCTCATATCGCGCCACCGAGTGGCGCGATACGAGCTTGTAGGTCTGCTATTTTTTTTTTAATCGAAGAACGACTGACATTTTTTGAATCTGATCTCAGGTCAGAATGGGTTCATCAGACCAGTGTGTGTCCGGCGGAAACCTCGTATGAATCTGATCTCAGGTCAGAATGGGTTAAGGAGCTTGCGAACAAAACGTGTCTCCGGCCCATAGTGATCCAACCCTGCCCATTGCAGACCACTTGTAATTATCCATGCCTCGCTAATCCCTGCTCCGTGCTCTTCTCCGCTCCGGGACCACACATGTCCTCTGCATGCACATGAATGAGACCTATTGGGGCGGTGATGCCTGTCCATCGCTGGAGGTGGTTTAGGCGGGGTGGGGTTCCGACGAGGCTGGGTATTCTGGTCTGGCTCGCGGGTGGAGGTCACTCACCTCCATTACCGGTCACAGGGTTTCCAATTATTGCTTATCCCAATGGCTTGGTTGGAGAAAGCAAAAAGAGATTTCCAGCAGGAGTGGATAGGTGCAAGGGAGGAGTGACCTCCTCCCCCACTCATGCTCAGGTGCCGTGATAGAATATCTATTGTGACCCGTCAAAGTGATATGTTGTGATATGCGAGTCCTCGAGGGCATGGTCGGCTGCTGTTGTTGATCGTGCGTTCGTTGCAAAGCCACCCCCCCCCAAAAAAAAAAGCAATATACGCCGCCTTTTCCCAACAAAGTACTATATGGTGTGTATACGCTCCCACCCAGGACGAACTGATGACCGATAAGCAGGAAATGAAGGCCCCACAGTCACATGCCAATGTGACCTAGAGCTCATGGGAAGAAGCAGGTTCTTTCACAGGAAAATAAGGGTCGACACTTGACGCGCAAAAAAAGGAATTGAATCGTATAATAATGAAGTGAAATGAGCTAAATGAATTGGGTTTGAGATCTGGAGGCGGTGTGTGTGTGTGTGTGTGTGTGTGTGTGTGTGTGTGTGTGTGTGTGTGTGTGTGTGTGTGTGTGTGTGTGTGTGTGTGTGTCTGTGTCTGTGTCTGTGTCTGTGTCTGTGTCTGTGTCTGTGTCTGTGTCTGTGTCTGTGTCTGTGTGTGTGTGTGTGTGTGTGTGTGTGTGTGTGTGTGCGCGTGTGCGCGTGCGTGCGCGCACATGCACACTTGCAACATCTTGGGGAACAAACAGCCAGATGGTTTATTGAGTGAAGAAATTATCGTTCATTTGACAAGGTTATTATTTCCACACAAATGTAGCAGGTGTATCAAGGAGACCTCGTTTGGGAGAGAGTCTGCATGTGGAAGCTGTGCTCGTAAAAGATAATGGTCTTTAAATTTGTGTACAAATAGCAAAGGGTGCATGAGTGACTAAGTGTGTGTGTGTGTGTGTGTGTGTGTGTGTGTGTGTGTGTGTGTGCCAAGATATTGGGTGTATTGGGAATAAACCCATACCTGCACAATCTGCACGGCTGTATTCGTAATCTGTGAGTCAATCAATACAGCAAAGCATCCTCATTTATCAGTGATTGTCCTCTCTGTTTTGCTGAGGGGAGCGTTACGTTTCCAATCACTAGAAAATTGAGATCCCCTTTGTAAAGCTATTATGTCTCTTGTTTTGTAAGGGCCCCTCTCAAAGACAGGTTATTTTTTCGTATTGGATTTGTATTCCTGTGTGTGTGTGTGTGTGTGTGTGTGTGTGTGTGTGTGTGTGTGTGTGTGTGTGTGTGTGTGTGTGTGTGTGTGTGTGTGTGTGTGTGTGTGTGTGTGTGCGTGTGCGTGTGCGTGTGTGCGTGCGTGTGCGTGTGCAACCAGGGATGTGCAGAGAGTGTTAGAGAGGCAGGGGGGCTGAAATCCCGTAAAGGCACGTTTGGACAAAAATAGCGAAACTAGCAGATCTACAAGCTCACGTGTTTTGCGCTGTGACGCATTGAGAGCTTGTACATCAGCTATTTTCGGAGTGCAACCCAGCACTCTTTAGCTAGCGGAGATGCATGCGGTGTACGACATGGATTGTCAAAAACAAATGTGTTCAACACAAAACGCTGCGTTCAAGTTCAAGAGACAATTCAAGCAATTATCTTGAATGCAGACTTTGGGTATGGCAAGGAAAGGACGGTGCATGTGCATTTCTTTCACCATTGTAAATCCTGCATTTGTGGTCCTGGAAAGGGCAGTTGTTTTACAGACGGGTAAAAGTGCAGGGGCTGGAGCCCCCTTTGATGTCCATGTGTGCACGTCCCTGTGTGCAACAGAGACTTCTCAGATGATTATAACAAGCAGCGGTAATGGATTGGCCGGGGGATCTCAAGGGATGTGCAGCGGCATAGAGTTTAACCCATTCTGACCTGAGATCAGATTAAAAAAATGTCAGTCGCTCTTAGATTTAAAAAAAATAGCAGACCTACAAGCTCGTATCGCGCCACTCGGTGGCGCGATATGAGCTTGTAGATCTGCTATTTTTAAATGGCTAAAGCATAACATGATGCTGACACCAAAATGGGTGCCCGGTCAGAATGGGTTAACTAGGCGCATGTAGCAGCAGCTCCGCTCAGGCCGCTGAGTATAACTGTGTAATGAAGAGCAGAAATTAAAATTATCTTCCTGGAAATAAAAAACGTCTGGGTTTCTGAGGCTACAGGCAGATACGACTTGAATCAATGGCAGTTGCAACACAAGGTATTTTCATTTGCTGACCATTAAGAGAGAAAAAAAAACCCGCTTGGGATAAAATAACATAGGCTTTTAGTGTTTATGTACATAATTATAGATAGCCTGATGAAGGTTGTATAGACCAAAACGTTGCAGTTTCCTTAATAACCTATTTCACTGCATTTGAAGACAGTGTGTGGGCGTTCCTTCCTATTTCAGTACGTCGGGCACATGGCTGTCCTTCTCCTATACGCACCTGTCGCCTGTCGGTATGCAAAAACCTTTCTTTTTATAGGTTTTTTGTCTTACAAATTGTATTCCAATGTTAGCCCGGTGTTGCATTTTTTGTCAGGTTTCACCTGACAAAAAACAACAACCACGAGAGTGAAGACGAGTGATCATCAGGCAAAAGTGTGTTCTCTCCAGACTGGACAGTTGCACGCAGATCTGTCTCTAGTAGTAGTAGTAGTAGTAGTGTGTTAGCCTAGCAAGCCGGCACTGCATCTGTGTCGGAGATATCAAATAAACGTTGCATGACCTGGGTGTCAGCTGACAAAATAACATAATCCCCAAACACATGTTTGTAGGGTTAGGCTTTCCTAACACTACAAATGAGATTGAGCTAACTGACAGTTTTGTTTCTCTGTGTTGAGTGTATTCAGTCTGAGAAATGTTGGCACGGTGGTAGCCCTATAGAATGTCTGTCGGTGGCTGTCATGGTCTGTCTGTCAGACCGACTCCAGAATACTAACAGAAAGGCTATTATTTTGACAGAGAAATGTCCCGCAATATGAATACATTTTATTTTGATGACGGTTGTATAATCACAATCTTCTATCGTCTTCTATAGAAACAGAGTACATACATTACAACATGGAGTGGACCTCCGGCAGCATGCAATAGATGTTACAGTACATGTATGGGTGGTGAAGGTAGGCGGATCCGTGTGTGTGTGTGTGTGTGTGTGTGGGCAAGCCTTGGACAGCCCAGACGTTGATTGGAATCACACCTTGTCATGTTGTTTGATCCGTGAGACATCTTTGCCTGGAGGTTTGTTGGAGGAACGAAGGAAAGGAGTGTGTTGCTTCCATCTAGCCATGTGTCTTCCTGTCAGTACATAAATAGGTGTAAGCGCAACACCTCGTGACACGTCAACTGTCCAAGTGACAGACTATGTTAAATGGCATGGGAATCAACAATATGGCCTCCACAATATACCACACTGGTAAATCAACCGGTCGCGGGATTCAATTTCATTCTGGCTTTGTGTAAAAAATAAATAAAGATAAAAAAATATCAATATTATATTTGTGTAAACTGTTGACCATGCAGCATTCAGTTATTCAGAACTGAATGGAACATTTTCTAATTAGGATTTCGGTGTGTTTTATAATCCCATAAGGGATGGGTCCTGAGACAAGACACAGAAAGAAATGTTCACCTTTACACATGTGTTTATTTTCCTTTAAAACTTTGTATTCTGCTTTTGCGCTGCTGACTGTCACAGTTGGAACACACTGTTAGTGTGTGTGTGTGTGTGTGTGTGTGTGTGTGTGTGTGTGTGTGTGTGTGTGTGTGTGTGTGTGTGTGTGTGTGTGTGTGCGCGCGCTACCATGGTTTGACTTTGAAAACTGTGCAGTAAACGGACCCAGTTTCAGCACATTTTAATTTTATTCTCACCATGTGAAGGCTGGGCTATTATCAGAGCAATTGCACACAATTAATAGCTCCTGAATGGCCATTGTTGTCAAAATTAATAGTGATTCTGGGCCTGTGAGGATATTACAGTTAGACAATAGGCAAATAAAAAAAAACACATCTTGGTATGTATACTATGTTAGTTCCATTCATCTAAGCCATAGCTTAGATACGTCATTAAAATAAACCCTCAAGCGGTCCAGGCACCTTGGCTGGTAATCCAGCCTGACAGCGTGTCGCGGGTTCGAGTCCCGATCCGGACAACCTTTGCTGTGTGTCTTCCCCCCCCCCCCCATCTCTCTCCCCCTTTCCTGTCTGTCTACTGTAAAATCTCTCAATAAAGGCAAAAAGCCCCCTTTTTTTTTATATATATATTTATATATATATACATGCTCCCACGATCTGACGGAAGATGTAATAGGGTAATTATTTGTCACAAACCGATCACTGTAATTGAATGAAAGTGTGTGTGTGTGCATGCAAACTCCATAATTTAGAGATGGTTCTCAAAGTGCGGTACGGGGTTGTTTTACATTTTAATGTAACACAAGATTAGTTTATGTTCTATTATCGTTTATGAAAACATTTAAGAACCACTGGCCTACAGGATGCTTAGCCTTGTATAGCTGTTGGACATCTGGCAGCTTTTTACCGTTTTAGCCCAAGGGACTGTGACCTTTTATCTGGGTTTTTACCAGAAAACAGAGCTGGTTCATGCTCAAAATCAGTTCACACAAGGATCAATTCCCCTCGGTGACATGTATTACTACCGCCGTCAGTTGCAGCAGACATTGTGTACTATAGCCCGGTCACGTACTGGGGACCTGAAAACACACTCCAGCATACATTGTACACCAGGGGCTCTCAGTTGTTTTCATACCAGTACACCACTTTATGGGGGGAAACATTTTTCCCGACCCAACACAACACTATTTCTAGAGCAATTTCAAATTTGGAATAAAGCATTATTTTAAATGAAAGAAAGATTCTTTAGAAAATACAGTTGCACCGTATGACTTCAATGGGAAGGACACATTTTTCTTATGTCATGTGCGACCTCACCTTCACCCATTCTTTGTGAACTTCTGCTCTATGATTTAACTCTGGGCGTGTACAAATGGACCCTTAGCGGTCCATTTGGTAACATTTCTCTATACTCCCAGATTGCAAATGGATAAATAAACACTAATAATTTCACTTTATACTTGTGTTGTGCCTGCGGCTGCTTGTCTGGAACGTCCATGACTGAATCTCCGTCCTCTGTCGATCTTCGACAATTCGGCAACACAGAGCTGTGTGGGTGGATTTACTTACAGAGCTGTGAGGGTGGATTTACCTACAGAGCTGTGTGGGTGGATTTACTTACAGACACAGCGGTGGGATACTTGACCCCAGTACTTGAGTTAAAAGTATAGATACTAGGCCTACTCCTGAAATACTACTCTACAAGTGAATGTAGTATTTGTTCATTCAATTTGTAGAGCTTGTAGATCTGCGTCACTATGATAAAGTGAATGATGAGTGAAAATAGTAGATCTACAAGCTTGCAACAAATACTATTGGAAATGGGGCTTAAGTGGTTAATAATTTGTGTACTTTTCCCCTTCCTAGAAATGAAAAGTAATGTTTGTCTTTGAAATGTAACGAACAGAGATGTACAGTACAGTACAGTACAGTACTTTGTCGCTGTGCACAACTGCTACTGGCTTCCGGACGGATCGAGGACAACGCGGCTATAATAAAAAATTATGAATTATTTATAGAACGTAGTAACTGCAAATTTCCCATGAGCCTTAGAACATCCCCAAAGACAAGCAGACTACCAGCCCAAGACAGTCTACTACTCTGTTACTGTTATTATTGGGCCAGTGCTCTCAGTGGGCACGCACGCACGCACGCACGCACGCACGCACGCACGCACATCGCACAAACTGAAAAATAGCTGAAAAGTAGCCCAAAGATGTCTACAGAAATCGCCGAGCTCGGTTATTTTCCCGGTGCGTGACACAGCCGCGCAATACAAGTATATAAATGCATGACTCCAACCCCAACCCCTGAGGCCTGAATCTAACCTTCATGTATTTGAGGCAAGTATTCCACCCGCTTCGAATGTTATCAACCCATAATCACCAGTAAGTTAGTCATCAAGACCATGCAACGGAGCCAGTGGGCTCTACTCCTACTGCCTGCAATTTGGAAACGCGGAAGTGAAATCACTGCTGCCAAAGTGAAAACATTGTGAAACTGCGCCTGTTATTATTATTGGCTCAAGACCAATGAGATAATCTATAAATGACTATTAAAGCACTGTCTAGAGTAGAATTCTGTAAATCCTTGCACAAAGTCTTTCCAAATAGGCGGTCCACACTAACAGCCTAATGCATAGCGTACTGTAGGCCTATTGATTTTGGGAGTCCTTGACATGAACAATGTGAGAACCACTGCCATAGCCTTCCTTGCTTTCTCATTGAGTGCACTACTGTGTGAGGGCGAGTAATGGGTCAGTGTGGGCTGTTTCCTGGGTCATCTGAGGCTCCTGCCATGCCCTTTGGCTCTTTTCCATTCCCTCTTCGGCTCTACCTTCCCTGGTAAAGAGGTGTGTGGACTAGTGTGGAGAGCCTCCGTCAGGCGAGGTCCTTATCGACATCTATGGAGGGAAGCTATTGACCCGTTTCACAGATGCAACAACTCAGACTGGTCTTCTCTTTGTTTAATAAATAATGTGACATCAGATAGGCCTACATTGTTTACAAAGGCCTTGTCTTTTGCCTCAAACTTATACCTCAACTTTGTCTTTCTTTTTCTTTTACCATGGGTAAAATTCTGCATTATTTTCTGAGGCAATACTCTTTGTTTGATCAGACAGGTACAGCAGGAAGAGAGCGAGGAAAGTGCAGTTTGGAAGCAAGACAGTTATGTTGTTATGCAGTAGTTGTATTCTGTAGATGCAAAGATACTCAAATATCAACCACAACCTTAGCATCCGTATTCTGAAGTATACATTTTACGAAAATAGCCAATCTGTGAAGCGTTTTGAGCTTGTAGATCAGCTATTTTCTGTGGAGAGATTTTATTTAGTGTAAAGGGAAATGCTAGCGGACCTTGTATATAGCCCTGGGGGACTCCAGTTAACTAAGTATAGGGTGGTTAAACACAATGATATATAGTTAACATTATATCAGTGCTCAAATTAGAATCCTTATTCTGGGTGGGACATTTGCCAAAAATAACCGATCTTCAACCTTGATCGGCTATTTAAAGTATAAATGTGACAAGAAGATTAATAGTATAACCACATCACACCCGTCTTAACCTCACTCCATCGGCTCCCCATTAAACAGAGAATCGATTTTAAAATCCTTTTATTCACCTTTAAATCTCTCAACGGCCTGGCCCCCACATACAGTATATGGCCGAACTCATACAGCGCCACAACCCCACCAGAGATGAGGTCTGCGGACCAGTCACTTCTGACCGTGCCAACAGCCCCAACCCTCGGAACAAGACTGTGACCGACCGTGCTTTTGTGCCGGCGGCCCCTGAGCTTTGGAACAACCTCCACTCATATTAGAGCTGCTCAAACCATTGACATTTTCACCTTGTTTCCCTGGCGTTCAATGTGAAATGATTTTAACCTATTCAGGCACTCCTGTACAGTACTATCCATGTCGCATGCTGGTTTTTATAGGGGGGGCCTGCCATCGTGCAACCTCCAGCTTTTCACCAGAGAATCCAAAATGAGTTAATGGCACAAGCAGACTCTTCACATACGTCTGAAATAAGTGTCAGAGCTGAAATGTATGAAATAAATGCTTAAATATGTAGCTAGGGGTAATGTTGAGTCCACAGAAGTGAACCTTTCAAGCCTGTTTTCTCAACTCGCTGTTTCTCTGCAAGACGTTACTCTATAAGCCATATCTCTAAAACTGGTGGGTCAAACTAAACAACCAATACCGGTATGTCAATATTGTCAAATTGTGTCAACCAAAATTCAAAAAAATCCAATGGCAGCCCCTCAGTCAAATTTGGCCACGGATGATAAATTCACAGAAATGACATAGCTGTCGTTAATGGATTTGAACAAAGCATATGCCGTTTAAGTACTTAAAGCAATGTTTTGTGTTTAGATTTTATTTGTTTTGTTTCTTCATGCACGTGCAATGTGCCATATAAATACAGCTTAACGTGATGCGACTCGAAATCCTCGAGCACGGTATGCCATTAGATTAGACCACTTTTCACTGCTAGGCTATTTGTCACGCTGAAATTCTCTTCGGCCCCCTTCTCTGCGATGAAGCTGGTTATTAGAACCCTTGGTGCTCCTTATCCGTTCACAGGGCCCCTGTAGGAGTTGCAGGCGCCCTCGGACCCAAAATGCCGGCACGCTGAGAGATGTACTTTGCATAATCAGAAAGACCCATGAAGATGGGATCCTCCAAGCTCGATTTCACTTCTGTGCCCCTAACAGTACAACCAGTGGGGGGCAAATAACGCATTTTATGCAAGTACATTTACTTTAGTAGGCCTATACTGTGACTTCACTCCACTACATTTCTAGGAAGGGGAAAAAAAGTACAGTTCTTTTCAGATGCATCAGTCAGAGTATGGCTATCACTGCCTTCCATATTTCACAGGCCTGGGTAGGCAACCCGACCTGGTGGAGACCTGCGCCCAGAGGAGCGCACTTTTGCGGCTTGTCTCTCGAACCGGGAATCCTGTAAGTTATCCCATTCTGACCTGAGATCAGATTCATACGAGGTTTCCACTGGACACACACTGGTCTGATTAACCCATTCTGACCTGAGATCAGATTCTAAAAATGTCAGTCGTTCTTTGATTTTTCAAAAATAGCAGACCTACAAGCTCGTATCGCGCCACTCGGTGGCGCGATATGAGCTTGTAGATCTGCTATTTTTCAATAGCTAAAGCATAACATGATGCTGACACCAAAATGGGTGCCCGGTCAGAATGGGTTATATTACGGGGTTATATAACATTATCTCTCAAACTATATATTGCATTAATTTGTTGATGCAAATGCAATGCATATTCAATTGATTTGAGACTCTCAAATGATTTGTTGAGGCAGTCAAAAGTGGCCTGCCCTTGGAGGTAGACGCTAGCACTGCCTCAGGGCTTGCTTAAATAATTACTTGTGTGGTGGAACAGCTTTGATTTTAGTAATGGGTATGTCCTGACTTTTTTACTCTATAGGCTGGAGAAGCTGTGCACTTTGGATGTCAATATCATGATGTCCATAGCAGCATTTATAACGCACAATGTTCGAACCGTTCAACCGCTGCTGAGCTCGAATGTCCGGTTCATCTGCGATTCTGAGTTGTTATTAGCACAAATAGCTTAGCTGAAACAATGGTAAACAAGGGTATCTCATGGTTGTGATGATGATTGAATGTCGGGTCGTAAACTATAGGTTGTCAGCCAGGAGGATCACTAAAGTTAAAACGTTGTCTGTTTGAACCAAGTGCCCAAGAAACGCTGGACGTCGGTGAGCGCTGAAGCGGGATGCCTGGAAGAGGAGCGCACCATCGGGTCTTCACCAAAGACTGGCGCTATAACGTTGAACATAGTGAGGGGTGTGACTGGCCACTGGTCCTTGCTAGTGCTGCTTGTCTTCCCATGAGGCCCGGTTTTCCAGGCAACTTGGAAGGCAGACACTGTGCCAGGACCGACTTGTCTAAGGAGGTCATGGCCATTTTAGATATGCCCCACAGGTATACCAGGACTGTGTGACCTGAGAGATTCACTGAAGTGGAGCCAACTTGTGAGAGACATCTGCTCCTCGGGACGCACGGGGACGTGATTTAAAAGTCTGATATGGAACGCTGTGGCACTCTACGGGTTTCAGACGGCTCCGGCGTGAGAAATGTATGCTTTGTTAGTCCACCCAATGCCCCCTCCCCTCCCTTCGCCAATGTCAAAAGCCATAAATAAACACCCAGATGTTTTTTGAGAGCATCATAAAATTTAAATTAGCTATGGTAATTTTCTGCGATGAGAAGATGGAGTGCACGGGCTACAGTAGTCCAGGGGGTCTGTCGCATGCATGGGAAGTAGGATGGATGTTTTTTTATTAGGCTACAGTATGCCAAATTAATGCGCCTACAGTACGGTCTGTTATTTTAGTGCTTTTCTTTAGTCAATACAATATGCATAAGGAAAGCTTCTTATAGGCTCCGGTGGGAATTCCATTGGACCCTCAAACTGTCTGCTAACTTCACTACATCTCCCCCTCTCATGGAAGCAATTGACAATATATAAAGTCACAAAACCAACTGTGATGAGGCAGTATTGCTTTGTTTTCAAAATATAAATTTTTCTTCATTTCTTGATTTTTTTTGTTAGGTGGTTTCTTCCTGACAGCAGAGATATATTTACTTTAATATATTTGTTTAGCGGTTTTCATTTTATTTTTTCACAGAATCAAAGGTTGTATGGTCATGATTCACCAGAATCCTGGGTGGCTTGAGTCTAGACTTAATTGATTGGCCGATTTTTCAGTGGAACCAGAAAACCACGCCCACTGCTATGCCCTATACTGTTATTCATAGCTCGTAGATCTCAAAAACTGTTGGGAACATTCTTTTTTTGGAAAATGTGGAATATTTCTGAAATACAAATCTTGTGTGGGGGGGTCCCTGGCACAAGTGGTACAATGAATTTCAGATGGGGGGCCCACAGCGAATTCATCGTGGGATGGACGCCACATTGTTTATTCCAGAGAAATGTGCTTATTACCGTAATTGAATTGCTGTGGGCTTTTCTTTTGTCCGCACACAAAGAAAGTTTCTTAAGCTGTGCAGTGACAACTTGACAAAAAGTGGGTCAACGTCGCGATGCAGTGATGTGTTGACAGAGCGCCATGCACGGTGACGAGCGCTATTGGAGAAAAACAGAGTACAGGAATGAAAAGTACCCAAGGTCACAGTCTGAAATGTTTTGAAGCCACTGCGGAAACCGATGAAACACACCATTCACTGCACTGTGACAAGAAGCCAGTCACCATGGCGACCGGCCACTCTTGTGTTGTGTGTTGTCAGTGGTGGAAGTGGTCCTCAGATTCTTTACTTAAAAGTAGAAATACCACAAGATACTGTAAGTAAAAGCCCTGTGTTCACAAAATGTTACTTCAGTAAAGGTACAGAAGAATGGCATCACAATTATACATACATTACCACAGTAACTACATTTTGCAATGTGACATGCTTGTAGATAGGAAGTATAAAATAGGGCTTAATTGGTTAATATACTGTGTTTTTCAATAATCTACTAGTAAAGTACAGATGAAAATGTGTACATTAAGGCCTACTCGAGGGAATTTATTTCCACAACTGTGTATTGTTGTGCAGATGTCTTTTGCGAAAATGTATTTATTTGCCTCAGCATTGTCAGACAGTTGGACGTGCCTCTGCACATCCAAAGTGAGCGATCCATCGTCTCCGGCTGTCTGGCCCGCGGGCGCCCGGTCATTTCAATAACCGCACGCAGGAGCCCTTTGTGGTCCGGTGGCACAGGGGCATGCGAGTCCAAGTGACACATTCACACATCAAAGTGAGGACATGCTGGCAGTGTGCTCCCGTCTCCTCCTTCTTCATGAGTACTCCTTTGACAGAAAAGTTTTCCCTTGTCGCTGTCAACAACATGCAACAGGATCTGAGGCGTTTGAGCTACGTGATCATGAGACTTTGATGAAATTATGTTTGTGCCTTGCAACCAGTCACCAAGGTTTTTCCACTTCAATTGGAAGCTAATGGGGGATCTAACTTATTACCTTACTACCTTTAGTAAGCTTTTTCATGAATACTTTCAATCGCTTGTTTCACGTCTTCTTTCACACAGCATGGTGATATGTTTTTGTAAATTATGGTCCCATTAGTATGGTCCCCCTTCATTTAAATGAAGATATTAAGTTGGAAATCGGTCCTTTAAGTCCCTTTAAGGATCAGTAGGCTACCCTTGTTTTGTTGCATCCTAAGGCAGAAAGTAATGTCTATCCACCTGTACACCTGTCAGGATAATGGTATAGCTAGCTCTCTGTGGCACCCGTGACACTATTGTTTATCATGCTCATTCAGGTGTCCCTCTATTAACGCAGGCCTGCTCCCAGCTATAATACAGGAACTGGCTCTACACACCTTCGATTCTCTGCAAATCATTGTTGTCGGGGTGGAGACCTCGCATGTCCAAATACATTAAGGGGCATATATACCGTGGCACAGACAACGCAATTGCGTGGGGGCCCCAGGGGCAAGGGGGGTGCACGGCCGCCCACCCGTGCCGTCGGTAAAATAGAATTATTAATACATACAGAGATGAAATGACAGTTGAGTTGAACAAAGTTTGGCGGGTGGTGGCTGCTGCTAGCACACTCCGCCACACACCATAGGCACGTCATGTGCCCAGCCTCCCCCGACAGCTCCGGTGGAGTGTGTAGGGCTGTAGGCTAATAACGTGAAGGAAGTCAGAAGTGGCGAGTGTGCAATGGGCTCTCCCGAGTCCCGACGGCGGGAGGCATGACAGCCTTGACACTCACTGACCAGCCTGCATTGGGGCCTACTGACGTCTAGTTACGCCCCTGTAACCATCACTACTAATATACAAAATAACCTGTGTTCCAATGGATCCAATAGTTATTATTGTATACACAGACCCACAAAAATCTTTTGTTTGACACCCTTGTATGACGACTAACTCCGTTATTTTGACAGCCCTACATTTAACATAAGAAGGTTGAAATAATGGAGATACAAGGTCTCTTTTCCGACTGCAACGAAATGGATCCTTAATTCAGCTCACTGATTTCCATACAGACAGCCTCTGCTGGCAAGTGGTTCGTTCCCACAGAACAAAATGCCCACACTCATATTCTCTCCCTGGCTGTCATTTGATCGTTCCCCGGGCCAAGTACGATGCCCACTCGGCTTTCAGCGCCGCTGGCGCTGTGAGGTAGGCACATATGGATCCAATGAGAGCTTTTTAGAAATCCCCCCTGAGCTGTCACCGCATGGTGGATATACGGAAGAGATACGTTTCCCAGTGCGATCAATACAGTATCCTGCTTGTTTCTGTATAACCCAATGCTTTTACTTCCACTCTACTCTCAGAGGCAAATGTAGTTTTTACCCCACTATAGATAATTAAAACGTAAGTTACTATTTTCATATTTGTATGTATATATCGGGTTATTTGCTGCCCTGGGCCGGGCCTTAAGACGGGCCCACTCAGCTTTCTGCTGCCCCGGGCCGGGCCTTAAGACGTTGATGCCCACTCAGCTTATCATCTTGGCTGTGTAAGGCAGTGGTGGAAATACCTTTTTTTTTTCTTTCTTTCTTTTTACTTATAAGATATATTTCACTTTTAAACATGTTTGGAGTCATTTTAGCATCTGCTCAGTCTTGAGTGTGAGCGCAACCCGGATAGATTATAAATTGCTCTGTTCCATTAATGAGATATTTGATATTCATTAGATCAGACATGCCCCCTTTCCTTATATAAACCCATTTCAAAATCCATTTTAACCCAGTTACTCACTGAAGACACACGCTAATAGCTCTGCTGACTGACAGTGATGACCCCAAACTGTACCAGCGTAGCGTTGACCGGCTTGTGGAATGGTGTGACAAAAATAATCTGATCATCAACACTAAGAGAACTGAGGAAATGATATTTGGTCCTGCTCCCGGTGATAAGACACCACCGATGACAATCCATGGTTCAGCTATTGAACAAGTCCCATTTTACAAATATCTGGGGGTGATGAGACGCCACCTTATCATGGTCATCTCATATTGACTATATTTGTAAGAGGATGCAGCAGCGTATGTACTCCCTACGCCGACTTAGATCGTTTGGTGCAGATCTTGTCTCTTTTCTATACGTCTGTTGTTCAAACTGTGATGTTGTACTGTAGCACGGCCTGGTTTAACAGACTGAAGCACAAGGTCATTCTTGGAACAGTGACGCAAAGGCAGAGCCGGACTTGGGAGCCTAACAGTGACCCGATGCAACTCTGCCAGTGGGAGGGAGAGGCAGAGGTTGGTGCAGGAGGATGTGTGAGCTTCAGTTGAGGAAGAGCGAACCAGTAAAGGCTCATACATAGTCTGGATTTTCGGTGGTTAGGTGACCACCGAACTACAACATGACGTCACGAGCCGCGGTGAAGAGCAAACCACCGCCACCGCTCCAGCCCTTCTCTCTGTTTTTACTCACCACCGCTCAACGTTATTTCAGCTCCGGTGGTCAGCTCACCACCGGAGCGGTGGTCACCTCACCACCGAAAATCCAGACTATGAATAGGCCTTAAGAGCAGTGGCCATGTGGCAGCAGGGCACCTGGATGAAGTGGCTGCAGGCGATGGAGCGGCGTGTCACCTGGAAGGATATCTGGCAATGGAACCCCCAGAGGATCAAGTTCTTGATTCAGGAGGTCTATGGTGTCATCCAACCTAGGCTGTGCATATTATGGGGCAAAATAGAAATGCCTACATTCCCCCTGTGTTCCAAAATAGAGACACTGGAACACTTACTGAGCAGCTGCTCCAAGGCGCTGGGTGAGGGTATCGATGGAGGCATGACCAGGTCCTCAAATCCATCGCTGCAAGCAATCAGCAAGGGGATCATGGGCAGCCAAGCCACAGCTATATGGCCATTATTTTTGTCAAGGAAGGACAAAGGCCAGAAAGAACACCAAAGAACTGCTCTGCTGGTTTGCTATCCACGGCCCGAGACTGGGTGATTACAGTTGACTTTGAAAGGCAGCTGGAAATTCCACCACACATCACCCAGACCAGACTGAGACCTTACATCATCTTGGTCTCAGAGGCCACAAAACAACTCTTCCTGCTGAAGCTGACGGTTCTCCCTGGAGGAGAGGATGGCGGAAGCGCAAGAAAGAAAGAAGGAGAAGTACCAGGAGCTGGTGGAGGATTGTCGGGAGGAATGGGTGGAGGACCAGGTGTATGCCAGTAGAGGTGGGCAGTTGGAGATTCGCCAGCCACTCCCTGAGCAAAGCCTACGGTATGCTGGGCATAACAGGTGCCAACCGAAGAAGAGCCATAGGCAAGAACGTGGAGGCTGAAGAGAAAGCCTCCAGATGGCTCTGGTTGAAGAAGGGAAGACGGTGGGCGCCGTAGCATGCCACTTGGACACAGGCCGGCGCCTGATAAGCCTTGGTTGGGTCGCCTGGAGGATGGTGTCTGTTGCAAGACCCGAAACACCCTATGATCCCAGGAAACAACACTGATGATGTGTCCAAGTTTGTGCATCAGCAGATGTATTGTTAACTTCTTGGTTACATTCCACCCATTGTGTTAAAGGGATTGTGACATAAAAAAAAAGGTTTTGGAATTGTTCTAATTTTTTTTAGGTTTTCTAATCTCAATTGCACCCAAAAAACATGAACTTTTAACATTCAGTAGATTTTCTGTGATCTGGGGTTTTCTGGCTCAAACAAGTGCTCTGATTTGCCGGCAGTTTGTGATGTAAGATCCTGCAAATCCCATATATGTCAATGGGATTTGCCAGCAGATGTCACTGTTTTCACTGTGTTGCCTGTTTTCATTGTAGCTCAAAAGGCTTCCAAACCCCAAAGAAAACTTCAGACCACAGAAAATCCACTGAATGTTCAAAGTTCAGGTTTTTGGGTGTAATTTAGGTCATAAAACCTAAAAGGAAAAAAGAAAAGGAAATGAAAATGAATGTCATAAAACCTTTTAAGGTGCAGGGCGCATACAGTACAGTACAGTACTGCCAGGGCTATAGTGAGCGCTTTAATAATTCTCCATCAGCCTTAGACACAGCCAGATGCTGTCCCCTCTATTATGCAGACAAAAGCAGCCGTGGAAAGAGCTCTGAATTCATCCTCATTAGGAATATATCTTCATCTTATTTAAGTTTCATTTTGCACACGTTCACACTGGCCTACGTCAAACAAGCCATTTCGACACGACACATTTTGAGCGATCTATCACTTTACAATGGGACATCTACATCTATTTGGCAAATGAACATTTAAATTCAACAGTAATTCCCTGTGCTTCAACCCAGCATTGCAGTCTAGACATAAATCCAACATAATTGCTTTTGCATTGCGTGCAGCTTGTTATTTTTGTTATGACACATAAAGCTTGGCAGTCAAGGACCATGGTCCATGGAGGTGAATCATAAGCAGCAGCAGTAGTATGTGCATATTTCAAATGCATGATGCATGCATTAGTGTTGATATGGACAGAATATTTTGATGCAATTTTATTCATAGTCTTTTGAATACGTTTGAATTTAGTTTGAGTCATGTTTTTGTCATCTGACTAACAAATCATATTTGTTTTTGGAAAATATTTTTGTGTTTTTTTTTAGATTTTATATTTGTTGGTGAAGGGTTACACTAACAATTAATATTATTATTTAATCAACATCATTCAGAACAGTATGTTCAAAGGAATTAACTTTACATTTGTTTATATATTATTAATTTAAGGAAGGAAGCCTGAAGGCTTTTTCACAGTTCTTTCCTTGTTAAACAAGAACAATAAGCTGCTATAAATGTCTCGTCTAGAACAAAACGAAATGTACACGCTTGCCTATTATCTAAAAACAAGAATCGGGCATGAAACAGAAAAGGTAGAAAAGAACAGGACAGAAGAGAACAGAAAAGCAGATGGAATGAGTAAATATTTAAAACCATATGGGAACATGATTAACGCTGCATTTGAAGCTGAGATCAAACATTATTTGTATTGTCTGCTGACTAACATGGGAGATGATAGCTTTAATGTCATGTTCAGTGAATTCACTGAACATGACATAACAGGACGTCTATATTTGATAGAAAATGAATGTGTTTATAATAACATCTGATGGCTAAATGGAAATGTATTCATTATTATCATCATCATTATTAATGTGTACACGTTAGTTGAGTGTGTACCGGAATGGTTCTCAAAGCGGAGTTCAGCTAAATCTATTATATTATTTACTTCAGCTATTTAAAATTAGTCAATCTACAATCTTGTAGATCTGATATTTTTGGAAGATTTTGCATAAATGTGTTTTAATTCTTTAACAACACAGATCTTATGAGGGCACCCAATCTCTTCAGGGGGTCTGTGGTCAAATAAATACTTTAGGGGTAGTTGACGAAGGTTGGAGAACCACCGGTGTAGGCCTATACTATTGTATAGTATTTCACCTTTCAAGCTGGGTCCTGGGAGGAGCCTCCCAGATTCATATTTAACCCATTGTTTGTTTGTTTTTTAGATCTTTTTTGCGGCTTACGCCTTTTATTGATTTTTGAAGGGACAGACAGTAGGCTGACAGGAAACGGGAGAGAGATGGGGGGATGACATGCAGTAAAGGCCGTGTCGGGCTCGGGAGTCGAACCCGCGGCACACTGTGACTGGATTACCAGTCAGGTGCCCAGACCGTTACGCCACGGCCTGGGCCTATTTAAGTCTTTTATTGCTGGGCCTACATTACAATGACGTAAAAAACACGGTGAAGCATCTTTCTGCTTCTACGGACCGCCGGCTTGGAATAAACTCCAATTACACCGTAAACGGGCAGCCAGCTCTGTAAACGGCTTTAAAGCAAGACCTGCTTCTCACTTGTCTTTAGTTGATTTTTGAATATGTGTATTGTTATTCATGTCCTCATTGCCTGATTCACTGCCTTTTTTGCTATTACTTTAAAGATTTTTGTCCACCCTAAAACATGATCATCAGGTATTATTATATATAAGGAGGAATAACTTTTTCCAAAAAGTGTACAGTATTTGTTAAAATCATGCTTTTATGTGGACACGCCCACCTGTTCATTAAGCACGCCTGGTTTGCCTGGTGGGTGGTGATGGGTGGTGATCCACCTGAACTGAAGCCGCACCCACGGCTGTAGTTGTATGATAAAGGGGGAGGGGTTAGGGGCGGGGCTGATAGTGTGATGTCACTTTACTGTTTATTTCATTGGCCCGTTTGACTGTCAAGGGTTCGCCTCCAGGAAGAAACCCTAAATACAAAGTTAATACACCATTGCACATAAAAACGACTCCAGGGTGTCTAATGAAGTACTGTCACCCCATAGACACATGAAAAACTGGAAAAATACAAAAATTGTGTCACAAAAATTGTAGCATTTGCTATGTGCTATGTGAATTGCATTGTGAGCTTGTATATCGGCAATTTAGTACAGTAACTAGTACGTTTTCAAATAATTGTAGACGAGTAAAAGCAAAATATTTGCCTCTAAGATGTAGTGGAGGAGAAGTAAAAATGGAAATACTCCAGCAGTACCTCAAAATTGTACTTAAATGTACTTTACTTTCCACCACTGTAAATAAGGCGCACACACATTTGAAGTGGGAAGAAGAAGCAATATCTCAACCAGAGCGAACGTGACATGAGTGACGTGGTTCTTATTGCTGGGGAAGAGGGGAGTGCATGTTTGTACAGTATAGAGAAGATGGAGAGAGGGGTAATTTATTTAGGTGGGGAAACGGATTGCTGTGCCAAGTGCCGGAACATGGTGGCGAGAGAGGGTTTAGGAGTGTGAAGCCTCCGATGGGAATGCTATCGCTGAAGAGAGAGTGTGTGTGTGTGTGTGTGTGTGTGTGCTTGCGTGTGCGAGACCAACTGTCCTGTCACCACCGCGTTGTGAACTTGTATGTCGGCTATTTCCGGCACAAGACGCAACCAACTATAACTCGGGCTTGACAGTTGTGTTGCACTGGGCGCCGCATCATGGGTGCTTCTCATTACTCACATGGATGCTCGCCACTCTGTCATGCTTGCCGGAAAACGGATCACAAGACGGTTTAACCCTCGTTTGTCATCCGAATAATCGCGATTAATTATTTTATTGCACTCGGGTGGTGCAGTGGTACAGTATCTGTCCACCACCATGGAGGCTGGGAGTTAGAATGTGGACCGCCCATAAGTCTGACATCCCGTTCGTCTGATCTACTGTACGTGGATCTACTGTACGAGGTTTAGGGTTAGCGACCTACGTGGCCGGTTAGCAGGGTTTAGGGTTTGGGATATAGTGTTAGTTATTGGTTGGACTAACGGAACAATGACATGTTAACGTTAGAATCCACCTCGTTTTTCGAGCGTCTATATACGAGCACATTTGGCCCATGTTCGGGGGAGGGAAGCCAGGCAGGTGAGTCAGTGACGACACAGGTGTGTGGGGAGGAATTAATTGTCAAAAATATAAGAAATACATATTTATTTATCTTTTCATACATGCTATATTGTAAACATAGCAGTATAAAGCCTCTGGATCTCTAGATCTAAAAATGTGCCACAAACAAGGCCAAGTCTTTGCCATGTACCGCGTATACGGACATATTGATGACCACCGTTTCCACCTGACAGAGACGGTATGTGAGGTAGAAGGGCTACCCACTGTCATTCTTTCAACAGGAACAAAACAAGACATCAAAATGTTTTTAAAGGTCTATTAAAAATTGCCCCTTGGGCACTGAGCAGTAGTAGCACTGAAGATGAAGCTTGTTAAACGGGGGAAAAGAATTGGCAGTAAAGTCAATGAGTTCACAGGAAATATGCACATCCATTTACCAAATACAGGAAAAAGCCTGCACAATAGCTTGCTGCTCCAACAGTTTTACTGTGGAAAATAAAGAAATAAACGGTGCTGGGCAGTAATACGTTACTATAAAGTAAAATATGATCACTTTTTCAAGTTATCAATTGGATAATCGCTGAGAAAGTAACTGACATTTGCAGCCCCACACATCACTCGATCTTAGCGGCCGCCCCTCTCCTGCACCCATGCAGCGCATGATAGTCATCAGTTCCCTATACATATCAGACACAATAGAATACAATGGAAGCAAGTAGGAGAGATATCATGACTAATTTCTCCCCCGAGCACCAACAGCAGGTTGCCTGTGGGATGATCCACGTTCCTGAGGTCTGCTGCCAAGGTGAGGCAGCTGTAGATTTGATGAATACCATTTTCAACCTGTTTTCGCAATTTCTAACCCTAAATAAAGCTGTAAAATAGCCAATCTGCACGCTACGCGAGCTTGTAGGTCTGCTATTTTGGTCACACAACACCGCCAACACAACTAGGTTACTCCAACCTCTACGTAAATGCCTAACCCTATGATCCTCACCCCATCCTGAATGCTTGACTAATTGTACAGTACGGTCGGTACAACCACGTTCTCACTCCCAAGAAGCAGTGCTGTAAACTAAGTAGGCTACATGTATTTGTATTTTCTACTTTAGGCTACTTGAATATTTCCAATTTTCCATACTTTTACTTCTACTCCACTACATCTCAGAGGCAAATATTGTACTTTTTTACTCCACCACAATTATCATAAAGCTTTAGTTACTAATTGCTTTGTAGATTTTTTATTAATATTACAAAATATACAGTTGTCACTTTAGGCCCTATACATTCCGTCCATTTGAAAATAGCAGATCTACAATATTTTAGATCTGCTATTTTCAAATGTTTTTTATTCCTTTGAACACTTCAAACTTCATACTTTAAGTACATGTTGATGCCAATACCTTTGTGTTTATTGTACTTTTACTTCCATCAGACGATTTCTACATTGCAATATTGACACTTTTACTTAAGTACAAAAATGTCAGTATAATGTTTCCAACACTGCTAAAACGGCAACCGGGTGACTTCTAGAAGTCAAAATGTTTGACTGGAAGGGGGCACATGTTAACTAAGGGGTGTATGACAGAGTTACGTGTCTATCCCTGATTCGGGACATAACTCGAATGGTGCCGAGTCGGCTGAAACACACTTCCTTTGGGAAGTGACCGTGTGCTGGTCATTACCGACGATGCGAATATACACTGCGTGAATGAATCGCATCAAACTTTTATTTCTGTGATTTACCTCGTTCATACAAGTTTGATGATTCTGTTTGCGCAGAAGATCTACCTTGTTTGAAAAAAATGTCGCTTCATCGTCATCATGATCACGCATGTAACGCTGTTAAGTTGTACACAATGCCTAAAGTCTCTCAAATTCCATATTACGAAACATGTGGACCCGACAGTATAGACACGGGCATGCGTACACACACACACACACACACACACACACACACACACACACACACACACACACACACACACACACACACACACACACAAACCAAACACACTTACGACGGCGTATTACTGCCATCTCGGTGAAAAAACAACAAAAAAAGAACGCCGGTGGGGGCGGGGACATTTTCTGACTTCATAATCTCACAGATTTGCCACGTTAAATTTCCGAGATTTCTCTCTTTTCTCTCTGAGATTAATCTCGCAAATCTGCTTAATTTCTGAGTTAATAACTCAGAAATGTCGGAGTTTATGAACTAGAGAAATTCCGAAAGCTATTGGGGTCAACAGCAGCACCATACATGCGTAATTGGGTATACCATGCAGCCCTGCACGCAACATTATGGCCTGTGGCAATTAAAACTCACACTGTATGGATAATAATGGATGTAATCCACTCTGGATTTAACTAAGCCACTGCCCTCCCTCGGTTACAATTGTATTGTCTCTCTGTATCAAGCGATATCAAACGAAATGCAAATGTCGGCAGGCGAGGCAGTGCAGCGGTACAGTATCTTTTTTCTATAAAAGACCCACCATGTAGTATTATTATTTGGTCCTTGGCTCCCGATGAGACTCTCGTCTAGATGAATCCACAGCGCCTATGTTATTATAAGTCCTGATTCTCGATGTGTAGCCTGAATGAATGAACATAATAAGTGTCTCGGTCGGGAGGACATGTTGATAGTCGTGAATTACCCAACATGAAAACACATTCATCTTTCTTTATAAAATAAAAGTTCACATCTCTCTTGTATTGTAGCCTAGAGTATTTCCTTTCGTGAAAGCAAACGGCACTGTGCTTTCTTTTCAATGTCTCCAAGTCAGTGCATTTGGGAAAGATTGAGTTTTAAACTAAACTCAATCAAATGTAATGTGTTGAAATGTATAAGTGTCGGATGCATCAGCACCATGCATGCGTCAAAGAGACAAACTCCGTCCATAACTCATAACTGTCTGCTGCCCAACGATTGCTGATCTACAAGCTCAAATCACAGTGTGACGCCTATAAGCTCTAGATCTAGCAGATGGGAGATAGGAATAATTACAATGTAGGCATTTGACAGACTCTCTTCTCTTGATCTAGAGTGAATTACAGTAACCAAGAACAAAAACATGGTAATACAGGATACATCAAATATAAAGTAATACGGCATAAAAGTGTTTTTATATTATTATTATTTTGTTTTACTGAAATGTAGTGTAGTAAAAGTAAAACAATTGGAAAGTAAAGTAGAAATACCTCAATTGTACTTTAGTACTAAAGTAAATGTACTTTCCACCACTGGACGTAAACATATCCGCCCGCCCCCTATCCAATCAGAAGCCTTCCCAGCCCCAAACCTGATGTGGAATGAAATAATGGGATTTAAAAGTATTGTCCATGTAAACACTCATTCGGAATTACCTTTCCCATGTAAACACGCAGCAAAAAACTTTCTTCTGAATGAATTAATTCTGAAGTTTTCATTCTGAATGAAAAAGCCCTCATGTAACCGCAGCCACTAGTCAGTGCATTTTCTGCTTTCTCTTTCTCTCTCCATTTCTCTCCCTCGCCCTATAGTGTGTATGTGTGTGCGCACGCACGCACACATGCACGCACGCCCACACGCACTCCATTTAATTTGTTATGGGTTCTGTGCGCCCTCACTTTTTCTGTGCGTCCTTACCAAATAATAGCATAATAAATAATTATTGTCACTGTGGTACATGTAGGTTCTTAAACCAAACATGGGAAACCCTGCCATTCCAAAGTGTTATTCTTCTAAATCGTTTGATACAGAGACAATGCAATCACGATATATAGCCTACCACGGGCCATGTGGCGCACAGGGCGCATGCCCAATTATGCATGGTGCTGCCATATAGCTTTCACAATTTTTCTAGTTCATAAACTCATCAACTCATCGAGTTATTAACTCGCAGATTAATGCGAAATTAATCTCAGAGATTTCTGAGAAAAATCTCTGAGATTTCCGAGTTTAACGTGGCAAATCTGTGAGATTATAATGTCTGGAGCTGCTGCTCTGCCGCCAATACACTTTTATGTAGATTTATCCCTTCGGAGACGTAATGTAACCTGCTCTGCAGATGAAACCTGTTTAAGTCATTTTAAATGAGTAGTGGATGTAAAGTAGCCATCTAGTACGATACTTAAGTACCAAGACTGTACAAAGTACAAAAGTAGCCTACACTTATACCTCAGTTGAGTATTTTCATTTTTAAATACTTTATACTTCACTACTCCACTACATCTCAAAGGCAAATCTTGCATGTACTACACTGCAATTCTTTGAGAACTTTTGTTACAAGTTACATAGTAGATTTAGATTATTCCAAAACATTAATTAATAAGCCTTCGTATCTTATACTTAAGATACCGGTACGTTTCCGACAAATGTTGTGTACCCTACAAAATAAATCAGAGCTGTGGTCATCAACACAGCTTTTATTTAGTCTTTCCTTCGGATAGATAATGTAGTAGTCGTTCTGAAGAACCAGTTTATGGCCCAGAGCGAGTGCCAATGTGCTTTTTATTTAGAGCGAAAAGAAAGAACTCGGCCTTCTTAAACGAGCCAGCTCCCTATCTCCTGTGGCTCTGTCAATTAAATTACAGTGCATTAATGATCATTGCTTTAACATTAACACCCTCCAGCCTGCTGTTAGGCTGTGATATTCAATTTCACTCTCGCTATCTTGCAAAGGTGGTTAAAGCAGCTGCCAATTCCCTGTTTCTCGACAGGCTGGTGACTTTCATTCTCAACCTTTTGGTGTATAGCCTATTATTACATTATCGTCTCTGCCGCGTGGAAACCTCCGAAAAATATCAATAATAGCAGATCTACAAGCTCAAAATGTGGCACTTCGCACCACGTTTCGAGCTTGCAGGTCTGCTACTTAGATTTTTTTTTGCTTTTGTTTGATGCTGGGCGGTGGCGGTGGCTCAGGGGTAGAGTGGCTGGATGGTAACCGCAAGGTTGCCAGTTCAAACCCGGGGCTCCCCCAGAAAGTGTCCTTGAGCAAGACACTGTGTGGGTGTGAATGGGTGAATGTAATGCACAATCTATATGTAAAGCGCCTTGGATAAAGGCGCTATATAGATGCACCATTCACCATTTACGCCGTAGTATGATCAAGGAGGGCATTCCTTTCCCCACCAAAAAAAGGCAAAAAGTTAGAATTTGGAGATAATAGGTTTCTGCCTGACAGCAACGATGTCGATATGTTTGTGGCATGTAGACTATATTACCGTACATATACATACTGTATATGTATCAACGGGTGATGTCCTGTCCTTATGGGCCTAATCAGTGTAAGAGGTCAGGGGCACAATCAGCCTCTCCTCCGTTTTGTGTCGGTGTCAATCGGGGCATTAACCCATTCTGATCTGAGATCAGTTTCATACGAGGTTTCCACTGGACACACACTGGTCTGATTAACCCATTCTGACCTGAGATCAGATTGTAGAAATGTCAGTCGTTCTTCGATTCTTAAAAAAATAGCAGACCTACAAGCTCGTATCGCGCCACTCGGTGGCGCGATACGAGCTTGTAGATCTGCTATTTTTCAATAGCTAAAGCATAACATGACGCTGACACCAAAATGGGTGCCCGTTCAGAATGGGTTAATGAGGTCCTCGTTGCTGTCGGGCAGAAACCTTGTATCTCCACGTTTATTTTTTTATTTTTTTGTGTCACACAAATGTAGTGAAAATAGCCGAACTGCAAGCTCACAAAGGCATAGTGACGCATTGTGAGCTTGTACATACGCTATATCCACAATCGTTTTATGTTTCAATTTTTAAAAGATGTATTAAAGGAACGGTTTCGGACATACGAGGTTTTCACCCCGCAGTGACGTCGTCCTCCTGCATGCTGATCTTAAGCTGATTAATTCCTGAACATGATAAAGTCCAAGGGTATCTCTGATCATTATAGTGCTGGTGCGGGGTGTTGTTTTGTTCACGATTGGAGCCCTCTCATTACCCCCTCCCCCCTCATTAATTGTGACCTTAGGCCAAAGCCTGACTTTTAGAGGTCACAGCCAACACGGAAACGGCTCATTCTTTGAATGGGGGTAAAGTCAGTGGCACATGGCAACCTGTGTCCCATGCTAATAAAACATATCATGCATTGTTGGCCTGCAAGTATAGACCCCTGTTGACCCCAGGGGTCTATACTAGGTCCCCTCCTTTTTTTCTTTTTTTTTTAATATTTTTTGTCCCACGATTTTGTAACCCATTTTTCACCCCTGTGTCAATCATCCTGTGATGTGATCCTGGGCTCTACACACCCTCCGCCAACCTAGGGAGACCAACGGACTTAACTCATGCTTCCTTCATGCTTGAGTGTCCAAGTTGCTCCTTTACACCTGACAGGGGGGAGTTTCCCTGGTTGGACGCATGGAAGGAGCACGTTATTCCAACCAGTTCCTTTCCCCTCCATCAGGCATCCCGGCTGGCCAGGGGGAGGCAGTTTAGAGACCAGGATTACTGCATGTTTTTTGTGAGGGTACCTACCCTAGGGGACACGGGGAGAACATGCAAACTCCACACAGAAAGGCCCTTTCGCCAACCCCGCCTTCGGGTATGGGCACTGATGAATGAATGAATGAATGAATGTTTATTTTAAGCAAAAAAAAAATTAAGCAAAAAACAAACGGTGCACAATTAAACACATTCTTGAAAAGGAGCAGGAATTTTTTAACATCAGCGGTCAACCCATTGGGAGTCGAGCAGCTTCTGCCATGCAGTCATTCTGAATAAGTGTTGAAATGAAAGCACATGCAGCTATAGCAAAGCTAGCCACTTCTATGCTCTCTCTGTGATTGGCAGGTGTTTTATTACTAATCTGACTGGGCATTACGGAGGCCATCTCTCCCATCATTGGGGAGGATATTAACCCATTCTGACCTGAGATCAGATTCATACGAGGTGGCGCGCTATGAGCTTGTAGATCTGCTATTTTTCAATAGCCAAAGCTAAACATGATGCTGACACCAAAATGGGTTCCCGATCAGAATGGGTTAAAATGATTAAACCGTACACGCTGAAAAGGACCGAGTGGCACCCCCCGAGAAAATGATTGAGTCCGGCCGCAGTTGTATGACGAGAGTTTTGGCAGTTGTGTGTGAATGAAAAGTCTCGTTGATGACGGCGTGTTGGTTTGGCCGCCGCGAAGGCTTCTCTCCGTCAGTCATGATAACACTGTAGGTGGAGGGTGGTAGAGCGTGCCATTCAGGAAGCATAAAGGAGCGCTCCAGGCTTTTTTTTTTTGCGCCGACACAAATCCCTCCTTTCCAATCTACTCAGCCTGGTTATATATGTACAGTATATAATGCCCAGAAGATCCCTAGTTGTCATTCCCTTGACAACAGGCTCTCCATGTCAATCTCTGTATGTGTACGTGTCTCCAAATATCTCTGTAATTGCGCGTGTCCAACTCTGTCTATCCATAAGTGTCTATCCATGAGAGAGAGCGTGTGTGTGTGTGTGTGTGTGTGTGTGTGTGTGTGTGTGTGTGTGTGTGTGTGTGTGTGTGTGCGCGTGTGTGCGCTCGCGCTTTACACAGCATTTGTTAACCTTCTGTTAATTTCTGGGTTTATTTTTTACAGCTGCAGCTGCTGTATGCTCCCCCCGCGTCTTTGCCAGCAAGCAGCCTGGCTGGAGCACAAAGGGGCCTCTGGCAGGGGGACAGTGGCGCGCCGTTGCAGGCTGTGTGGCGGTGGAAGACAGCCATCCATGACTTGACTTGAACCCGGGACAGCTCAGAGACAGGGATGAGCCTCCGTGTCTCACACAACACAACAATGTCATCGGAAGGCCAGTCGACACAGGCCGGTCAGTGCTGCGAGATTCAATTCACCTCTCTGGTAGTGCATGCATTTTTTTTTAAACCCTTCGTTCCTACTACCTTGCCTGTGGCAAACTTATCGACTTATTGCTCGATACAGTATAGGCCTACTGTAGTAGCAGTCTACACAGTCAAATCTGTAGTGTTAATTTTACTCTGCCACCCAAATTTACACTGAAGATGTACATAAAGTCAGATGTATAGCCATTAGAGCTTGCCAGACAATTGACAATAATTGACAATGGAAACAAGCCCCCTGTTGCTTTCTGTGTTTTCCCTTTTAGCATAACCTTTACTGTACAACCTGTACTGTTAACATTCTTGTTAGTAATGTATTCAATCAATCAACCAATACATAGATTAAAGATTGCCCTTAAAGTACATTAATTATATTAAATTCAGTCTGACTATAAGCAGGGATAAAACATAATCTCCACCGGCCATAAAAATGCATTTTTCCCCCACCTCCCCCCCAGGAAATCGAAACCCTGTTAGGCATACTGTGTACCAACCTAGTCCCTTATTTATCAGCACCTTAACCTTCAGGTGATATTAGCTTTACGTAAAACGATCACTAACTGTTCCCTGTTGCATGTGAGCTTGAAGTGATGACAGGAGACAGGGTGCGTGCGTGCGTGCGTGTGTGCGCTTACATGGCGGCAAACAGTCAGCCCGTGCTATCAGGTCTGTGATCGTCAGACACACAGACGTGAGGCGCGGACATCACCGCCGCCTGTAAGCCTGAGGAGGATCAATGCAGATGGAAGGTAGGGATAAGACTGACGGGCTGTCAGCATCCAGCAACACAGACTTCCTGCTTTTTTTCTTCTTTCTTTTTTAAAGAATCAGTTGCATCATAAGCCTCTGAAAAAGCCTCTGAAATACAGTGTTCAATGTTCTGGGGAGCTCTATGGAAAAAAGACAAACTGCCATAATATGCCTTAGCTATGGAGCAAATATTACATGGTCCAAACAGTACACTAGCCCAAGCTGGGCGTGGTGGGAGGGTGATAATTGTCACCAGTGCCGATACGGGCTGGGGCGGCATATCGTCAGCAGGTAATGTTGGGCGGGAGGAGTAAAATGAGCTACATCATCCCGGTGGGGACTTCTCACCAATAATAGGGGGACTGCCCATAAGTCCGACATTCTTTTTATCAGACCTACATGGCGGGTTAACACTGAGGCGTGGCCGGTTAAGACTGAGGTTACGGTTAGCAACCTACGTGGCCGGTTAAGACTGAGGTTAGGGTTAGCAACCTACGTGGCCGGTTAGGACTGAGGTTATAGGGTTAGGGCAACCGTGCCCAAAAGGTAGATTGCGATCTTCCAGTAGATCACAAAGGCTGTGCAGGTAGATTACATGACATGGTCCTAAAAATGTATTTAATTAAAAATGTCCGCATCTGCCACTTGAATTAAGATTGATTGACATCGAAAAGGATCTGTCAGCTCAAACCCACAATGCAAAAACTTTGTTTTTAAGAGTGTTGTACACAAACGCCTACCAATTCCATTTTCCCTCTATTTCTCTTTTGTAACCCTAACTATTCCAAAGAGGTTTTATATACTGTGCGTGCATGTGCGCGTGCGTAAACACCTGATAAATCTGCGCTCGTCTGCATGCGCCATCAACGATGAGTATGGTTTCATTGCCGTGGTCTTCTGACGTTATCACCTCACTGAAATATACAGGTGACATTAACGCACATCCTGCCACGACCACCGCTCATGGAAATGAGCATTCTGTGTGGGGCCGGCGTGCGGCTCCTCATTCCTTATTTACATCCCTCATGAATATTGAACGCGACTATGCCACCGGCAAGACAAAGCGTCTCCTTTATTTTCTTCCGCCTGTAATTGCCGTATCCTTGTTTATCTGCAAATGTCACCGTGTCAACTCCGACTGCATCTGATGATGTGCATTTGCTGAAAGAGTCCATGGACAGCGTGTTGTAGTCTTCTCCAATGTCGTCAACTGTGGCATTGTAACCGGCTTCTTTTGATTTGCAGACTGAAATGGATTTCCCACATGCGTTGTCCTCTCAAGCAACAAAGACATGTCTGAAGGACTCTACTGTACTTTGCTGTAGACTCTGTAGTTACTTTGCAATAACCCATCATAATGGAGCCAATGTAGTTATTATTAATTTTGTCACAGGCTCGTGTTAAGACTTTCATTGGTGCAATATTCATAAAGACTGCTAAAAATGCGGATTTTCAAGCTCAGGTTGTAGATAGTCTATTCTCGCTATACTTTTGTGTGACCATTCCAGTATGACAAAGTAGCGCACCAATTTGTAGGAAAACCAAAAAAACAAAGTGAAAACATTAGACTTTGAAATGTTGACGTTCAATGTTTCAACCTCTTAGTTATGACACTGTGTCTCCGACAACACAAACTGACACTTTGTGTCACATCATGTCACCCCCTCTCTTTCTCTCTGGTCCCGCCGCTTTCCGACCATATCTCTCATATAGCGGAAAAGACCCTCAAGTTACGATCTCGTAAGGCAGAAGCAGTGCTTCGAATGGCGTATAGTGGCAAGATGCCAGGTGAACAGAGCAAGCATGAGGACAATAAAGAAGTATTTGGGTCAGGGCACACCCCATCTGTTCACGTATCATGGCAGCTGAAAAATCTGTTCATGTTAATTATTAAAATGATATATTACAAATACAATCTTGTAGTGTTTAGACCCACTTAACCCATTCTGACCAGGCACCCATTTTGGTGTCGGCATCATGTTATGCTTTAGCTATTGAAAAATAGCAGATCTACAAGCTCATATCGCGACCTGAGATCATGATCTGATCTCAGGTCAGAATGGGTTAATCAGACCAGTGTGTGTCCGGCGGAAACCTCGTATGAATCTGATCTCAGGTCAGAATGGGTTAAGGCCCACTTACGTCCCACCAGTGGGCTCCGACACACAGGTTGGGAATCGCTCCTCCAGGTTATGTCCATTTACTGAAGCCAAAGGACTCTTACGAGAGGTCCACTCACTGCCCAGTGAAGGGTTGTTATGACAACACTGCATGCAACGAGTGCCCTTGTTTTAATCTGCAGAGAAAAAAGGGTATGAATGAACAAAAGTGTGTCTAGTATATATGACTGGACTGTGTGTGAAACGCCAGAGAGCTTTGATTTGAAATGGCAGATGAATAAAGTGACGAGTGATGACGTTTTCGCGTCCGATACGTTTGGAATGAGGAGAGATGCCTTCTGAGGATCTAATTCAAGACCCCTATAGCGAGATTGATCACTTTAAACCCTATCGTCCCATTTCTGTGGGCAAACATTCTGCATTCTGTAGAGCAGAAGTTTTGTGTAAAGTTGAAATGTCCCTAGAACCCTGGCTGCGGAACAAAGTACTCAAGATTTTAAGTGCTGACTATCCCTGATTATGTCATAAGCCACTTCATCAGTGAATCAGTTAGTCAGTCAGTCAAATACTTAAGCATTTGTGACCAAATTTGACTGGGAGACTGCCATTGGATTTTTTTTTCATTTTCGTTTTTTTCATTTCATATCAAAGCAGGGAATCGTAGCTTCAAATTGACATATTGGTTGTTCAGTTTGACCCACCAGTTTTGGAGATATGGCTTATAGAGTAATGTCTTGCAGAAAACAGCGAGTTGAGAAAAAAAAAAAAAACAATCCTCACACACAATATGCTTCTGTATCGTGTCAGACTCATGTATTCCATCCAGACACAGACCAAACGGCTCCCTTGAACTTTATTACCTTAAACCTGGCACGGGCAATTAATTACAATTTACAATTTACAATTTACAATTTAGGCATTTAGCAGACGCTCTTAATCCAGAGCGACTTACATTTAGGCAAGAACAAAAACATGGGAATACATCACATAAAAGCATTTATCATGAAACATGCGTAAGCTAAGAAGGTAACAGTGGAATATCTATATGATGAAACTATACATACACTATACATAATAAACTATACATATTCACTACTATGCTATACATATGTACTATGGCGTGCTATGACTATATACAATACAATTATAGTGCTGTCTACATAACATGCTATAAGTCTGTGTCAAATGCTATCTAAGCCAACAGAAATGCTATCTAAGGGGTTAGGGTAAGTGCTATGGGCCATGATGGAGTCTGAAAAGGTGGGTTTTCAGGCTACGGCGGAAGATTGGGAGTGATGCTGCAGTTCTGACTGCAATGGGAAGTGCATTCCACAGTTTTGGAGCCAGAAGGGAGAAGAGTTTGGGACGTGTGGAGCGTTGTCCCGGCGTTTTTAGTGAGGGTACTTCCAGTTTCCCTGCGTTGGCTGATCTGAGTGCGCGGGAGGGTTTGTAGGGTTCAATCATACTTGTAAGATATGGGGGAGCCATACCTTTGGTTGCTTTGAATGCCAGCATCAGAGTTTTGTATTCTGTGCGGGCAGCGACCGGGAGCCAGTGGAGGGAGCGGAGCAGGGGGGAGACATGTGAGAATTTTGGCTGGTTGAAGACCAAGCGAGCTGCTGCATTTTGGATCAACTGGAGAGGCTTAAGTGCACATGCTGGTAGACCAGTAAGGAGGGAGTTACAATAGTCGAGTTTTGACAAGACTGTTGTCTGGATTAGGAGCTGGGCTGATTCCTGGGTGAGGAACGGTCTAATTCGTCGTATGTTATAGAGTGTGAACCTACATGATCGAGTGACAGCTGTGATGTGAGCTTTGAACGAGAGCTGACTGTCCAGGACAACACCAAGATTCCTGGCTGTTGGGACAGACGTTACCAGGGCGTTGTCTACGGAAATAGTTAGCTCCTGCATAGGGCAGGACTTAGCATTATGTGTATAACGCAATGTATAATGTAGCATTAATAATGAATATCAGGTGGTACTGAGAATGTGGCACTATTAGTTCCGATTGCTTCCTCCTTTTACCGCTTGCACTGTACCAAGCTATACAGATAGAGAGAGAGAGGTAGAGAAAGAGAAGGGGAGAGAGAATAGAGCCTCCTCTTTCAGTATACGGCGAGGCTATGTGAGCCAAATGCGCTGTGGCACTCACAGATTGTCACATACTATAAAACAGCGAACGCCAGGGAGTGAAGGATGTCATATCCCTTCCACTCTCTGTCGGATGCACTTATGGGCGAGCTCTCAGCCCCCACCGTCATCTGTCATCCTCCGAGGCTCCGATACTCCCACAGCACTCGCCACGGACACACAGAACAAAAGCCTCCTCTGCTCCGAGTTGTAAGTAAACCGCGGAGTAAATGGCTGGAGCGCCGGAGGAGAAGTCCCGAGAGGCCGTCTGGAAGCGAAGCCGGGCCACCTGTCTGAAGGCCTGTCCTTTGCTGACTGCTTCTGATACAGCGATGGTACTTTTATCGGATCGCCGCCCGTCCATGTCACACTTATCATTGAGAGTCACAAATGGAAAGATTAACTCTGAGGATTGTTGATTCAAGTGCAGCATGTTGGGTATATAGGAACTATAATTTACAATTTGGCATATGTTCTTCATCAGTTTCCTTCATTTTTACACACTATGCACGTTAGTTCTGGTCTGTAAGCGACGCCAAAGAAGGACGTGCAAAGTGGTTCAATTGTAACACACGCCATGCCATGTCACCAGTAAGACGCCCTGAGGGCGAGAAGCCCTTTAGATGTGTACACACATCCGTCCGGGTGACGGCAAACTGCTGGGCGAGCGCTGGCGCTTTGGCATGGGTGGTCAGATCAATACATAATGTACTGGCCATATACAGTATTATGGAATGTCAGAACAGCTCAGCTCCATAATATGGAGATCTAAGGGTGGCAGCGGGGACAGTGTCTTGAGTGTACACGGTTTGATGAGGGCCCAGATGGGGCCTGTTTTCGCCGGCTGCCGGGCCCGTCTAGAGTTTGAATGGACAGGTATCAGTCAAAAGGAGGATGGGGACGTATTAACCCATTCTGACCGGGCACCCATTTTGGTGTCAGCATCATGTTATGCTTTAGCTATTTAAAAATAGCAGATCTACAAGCTCATATCGTGCCACCGAGTGGCGCGATACGAGCTTGTAGGTCTGCTATTTTTGAAAAATCGAAGAGCGACTGACATTTTTAGAATCTGATCTCAGGTCAGAATGGGTTCATCAGACCAGTGTGTGTCCGGCGGAAACCTCGTATGAATCTGATCTCAGGTCAGAATGGGTTAACACAGTTTAAATGTTGACGAAGGTTTTCATTCCGACAGATTATTGATTTGGGGAAATGAAATGTATGCATTTATAAGTCAAAGTAGGCTTGTTTTTTTCCAGTAACTTTACCTCTGTTTTGGGGAGGGAGAGGTGCAGCTCCGAGATTTGCATACTGGCTTTTCGATTGGTCTTTGGAATGTCTTTGTCCTCTAGTTTCATGCTCTGAGCACCGCCCATAGGCCATGGGATCTGCATCCCTGATGATGTCACGCAGTGGCGTCGCTAAGTGCACGCTCAATACGCCTAATGCGTAGGGCAACACGTCGCCAAGGGCAACACAATGAGCGAGGCAGCAAGCCCCTTCACGTGTTCCTCCTGCAATGCTGCTCTGAGACAGCTGTAGCTGCCCCTCCCTCTCTCTCTCGTTTCCACCGGTCTGGTAGTAGCTGCAGTCACGTGTATACTGTCAACATTATTTTGTTTTGGAGAAGAAAAATCACTTCCCCACCGGTTACAAGAGAAGGAAATAAAATGAAGGAAACAGACGTTTAGAGAGGCTCCAGCATGATGCACCACTTGCAAAGTTGCAGGTATGTTGATATTGAGTAGAAACGCGACCAGAGGATAGTTGTGAGTAGGGCAACAAAAACGTCAGCTACAGCCCTGATGTCACGTGATGTCACGAGGCATGACCGTATATGGAGGCGTGGGGTGACAGACGGACTGACAGGAAATGCACGTTTTCATAGTAAATGCGATTTGCTGTCGCAATAACATATCTAATTATTTACATATTTGACATGTTGCCAAAATTGTGTTTAGGCAGCTGTCTTTCAATCACAGAGTGTATTCTCAATCAGATAATGGTTGTATAACATTATACAACTCCGTAAATCAAACTTTCTATATCTTTTTTGCTCGAACTGGTACACCCATTAATATTGTATAATTCCCTTATGTTTGATACATTTTGTTATCACATCCATGTTATGAAAACAATGTTAAACAGTTGTTTGAATGAAATATAATTGATTCAAGCTGAAAACGATGTTTTATTTATGGCACATGCTGTTACAATAGTCCCATATGTGCAAAGAATGTAACACTGGAACAGCGTCCACTTTCGGTTTAATAACTCCCGACCTGTTTCATCATTATTGAAAAACGTTAAGTGGTTCATGATAGGTCCTTTGTCTGAAAATATTACATATGTGGGTATAAAGATTACTGAGTAAAAGTGTAAAACGTTACAAACATGGCGCTTCTATCCCCTACTAATAGATAAGTAGCACTTAAGCAATAAGCCACGAGAGGTCTCAGGTTACCGGGTATTTTACACTGCCTGGGAGCGTAGGCAGACCCGAGTAAGCTGGGGCCTCGAGTGGCTTATTGCTTTTCTAAAACGGTTACAAACATATAGCAATATTAACGTAATAAAACTATTGAATTCACAAAAGTAGCTACGCTTTGCGCCACCAGAGCGAGCAACATCATTTCCTTGTTGTGCTCGGCAAGTAGGCTGACGGGAGAATAGCGCTTGATGATTTTACGGGGCTGCCTGGAGCCACACATTCACAGTCATATGAGCCGGGCGGTGCTTAGACGCCCGCACGGCATGTGTTTGTAAAGCAATCAAGTGCTCCCCTTCCCCAGTTCAGCTACAAGGCTGCAGGATGATACAAAGTGATTGAAGCAGTGGGTTATCGGTGAAATTTACACCGGTCACGTGACGGTAACCAGCCAATCACAATGAAGTATTGGGACTACCCGTTTTAGAATAATGATTTTGCCCTCCCCATCTGACAAAACCTGAGACGGCCCATGCACCACGCGTGTGTGCGCAAACGCACTGGTAAATAGTGCATTTCTGTAGTGCCTTTAAAGGCTTTACAATGTGCATTTTTCATTCATATTGATGGTGGAGGAAAACATGTACGGTATCAGCCGTATCATCAGGAGCAATTTGCGGGTTCAGTCTTACACCTCGACAGTAACACAGGGGGAGCCGGGGATGAAACCGGCATTGAGTCCGTTTGCCAAGTAGCCGGCCACACTGCTGCCACTATACTTCTTAATTGATGATAAATAATAATAGCTTGAATTTATATAGCGCCTTTCATGAACCCAAGGACGCTTCACATCAAAAGTAATGGACAACCACCAAACAAAACAAGTTTATTTTGAGAAGGGTAGTGGTCATCCAGGCTTTTTTTCTTTCAGTGAGGCAGTTGACTAGGGACTGAGGAGGGAGCTCAGTTGGAGTGGAATACAGTATAATCAGCATATAATATATAATCTGGCAATATATAATCCGGCAAATAATCTGACCCAGCATATGGTGAACAGTAGTCTCCTAGACCTATCAGCAGCATTTGACACAGTGAACCACCAGCTGCTCCTAGACACCCTAGCGGAGCTAGGCATCGGTGGAACGGCACTAAAGTGGTTCTCCTCCTACCTCACCGACCGGACCTACCAGGTTTCCTGGAAAGGTCTGTTATCATCCCCCCGAACCCTCCAAACTGGGGTCCCACAGGGATCTGTACTTGGTCCCCTCCTTTTCTCACTGTACACTAAATCCCTTGGCACTATCATCTCTGCCCACAATATATCCTATCACTGCTACGCCGATGACACACAACTGTTCCTATCCTTCCCCCCCTCTACCACTCAGGTGGAAGAGCGCATCACTGCATGCCTGGCTGACATCTCACAGTGGATGTCCTCCAACCATCTCAAGCTGAACCCAGACAAGACTGAGCTTCTCTTCTTCCCAGCTAAGTCCTGCCCTATGCGGGAGCTAACTATTTCCGTAGACAACGCCCTGGTAACGTCTGTCCCAACAGCCAGGAATCTTGGTGTTGTCCTGGACAGTCAGCTCTCGTTCAAACCTCACATCACAGCTGTCACTCGATCCTGTAGGTTCACACTCTATAACATACGACGAATTAGACCGTTCCTCACCCAGGAATCAGCCCAGCTCCTAATCCAGACAACAGTCTTATCAAAACTCGACTACTGTAACTCCCTCCTTACTGGCCTACCAGCATGTGCACTTAAGCCTCTCCAGCTGATCCAAAATGCAGCAGCTCGCTTGGTCTTCAACCAGCCAAAATTCTCACATGTCTCCCCCCTGCTCCGCTCCCTCCACTGGCTCCCGGTCGCTGCCCGCACAGAATACAAAACTCTGATGCTGGCATTCAAAGCAACCAAAGGTATGGCTCCCCCATATCTTACAAGTATGATTGAACCCTACAAACCCTCCCGCGCACTCAGATCAGCCAACGCAGGGAAGCTGGAAGTACCCTCACTAAAAACGCCGGGACAACGCTCCACACGTCCCAAACTCTTCTCCCTTCTGGCTCCAAAACTGTGGAATGCACTTCCCATTGCAGTCAGAACTGCAGCATCACTCCCAATCTTCCGCCGTAGCCTGAAAACCCACCTTTTCAGACTCCATCATGGCCCTTAGCACTTACCCTAAACCCTTAGATAGCATTTCTGTTGGATTATATAGCATTTGATACAGACTTATAGCATGTTATGTAGACAGCACTGTAATTGTATTGTATGTAGTCATAGCACGCCATAGTACACATATATAGCATAGTAGTAAAGATGTATAGTTTATATGTATAGTGTATGTATAGTTTCACTATATAAATATTCCACTGTTACTTTCTTAGCTTACGCATGTTTCATGATAAATGCTTTTTATGTGATGTATTCCCATGCTTTGTTCTTGCTTAAATGTAAGTCGCTCTGGATTAAGAGCGTCTGCTAAATGCCTAAATTGTAAATTGTAAATTGTAGTGGACCAAGTACGGAACTCCACCTTGCAGTACACCATGGTAGATTGTGGCTGGGTGTGATCTGGAAGACAATTCTTGTACGATAGAAAAAATAGCCAAAATCTACAAGCTCATGTGTCAACATGATCATATAGCCTGCATCAGATATCTTTGCTATTTTGAAACTTCATGAAAACATTTGTAAAGTTTCAGAATATGTTTGGCAATGTGTAACGGGCATGGCCACGATAGGAACGCCAGGCAGGGTATAGACGTGGATGAAAGAAAGTTCTGATTTTGTGCTGCATTTCTAGACAGACAAGCTATAGCCAGACATGGCCTCCAAATATCTTTGGTGCAACACAACAAATTGAACTGAACCCATTCAGCTGAATTGATTTGAACTTTATTACGCCCATCCATGGTCATGTTACATTTAAGACCCCCATCTTGAATCCATAACTGCTTTTTCTCCCGGACGCCGATCGAATCCATGCCGGAGCCTTCTCCTTTCACACAGCTGCCCCATGCTGCATCTCTCTAAGATTTCCAATAATGTCTGCAGGCTGTCTCAATAAAGAGAGGACACCACATGGGAGTGCTATATGACTAGTGCCCTTCTCCTTCTTCTTTTATTTATTTATTCATTTTTTTGAAAATGCATCTCGAAATGGCCTCGGGTACATAAGATGGAAAGTTTTCTTTGAAAGGTGAAAGGTATTTGAAAAAAAAAAGAAAAAAACACTATGTCCGATCAAAGCAATGTCCTATGTTTCTTTAGGTGTCATAACTTCAAGCTTTTTTAAACAGGTATTTGTGAGGTGCTGTTTAGACACACAACCTTTGCGGAAAACATACTTTCAGTTCAGGAAAGCACAATCTGGTTATCGTATACCCCCCCTCGCTCCCTCAGTCTTGCTTGTCTTGTTAATGCCCCATTTCTACTTAGTCGCACACGGGGTGTCGTGCACCGAGCATGGACCGATCTACAAGCTCACAACGTGTCGCAAAGGCGTGGCGACACGACGCGCTGTGAGCCTGCAGATCGGGGCTATTTCCTAAGTATGCTAAGTATGAATGAGGCTGCATCACAGGGCGGGACACAGGAGCCGCCGCAGTGTGTTCCAGGAGAGGATCTCCTCTCCAAGCTGACCGAGAGGCAGACTGCAGCATGCAGACCAGGTGATTTATGCTGCCTGTCAGTGGAGCAGATGCTCCAGTGGGAAGCTCAGGCTGGTGCTCAAGGTGCAGCAGATGTCCCCTTCCTGATATGGGAAACTCGGGGACTCTACCCAAAAAAGGGCTCAATGACAATTATATCCACTCCAATCAATTTTGTGTCCCCCGATAAGGGCCGGGGGAAGCGCTTGGACGTGCAATGCCCCTGTACTGTAGTACACGAGAGTGCACTCGAGTGCAGTTGGGTGGGGTGTATTACTTTAAACAATGCCTAACTCGGGGAATCACCCTTGGCTCCAGCGTAAATGGCTATACAGTAGGTGATGTACAGTTTGGCGGGCATGCGAGCAATCCCGCACTTCATTCATCAGCCAACACTAGTAGATGTTGATATTCATTTTGTATTCATCCTTAGGACCCCAAATCACACCTTGGAAAGCACGAGTGTCTGTTTCAAACAAAGTGTTTTTTTGACTGGGGGGGTCATATTTTGACAGCAGGAATTGCCAGTATTAGGATGTATTTGGATGTTGATATTCATTCATCAGCCAACATTCCCCACTCACAGGTAGTACCCTCCACCCCCAGAGAGGTCGTATAGGGCCTTAGTCCTACTCCTCCTCCCAGCCAACACTCCCCACTGACAGGTAGTTACCCCCCCCCCCCCCCCCCCTTTGATTTACATCAAAAGGGCATGTGAGCTCAAACCCACAATTCAACATTTTGGTTTTAAGATGTTGATATTCTTTTTTTATTCATCCTTAGGACCCCAAATCAAACCTTAAAAAGCATGAGTGTCTATTTCACACACGCACACACGCACACGCACACGCACACACACACGGTGGCGGCGGTGGCTCAGGGGTAGAGTGCCTGGATGGTAACCGTAAGGACCCGGGCTCCCCCAGAGTTACTGTCGAAGTGTCCTTGAGCAAGACACTGAACCCCTAATTGCTCCCGATGTGCTAGTTGGTGCCTTGCATGGTTTCCGCTGCCATCGGTGTATGAATGGGTGAATGTAATGCACAATTTCTGTAAAGCGCCTTGGATAAAGGCGCTATATAAATACACCATTTACCATTCACACACACACACACACACACACACACACACACTGTGTGCTGTGTGATTTTAGCTGGGGCATGCTGTATGTGTTTAAGCAATGACTTCATCCTGGAATAGCACTTGGCTCCAGTTTTAATTGCCAGGTGATGTACAGTATCGGCTACATCGGGCATGGCAAGCAATCCAGCACACACACAAACATTCACATCACCTGATTATTTTTTCTGCTGAGCAGATGAGCTCACGCACTGAGGAATGAGGATATTTCCCCATATAGAGGAGCGCTCAGAGCGAATTCATGAGGAGTATGGCATCGCATATAATGCACACGTGTATGCGCTGCCAAATCACGGACACGCATTGTCAGGGGCCCAGCCCTTTTTATCTACAGCTCACCCCCCTCATGCAGTTAATACATGGATCATTTCCTCCCTTAAACAAAAAATAAATAAATCTGTGTGGCGAGATGAAAGCCGCTTCCGGCGTATTCACGAAGGGAGGGGGGGGGGGGGGGGGTGGTGGTGGTGACAGCGGCAGATGGCAGGGGGGAAATCTGGGTTTCAAGTTGAGAGGGAATTGAGGGGGGCGGTGGGGGTCTATTGTTCTTCTGTGTAGTATATAGCAACCTCCTGACCAGAGCGTGTTTTCCTCGAGCACAGAGATTATCTTATCGCCGCTACCGTTTGTTTGCATTGATGCATTCATGCTGCGTCGGCCGCTTTTCCGCCCGGCACGGTGCCTATAAAAGTCGGTCATTATGTAGAGCCTTGTGGCAAGTCGTATATGGCCCGTTGCATGTCTGTTGTACTGTAAGAAGATGAAGGAGGGAGATGAGAGTCTTTGAGGCAGTTTTACTGCCGCTGAAGAGCGATGGGAGGCCGGGGGAAGCTCCGAGCGGGAATGACGCGCAACACAGTGGATCCAATCGGGGGACCGTGGATCTAATCTCTTTGTCCATATCTGTCAAAAGGATCAAACGTAAAAAAAGACCGTTATGTCCAATTGTCCATTGTGATCTTTTACGTGCAAATGTGTGTAAACTGAGGGTCATGAGTTTTGTTTTGTGTGTCTTGGGAGTAGTAGAGACATAGCCTAAAATAAAATCAATAATAATAATATCTGGCATTTATATAGCGCTTTTCTGCGCTATATAAATCCCAGATATTAATATTATTATTCAATAATGATAAATACATTCATGCAATTTCCGTATTCTGTGCACGGTATATGTCATAAATAGGCGGACATTTGGCAGACATTTGTTGTAGAGGGATACAAAACAAGTGTTGACCACTGTGGCATTTAAGAGCATGTTAACTGCCCGTGAATTGATGCACCAAATACGTAACTGACAACGAAAAACACAACATGACAGTGAGTGCCAGACGTGCAGTGAACTGAGCTATTATGTAACACAACGTGAATGATTTTCCCATTCAGGATTCAATAAGAGAGAGGAGAAAAAAGCACTCATTTCATATTCCACAGCTTGAAACATTGCTCCCTCACCCTGACAGGTGCAGTGGCCACTGTCTGATAAACAAAACAATGACATGGAGGGGGGAAAAGGACAGAATATACCACACTGTTGACATAACCATAACATAACACTCCCGAGCCCCCCCGTTCCCCGTCTAAAACCCTCTCCACACAGGTGCTACTGGTGTGTGACAGGACAAAGGCGACGTGTGTGACAAATGGCCCGTGCGTTGATAGTCTATCCCATTCTGACCTGAGATCAGATTCTAGAAATGTCAGTCGCTCTTCGATTTTTCAAAAATAGCAGACCTACAAGCTCGTATCGCGACACTCGGTGGCGCGATACGAGCTTGTAGATCTGCTATTTTTCAATAGCTAAAGCATAACATGATGCCGACACCAAAATGGGTGCCCGGTCAGAATGGGCTATTGTATGCGTTGATATCTCTTCCCCCCACGTTGACGGTCCATATTCCTCTTGTTGTTGCCGCCAACCTCATCCCGGGGCCAGTGGTGTTTTGTTAGAAGCACTCTGATTTCTTTTAAGATTACTTTAAGTAAAAGTAGCAATGCCTCAATGTGGAAAATTATTGATACTTCTGGTACCAGAAGTAAAAAAAGTGTTCATTATGCAGAAAGTCCCATTTTGGGATATTGTTCAAAAATGCAAATAATAAAAATGTGAACTTGGCTTGGGCAATAAGCTCTGTTTTTCAGAGCGTCAGTTCTCGGCAATAACACATTTATAGAAAGGCCAGTCGAGTCCCTTGACTTCTTGCAGTCCATGAATTGAATAAACGGTTTTAGGCAGTCAAACATAGGTGCAGTCATTTTTGCTCACCAAATGCTTGTTTCAAAAAATATATAAGAAAACAAATCTCTACTGTACAATGTAAGAAGAAGGCCTGCTACTTTTGAAAAAATATGGGGCAGGTTCTTTGAGGTTCTACCTTCAATATCTCCTCTGGGTTGATTTAGTTTGAGTTTTTATTTATATTGTTATTTTCATGTATTTATCTGAGTTGTTGCTGTCGAGAGGTGTTGTGTACAATACAGAGTAATGAGAGCTGTGTAGTTTTCCTTTCTGGGGTTGGGGTGGCGGGTGGGTGGGGGGGGGGGTTTGTTTTTACTGTTTTTTGTCTTTTCTTTTTTGAGTTTGTCTTGTCTTGTTTAAAAAAAAAAAAAAAAAAAATCATGATTCTGTAACTCATTGTGGTAAATATCTGCATTATCAATAAATAAATCTTGAAAGAAAAAAAGAAGAAAAAAAATCTTAATTACTGGGCCTTGCGTCTGAGGCCATGACAAAGACCCAGGTTACAGTGCAGAATATATATATAGTATATAATATAATATAATATATATATAGTATAAATATAGTAATCTACTATAAATATATTTGACATAATAAACAATGAAGCCAAATATACCTACAAAGAATATGTCATCGTGTAAACCAGTGTGATCAGTGGTGTCAGGGATGTGTGCGGTCACTGAAGTGTCAGTGATTTTCAAGCTGTGGAGGCGAACCAGTATTTGGATCCAGCTAACAATGAAGTCCAAAGTGTTCTTATGAAGTGCCCCCCGCCCCCAATGTTTAGTCGTCCCCCCCCCGTCCCCCCCCCCGTCCCCCTCCTAGCTTTTCCCATCTCCCTTGACCAATGCCGGGGGGGAAATTGCCCCTGTTGCAAACAGGAGCTGAAAGCTATCATCACCCGAGTGATTGAGTGATGACTCAGTATTGATTTGATGATGGCTGTGAGCCCTGAGGCTTGAGGGGGGGGGGGGGGGGATCAACACTCACACCTGACGGATAGGAAAATTGCAAACCCGTCTGTGGGTATTGTGGGTCCACCAGCAGGTGCCTGCATGGCCGGCTCGCGGTGGTCAGTGCAGGGAGAATTGACAGGTGGATCCTGGCTTGAAACCTTTACATCTCAACTATATCCATGCATACATGTTAAGAGTATAGGGCATGCCGATAATATGGACATACTGTAATAATCAAATATACTAATATATTTGACAAAAAACGTATCAAGATGCCAGCTTTGTAGTTTGGCTAATTCACTGTAGCTATAGTTTGGAAAATCTTTGAACATTAATGAAAATAGGGCAATTAAAACCCTGGCAGGTATGATTAGATATCAGGGTTAGATCTCTGAAATGTAGTCTTGCATCGACATAATTTCTAATATTGCCCAGCCCTATAGGACGACTACATTAATCCACATAAGATCCACAGTAAGATCCACTCTTCAGAAGTGGTCCAACATAATGGCCTCGCTGTTTCATCGTTATTAGTTGAGCCTTATTTCATATTTAAAACATAAACCAATACGGATGTACAAGCTTAGCTCACACAACACGTTGCATTGCGACGCTTATACGGTAGATCGGCTATTTCCAGGAGGAAAGTATATTCCAGGAGGCCAGTCCTCTCTCTTGGACAGCAAAATGAGCAAATGGCCGATTTCCTTCAACATCAAACGTGAAGGTCACCCAATGCGTATAAGACCGAGAGCTCTGCCACACATCTGTCTGCGGATTCTTAAATCAAGGCTGCTTTTCTTCTGTCCTCTAGGCTTCTCGCGCCCTTTAGGTGAGGGACAAAGTAGGGGGGGGGGGTCAAAGTAGAGAACAGGGTTGTGTGAAAAGGGCGGTGTGTGTGTGTGTGTGGGGGGGGGGGGGGGTGTCCATCTTTCACATTGATCAGATCTCCTAATCTTATTTCCATTCAAAATCCAATTCCACTTCTCCGTCTTAAATCGTGCATTTGGAGGATGCGATGCAGCCTCTCTCTCTCTCTCTCTCTCTCTCTCTCTCTCTCTCTCTCTCTCTCTCTCTCTCTCTCTCTCTCTCTCTCTCTCTCTCTCTCCCCCCGTCTCTTTCACTCTCATCTTATCTCATCTCTGTCAAGTCTCTCTCTCTCTCTCTCTCTCTCTCTCTCTCTCTCTCTCTCTCTCTCTCTCTCGTCCCACTCTCCCTGTTCATATGCTGTATTCATAAAATCTGGAGTGTTACAATTAATAAAAGGATCTGTGACCTTTTACACTTTCAAGAGTTAAATGGCCACTCGGAATATGATACTGTAATAGCACTGTTAATCCTCTGCTGTGGTCCTATAAGAGCTATATCCTCTGTTAACCACAGCATGAACGTATAGTGTCCCTATTTTGGGCTTGTCATGATATGCAAAGATTCATATCTAAATGTGTACGCTTGTACTGTAGGTAACAGGGATTTAGTTTAGATTTAAAAAAAAGTTGGGCATCCAGTATAGACCCCTGGGCCCCGTCTGGTCAACAGAATATACCTAAATGGTTTATGACTGGTCGGTCAGGTGTGTTACTTCCATGTGGCACCCATTTTGGTGTCAGCATCATGTTATGCTTTAGATATTGAAAAATAGCAGATCTACAAGCTCGTATCGCGCCACCGAGTGGCGCGATACGTGCTTGTAGGTCTGCTATTTTTTGAAAAATCGAAGAACGACTGACATTTTTTTAATCTGATCTCAGGTCAGAATGGGTTTAATCAGACCAGTGTGTGTCCAGTGGAAACCTCGTATGAATCTGATCTCGGGTCAGAATGGGTTAAGCAAGGAGCAGGCCCAGAGAACAAGATGCCACAAGGCAATGTCACACTGCGTGTTCTTATTAGGCACATACATGCTGAGTTCACATACACATAATTAATCATGAATCATATTAGTTACTTGAACCTACATTTACAGCACAGCACAAGTAGTACAGCACAAGTAGTACAGTACAGTACAGTACAGTCCGAGTAGTACAAGTAGTACAGTACAGTACAGTACAGTCCGAGTAGTACAAGTAGTACAGTACAGTACAGTACAGTACAGTACAGTACAGTACAGTACAGTACAGTACAGTACAGTACAGTACAGTACAGTACAGTCCGAGTAGTACAAGTAGTACATTATGACCACAGTACAATACGAATAGTACAGTACAGTATGAGTAGTACAGTAGGATACAGTACAGTAGGATACAGTACAGTATGAGTAGCACATGCAGTACATTAGTACTACAGTACAGTACAACAGTACAGTACAACACAGTGCAAGTAGTACTGTACAGTACAAATAGTACAGTACAGTACAAGCACTACATTACAGTACAGCAGTGCATACTGTACATTACAGTACAGTATGAGTAGTACCGTACAGCACAGTCCGAGTAGCACAGTACAGTCCGAGTAGCACAGTACAGTCCGAGTAGCACAGTACAGTCCGAGTAGCACAGTACAGTCCGAGTAGCACAGTACAGTCCGAGTAGCACAGTACAGTCCGAGTAGCACAGTACAGTCCGAGTAGCACAGTACAGTCCGAGTAGTACAGTACAGTCCGAGTAGCACAGTACAGTCCGAGTAGTACAGTACAGTCCGAGTAGCACAGTACAGTCCGAGTAGTACAGTACAGTCCGAGTAGCACAGTACAGTCCGAGTAGCACAGTACAGTCCGAGTAGCACAGTACAGTCCGAGTAGCACAGTACAGTCCGAGTAGTACAGTACAGTCTGAATAGTACAGTACAGTATGAGTAATACAGTACAGTATGTATAGTTGATCCGCTCTCACACAGGTGTGATTTTTATTTATTTTTGCCCTGGGCGTCCACATTCCTTTGTGCCAGCCCACATGTTTACCTAGGCATTGTACATACTAGACATACAGTAATACGTATTGTCAGATACCGGGGAGCAGCTCAAGCCTCCACACATTATTATCACAACACTGTGTATCCCGCCTGCTGCTTTCCTCTGCATCCTTGCTATACTTATTCCCCTCACACCCCTCGGGAAGGATGCGTCAGTGTGCTGACCTTTTCACCAGAAAGTGCTCGGCAAAGACATCAGGGCTTGTGTATCCCTGCCTTCTCGCTTAAGTATTGGTTGTGTTTGAGGAAAAAGGGTAATGCGCCCCTTGCTACCTGCAAACAAATGGGATGAGAGCAGTGTGGCATGTTGTGATTAGCAGGGCAGCACCTGTGTTTTTCTCTTCAAGCGGACAAAGCTGTCTGTGTGTGTGTGTGCGTGTACGTGTACGTGTGCGTGTGCGTGCGTGCGTGCATGCTGGCATTGAGCAAACCAGGCATGGAGAATGTGTATTATGTGCGATTATATGCAGCACTGAGAGCAATCCTATAGAATTACGCTATCACCAGCATAATATGATATATTTGTTGCACACAGTAACATTGTCAGTGCTACTGAATGGACGGACGGACAGATCGATATCAGTCGGCAGATACAAGAATAGTCGCACATCGCCCGGTTGCTGCTGAGTCACGGAAGTCGACCCTTGTGTGCATCATTATACAGTACATTCTTATACGGCCCCAAGTCTATGGTAAATGGTGCATTTATATAACGGCTTTTTCATATCAAGGTTATGCATTATTCATTCAGCATTTGAGCCACGGACCACCATTTGATGAGATTTCGCCTCTCAGACACAAAACAAAATAATATGTTGTTTTTGTTGGATAAGTTGTCCACAATTACATGCTGTAATAGGAGAGATAACTAGGCAAACCTTGATCAAAATAATAATCCTTTTATACTCTCGAATTGTGCAGTAGACTTCTTGTAAATGCGGATGTTTAACAATCATGTTTAATTTAATCTTCTTGAGAGCGTAAAATGAAATGGATCCATTTGGTCACATTTGGTCACTATTTCACCTTCTACCGTTTGCAATATATTATAATCTTGATGGATCTCAATCAGGTTTTGGGCGAACTTTACACTTGATGTTATTAGTAAACTTGTTTTCAAATGCTCGTTTAAAGATTTTTTAAATCATCAAATGCCTTTAGTAAATTAAGCTCCCATTCATTTTAATAATGATAAAGTAGGTTATGTTTCTACGCTTTCTACTGGTTCTACTGAGTGAAGAGAGGCCCTCGCTGTGGTTTCAGCCAATAACGTACGTGTGTGTGTGTGTGTGTGTGTGTGTGTGTGTGTGTGGGTGTGTGTGGGTGTGTGTGTGTGTGTGTGTGTGTGTGTGTGTGTGTGTGCGCGTGTGCGTGTGTGCTTGCGTGCATGCATGCATGCGTGCATGCGTGCATGCGTGCATGCGTGCGCGCATATAATAATATTAATACTTATAATGCATTTTAAGCACATTACATTCTCAGAAATCTCTACAGTACTACAGGTTTAAAAGCATGGCAAAAAAGATTATGATACTTTTAATAATAATAAAGCTTAGCTAAACTAAAAAGGTCAAGTTAAGACTGGGTAAGAAAATGGAAGAGAATGCTTTGTTAAAAGCCGAGTGGCGCGATACGAGCTTGTAGGTCTGCTATTTTTGAAAAATCTAAGAGCGACTGACATTTTTAGAATCTGATGGGTTCATCAGGACCAGTGTGTGTCCAGCGGAAACCTCGTATGAATCTGATCTCAGGTCAGAATGGGTTAAAAGCATCAGTGGACTGTGGTGCTCTCAGGTGCAAAGAGAGGGAGTTCCACAGACATGGGGCTGTGTATATAGCAGAAGGCCCGGGCGGTCACCCATGGTGTGGGGGACGGGGAGAAGGTGGGTGTTGGAAGAGCGGAGGCTTCGAGTGGCGGGTTTAGGGGTGATCAGTTCTTTAAAATTGCGCACAAGCTGTTTTCTTACCGTATATATATGAAGACGCGTATCCATTCGTCACTGAATTAAAGAAATAAAATAAACATGCCGAGCGTTCCATATACCGAATTAGCGGATTTACCGCCGGGTGCGGGGTCAAGCGCTAGAACTCTTATCCAATCGCGCAGGTTGGATTAGGTTTTTAGGTATTTTTTTTGTTTACATCATTCTGTTCTAGATGACACGAAAGGTTAGTCCATGGAGTGTTATTGCTATAACTCATCCGGTTCTACGTGAGCTGACGTTAGACCCGCCTACCCTTTTCTTAAAGGACCTATATCTCTATGATTTGTTTTATTTTATTTTGTTCTTGGTCAATATACATATTATCAACATAATTTTGTAAATAGAACGGCTAGGAAGGAATTCCCCTTAAGGTGTTGGGGGGAGGGGGGGATTTCCGTAGATGCACTGATATCTTGGAAATCTTGTATTCAGTCCTGAAGGAGATGGGAAGCCAGTGCAGAGGATGGGTGTATATGGTCATATCTTCGCACTCTCATCAGGATCCTAGCAGTGCTGTTTTGAGTGAACTGAAGCCTCTGGAGGCTCTTGCTTAGGGATCCGGATGAGTAGTGCATTGCGTTAATCCAGCCTGGAGGAGATGAAGGCGTGGATACGTTTCTCAGGATCTGGCAGGGTGTGAGTGTGGAGCGGAGTTCGGAAATGTTCTTGAGGTGGAAAAAGGAGGTCTTGCACAGGTGTTTAATGTGTGCCTCATAGTTGGTGACTGTGGATGAGAAGGGACTATTATGCCTGGAGAATGAGATGCTGGTTAGGGGACATGATTGGATCTGGTGGGGGGGAGTGCCAATAAGGATGGCTTTGGTTTTGGAGCTGTTTAGTTAAAGGAAGTTGAGGTTCGTCCACGCCTTTATCTCCTCCAGGCAGGTGGTACAGTGATGCCTTTCAAATGGACCCAGATATAGAGGCATTAAACGAAAAACAAACACACAAACACACAAACAGCAGGGCTGTGGGGGAAAACAAATGTAATTTCATAACCTTGACAGATTCACACATTGGTGGAGTTTTGGGCATGTTTGTTGTGATTACCATGTTCCTTTAAGAGGTAGTGTTGACCCCTAGCAATCACACTGTCAAGCCTTGGCTGGCAGCATGCAGTGCCTTCCTTCGCTGTAGTGTCAAAAGTGCTTACAATACAGAATACTCCCATACTCCTATAGGCATTTCAGACTGCAAATGTGAAAATCCATTCACTCTGAGATCTGAGCAAGTAACATAGATCTGCAGTGGCGGAAAGTAACTAAGTACATTTACTGTACTGTACTGTACAGTTTTGAGGTACTTTACTACTAGTTCTACTCCACTGCATCTCAGAGGCAAATATTGTACTGCAATTATTGCGAATGCAGTGATTGCGAATGCAGTGAGCACTAACTATGAGACCCTGCAGCTCATGTCTGTGTGTCTGTGTGTCTGTCCCGCTGTGACACCACCCGCCCGCCACCAGAGGGCGCAGCTGTAGCACACACACAAACACACACACACACACACACACAGCTGCGTTCGCTTCCCGCGTTTGCGCGTCTTACTTAAAATATAGCCTAAATTTAGTGGTGTGACGTGTGACCAGGCATGATGTCACGAGGCGTGAACATATGGAGGCGTGATGTCACGAGGCGTGACCATAATATATGGAAGCATAATGTCACGAGGCGTGAACATATGGAGGCGTGATGTCACGAGGCGTGACCATAATATATGGAAGCATAATGTCACGAGGCGTGAACATATGGAGGCGTGATGTCACGAGGCGTGACCATAATATATGGAAGCATAATGTCACGAGACGTGAACATATGGAGGCGTGATGTCACGAGGCGTGACCATAATATATGGAAGCATAATGTCACGAGGCATGACCATGTGGAGGCGTGATGTCACGAGGCGTGACCACATATGGCGGCGTGACGAACAAACGGGAGTAATATACATTTCGGTCATTTGAAAATAGCCGATCTACAAGCTCACAATGCGTCTCATCATGGCGCATTGTGTGAGCTTGTAGATCTGCTTAGGACTTCTACTTCTGCATCGGACTTCTACTTGTAACAGAGTAGTTCTATATTGCAGTATTGATACTTTTACTTAAGTAAAAAACATTTTCCACCACTACATAGATTTGTAAAACCTCCCATGATGTGTGTGCTATACACACATCCGTAGTGGTCATTTTACTACTCCAAAGACAAATGTAACCAACTGTTGTTCCAAAACATAATGGACGTGGCAGTGCACCCACACATGGCTCCTCATAATAAATGCACTGAACAATCCAGCTGCGTCAGAGATCACATCTACTGTAGCATGCTCAGATTCTGGTTTAAACTCATTCAATCTGCAATAGCTTAGAACTGTATGTTATTTACCAGTGCGACGAAGGGGGGCCCCATGTGTCCTCAAATTTGGATACCGAGCCTCTCAAGGTACATCAATTTTTTTCTAATTTAATACAGATTAATCCAGTGAAGATGGGATGGGGGAGCAGAGGACTTCCTTTTCATCAGAATTAGACGCCTAGCTAAGAGAGTGGTATAAAGGCCACCAAATGAGCTTTGTATTTTGGCAGTGATAGAGTAGGGGGAGAAATTCCAAAAAATAGCCGTCATTACATTTGGTTCAAATGGTATCCCAACACTGCTCGACATGGTGTCAAAGATCTTGACCAAAACATATTTATATACGTGGCAGGGGCCGAGCGACACCTACAGAATCACACAGGGGATCAATATCACCATATATTTTGGATAACCTACCTTTAGTGAAATGTACACGATGGATAATTTAGCATTGGATTAGCCCGTCAATGGCAAATGTGACAAGCGTTCAGGACAGAAAAGCTGTAGGAGACATTGAATCTTTCTTTTTTTGAAACACTGCACACCGGAATGTCGCACAGGCAGCTGGGATATCTCAGCACAGCAGGAAATATGCTTGGATGCAAACAAAATACATTATTCATGTTTTTATCTCTTACTGTAAATTACGCCGATTATGATTTTTTATTTTTTTGATGTTATGTTTTGCTTTCAAATAAGTGCTTAGGATTGTTGTTTCTCGGTCGATCTGATTTGTATCCAGCCAAAACAACATGTAAGGCGTTTATACGGCGGCGAGCCTTCAGAATGGGGGCCCTTATTTTCTCAATTGCCCCAAAATGCCTCAGTCAGCGGGCTGAGACGGCAAACAGTCTGCGATAGCCAGCTCTTCCAATGGCCGCAATAAATCCCGGGGCTGCAGACATCTGCGCGCTGTTTATCCCTGGGCGCACACACTGCCATGGTAAACACAGAGCAGCCTGGGAGAGATGAGCGTTATTATCCCATTCTGACCTGAGATCAGATTCATACGAGGTTTCCGCCGGACACACACTGGTCCTGATGAACCCATTCTGACCTGAGATCAGATTCTAAAAATGTCAGTCGCTCTTCGATTTTTCAAAAATAGCAGACCTACAAGCTCGTATCGCGCCACTCGGTGGCGCGATATGAGCTTGTAGATCTGCTATTTTTCAATAGCTAAAGCATAACATGATGCCAACACCAAAATGGGTGCCCGTTCAGAATGGGTTATACATACATAGCAGCGGACCTGAACCAATGCAAATAGGATGCAGGTGGGCCTGTAACAAATGGACGTTCCTGCATCCTTTGTGTCTAATAGACTGTAAAAAATCACTCCTGTGTGAACCGAGCGGTGCATATGTGTTGTTATAGTTACTTTACTCTACATGTGCTCTGTACTGTATTGTAGTGTATACTGTGCGGGGGTCCCCGGGACATCCAGACCCCCAGGAACGCACCCATGGTCTAGAAATGACGGAGTTACTGTGTGGGGGTCCCCAGGGGGGTTCCCCGGGACATCCAGACCCCCAGGAACACACCCATGGTCTAGAAATGACGGAGTTACTGTGTGGGGGTCCCCAGGGGGGTTCCCCGGGACATCCAGACCCCCAGGAACGCACGCGCCCAGGGAGCTGGTCCGGTTCCGGCAAGCTGCCGCGCATATGACACGGTCAAGAAATGACAGTTACCATGTGGGGGTCCGTGTGGGGGTCCCCGGGGGGGGGGGGGGGGTCCCCAGAACATCCAGAGCCCCAGGAATGGCCCAGGGCTCGTACTGTAGTGTACAGACATACAAACAGACACAGAGACAGACATACGGACGGACACACATAGCTCGGGTAATGGAGCGGGGGCACCGCTCAAAAAAGGCCAGTGTTGTGATCTTCATATATGGAGACGGCCATATATGGAGCGTGTCACGAGGTGTGGCGGACTGACTGACATGAAATGTCAAAAGAAGACTTTAAACAACAATTGAAAACAGAGTATTTATGAAAATGTTTACCGTAAAGTGTAAAGTCAATCAGTTAATGCTTCTGCAACCAGTAGGAGTGAAAATAGCGACCAGGGGGAGGAAAGGAGGCGGGGTTAATGAGCTTTGACATCAAAGTCCAGGGACCAATCACCACTTTTCTGAGCCTAATTATTCTGAAAACCGCAGACCACAGAAAATCCACTTAATGTTCAAAGTTCCGTTTTTGGGGCGTGTAATTGAGGTCAGAAAACCTATGAAATGAAATGATTTTTTTTTTTTTTTGAATGAAACCTTTAATGGCTTCATTTTCAGAACCGGATCCTTGCCGGTTTGGGCATCTGCTTGACAAAAAACGAGAGACATATTTTTGCTTGCTTACCTCGCTAAGATTAACCCATTCTGACCTGAGATCAGATTAAAAAAATGTCTATTACATCCTGACAGTTTCATTATTAACCCATTCTGACCTGAGATCAGATTAAAAAAATGTCAGTCGTTCTTCGATTTTTCAAAAATAGCAGACCTACAAGCTCGTAGCGCGCCACTCGGTGTCGCGCTACGAGCTTGTAGATCTGCTATTTTTCAATAGCTAAAGCATAATATGATGCCAACACCAAAATGGGTGCCCGTTCAGAATGGATTAAGTCGCTGATGATCGCTCGCTTCCTATTTTGAAGCGAGAGGCATGTTGAAGTCAGAAATTAAGAGCTTAGTATATCCATCTGGTCAAAACCACGGAGAGCTCCTTAGATTACGTGCGCCGAGCCTTTCTCTGTGAACGGTAAACAGGGAAGTGAACGACAACGCGCATGAGCAAAAGAGCAAGGAGTACGGTGCAGAAGGAGAGGCCAAACGTGTGTACAAATAATAACCTTGGAAATAAATAGAGCATGTATTCATGAAAAAAGAAAATAAGGGAAAGGAGCATGGCAGAATATACCGACGGCCGACTTCTTCCTCCTTCCTACAGAGTGGGCGTATAAGCGGCGTCCATGTGCAGGGCAGACAATTAATGATTCTCAGACATCTCTCAGGGCAGACCGGCAGAGATGGTGCTTCGTTTTCACTCAAGCTGGCTCCTAAAAGCCTGCACATATACTGTAAGTTAACTTTCCTACAAGTTTTCACTTCTTGAAGGTTGTGAGGTTGTCACTGTGGGCTCTAACACGGTATAAAATTCGGAGCTTTAATTTATCTCGATGAGAGAAAATGGACCCTTATGGATTTGACTGTGCGGTTCACTGACAGTGTACTGCAGCTCCCTTGAGGCAGAGGTGCATTACTCTTCCAACTAAATGAAACCCCCATCCAGTTTACAAAGCATGCTGTCAGGAACACAGGCAGCCAAAACAACAATTTACCAGACACAAAATAATCAGCGGAACTAATGCATGCACATTTCAGAGACAAACGCAGCACCAGAGCAAATGAACCAAAACAATAAGCTTTTGAAATGGTTATTATTGATTATTCTTACTAACTAAATTCTTTTCCATATTTCCGCCTCTCATTTTCAAAGTTGTGAGACAGAATATCAAACATTTCAAACGGAAATAAAGGAAAACTTTTACGATTCAATAGAATACGATTAAGAATCAAGTTAATAAATGTAGCACAAGCCCTGCATCGAATAAACAGCTTTGTGCGTCTGTGTGTACCCCCATAATGATGATTTGATTGGCTGAGCACAGAATGCGTTGTATGATGATGTATGATGATACGAGCGCCCCTCACAGTGTGATTTTTAATAATTATGCTGTATTGTCAGCATATAAAACCTTTGAAATAGCCTATGCCTCGATTGCAACACCAGTATCCCAGATGGAATACAGTGGTTCTCAATGTGGAGGCCAAGTCCAGAGTGTACAAATAGAACCAAATGGACCCTTACGGTTCCATTCGTACACTCTAAGAGCTATGGGTGTCTTTGAAATACAAAAAAAAAAAAAGTAAAAAAAAAAAAAAAAGCTCTAAGAATACTTCCAAGTTGTTTTTCTTATAATGAGAATACGGTAGTATATTTATTTGAGTTACTGTAGAAATGGCTATGATCATATTATTTGGATCCACCGACGACTACCCCCCAAATAACCTGACATCCTAAGTAAACCAAAACTAACGAGGAGGATATGGGGCAGGATGGAAATGTACTCGTTCGGGATACACGAGGGACTTGACTAAAAAGAGGGAGGAGGAGAGATGCTTAGCATGCACGCCTTGTGGGGAAACAAGTGTCTGGCTTGCGGCATGGCCAACTGTGGTGCCGGAAACTGTGGTGGTTGGAGCGGTATATAATATTAACACTGTTAATGAGTGTGTGTGTGTGTGCGTGCGTGCGCGTGTGTGCGTGTTTAATGGCTTCAAATATACTACACCAAATCTACTGCATTTGCCGAAAATATCATATCTCCAGCCGTGGCTTGTTGTGAGCTCTCTTTTATGAGAGGAACCGGGCAGTGGCGTGCACAGATAGACACTAGGGGGTGCTAGAGCACCCCCTGCCCTTTTTGGCAATGTGCTCTTTAAAAAAAATAAAAAAAAGTTTTTTTTTCTTTTTCTTAATTTGTAGTGTGTGGACCATGCGGTGACATTGATCAAATCTTGATAAAAAACGCTTCTACTATATTATTTAGGCCCCCACAATCTAAAGCTATGTTTCTATGCCAGTCGTTCTTCGATAAAAATAAATAAATAGCAGACCTACAAGCTCGTAGATCTGCTATTTTTCAATAGCTAAAGCACCAAAATGCGCTGCACAAGGTGCCCTTTTTTCACTTGAGCACCTGCCCCTCTAAATGTCTGTGCACGCCACTGGAACCGGGCCAAGAGCGCGGCACAAATGCTGATACTAAAAACAATGACAGCTTCCGAGACTTTCACTCTCTAAGTCCTTCCGAATTTTGACAAAAGCTTTGTATATCCTTTCAGATAGCTTTGCGTCCTTTGGAAAGTGTTACACGCATGCGGGGACAGCATACTGTATCTCAATGCAATGCACATTGTAACATTTTATTTTAGATACTGGTATTATTTTATTATGCTAACAAATTGATTTGAAACATTTTACCATTTCTTCCATTTGCTGTCTCTGTACATTTTAGCTGCATGAGGAAGATGGATAGATTGCGAGTGATGGATTCAGTAAATGTTTTGCTTGTATATATTTTCTGAAAATGCCAAGAAGGTTGCACAAGGAAGACAGATTTATTACAACTTTATTGCCACATCACAGTTGTAAAAGCTCTGTGTAAAATTCCCTGCATGCTGTGCGCTGTATCCTTAAAGGGCAAGACCATGTTGTAGAGGTTTGGGTTGTGTAGTTACCTTGCCATGATGTAACTCCAAATTTGGACAAGAAATATAAAATAATTGCTCCAGTGATTAGAAATTGATAATTCAAAATATGCCCCTCACTGACTTACAATGTACGCTGAAACAGCTCTCAAAGTCACTCTTTTAGTACGTAAATGAACACAAACAAGGTTGATTCAGACAATATAGAGCATTTTATTTATTTTATAAAAAATTTAACTTCTTGGTGATTTTGCCATTTTTATTAGGAAGAAAACCCGGACTGGCTGCGTGAATCCGGATCAGATCTTCAAATAGTAAAATCAACAGGAAGTTAACATTTTTATATAAAATAAAAGAAACTGAGTTTTGGTGATGCTCTATATTGTCCGAATAAACTTTGTCTGTTACAGATAAAGAAGACATTTGCTCAATTGGGTTGCATTTTAGACAATACATTTTCTGGAGAAAGTATGTCTTGGTAGTTCAACCAAAGACTTACATTTATAGCCAAATATAGGTAAAAGTACAATGCAAGTATTGGCAGTGGGCAGTGACACTCATGCAGTGTCGTTTTTATTATGCCTGCACCTTGTGGCACAATGGTATCCCCTCTGGATCATAAGATAGAAATTAAATTGCACACTTGATCCGCAAGCTCCACACCAGAACTCATAGTAATAGTAGCCGTAGCGGCCTTCAGTCTCGACTAGAGACCATGGCACAAGCGCACTTTGGATTGGATCATCAGGTGGTGGTGAGGGAACCGTACTTTGTGTGACTGAGCAGCCCAACACGTGAGTGACAGTCTCTTTGGCAGTGATGGCATTTGAATGCGCTGCCGTCGCCCAGTGCTGACGCCGATTGAGGTGCCTTTCGCCTAGCTCTCCTTTCTGCTTGCTGCTTTGCTCAGCTCCGCTTCGCTCTTCTGGATTCCAGTCCAGACCTTCATGCCTCCAGCAGGCATGATCACTTGCACTATCCTCCCAGTTGTCTACTCCTATGCACATGGATGACGGACTGACGGCCATATATGGTGGCGTGACAGACTGACTGACTGACTGACATGTTTTGCAGAGTATTTCAGAGTATTTCTGCTATAGTATTCTTACTTTTACAGTACAAAATGTGAGTACTTGGTATATATTTCCCGGAGGGGAAAAGCATAACACTGGATGACTGGATGATGTGACCTCTAGGGAGGAATGCCCATGCCGTCTCTTTCTGCAGTATTAACCCATTCTGATCTGAGATCAGATTCATACGAGGTTTCCGCCGGACACACACTGGTCTGATGAACCCATTCTGACCTGAGATCAGATTCTAAAAATGTCAGTCGCTCTTCGATTTTTCAAAAATAGCAGACCTACAAGCTCGTATCGCGCCACTCGGTGGCGCGATATGAGCTTGTAGATCTGCTATTTTTAAATAGCTAAAGCATAACATGATGCTGACACCAAAATGGGTGCCCGGTCAGAATGGGTTAAGAGTTTGCATAGTATGTGGTGCATGCATAAACTTTCCTTATTGATTATGTCTGGTTTCAGTATGCTCTCTATTATTAAGGTTATTTTTGCTGTCAGTTTGTATTGGTGGTGGGGAAGGGGGGAGGGGCGGCGGTCACGAGACATGGCCAAAGCATTTCCGGGGGTCCTCAGCCAAAAGCGTTGAGAACCCCTGCCTTACAACACAATACACAGTACAAATGGACCCATACAGGTCCATTTGGTTACATTTGTATGCTCTCAGAGTGAAATGAGTTCACAGTGTGTTGTGTACTCAGACATGACGCATCCCCAAGGAGAAACTTGGCAGATTTGACCTTTAACCAGCTGTGTGTGTGTGTGTGTTTGTGTGTGTGTGTGTGTGTGTGTGTGTGTGTGTGTGTGTGTGTGTGCGCGCGCGCGCGCATGCAACTGTGCGTGCATGTTTGTGTGTGTGCATAAGTGCGTGCATGTCTGTGAGACAGCAGCATATTTCAGGACAAGCACCTATAGGCAGTGGGTTTGTAGGTGATATAGTTTTGTTAAAATAAGAGTTAAATAGCCGTATATTCTGATAGTAATAAATCATTGCTATGGATTAGTTTGTTCAGTACAAGGTTCTCCCTGTCTATCCAGCTCTTTTAATGAACAGAAAATACATTTTTCGGGTCCAGTTGCCAATTTCAGGATAAACAAGTGAAAAAGTGATGAACCACACAAATGAGCAGCCAACATTGGAACTGGAACACTATACCATTGAAGCTGATTAATGGGTTTCCTCTCCTGATCGGATGACATTTTGTAACCCACCTGAAATGTATTTTTTTGTTTGTTTATTAAAGTGCTCGAGATACCCCTGTTACTGAACAGTGTTCAGTGAACACTGATGATTGCTATCAGAATATCAACCATTCACTCTAAAAAAAAAAAAAAACCCACACAAAACCGACATCACATTTTAAGCCCAGCAGGCATAGCTCACTGTTTAACATTCGTTTCACAAGTTATATTGTTGACATTGTGAAATGCATGTTATTTGTGAAGTGTCCTAGTCGGTGAGGTATAGTGTCCGCTGGGCGCCGTATAGGGTCCAGCGCCCCGCAGGTGCTCATGATTGATGTAACGCGTGGAACCAGAGGAGGTCTCTGAGAGCAACTGTGTACAGGTCCCATTTACAAGGCCCCATTATTCATAGGGAGACAGTGTTACACAAAGTTTTCACGCACGCACACACACACTATATAAATGCATTTTGTGCATTTTTGTGAGCACCCCTCCACAGTTGGCATGTGCAGTACTGTATGCTATCGTTTGACCCCATACCCTCACCACTGCATTGTAAGTCCCAGGGGGAGTTACTGTACAATATTGAAATAAGTATGTGTTTTTTGTGCTGAAAAAAAACAACTAAAAAACTATCTCCCTGCCTCATTTTAAGCCCATACTATGCTACGACTTTATATAGACTTTGTCGGTGTGTTGTGTCGTATATGGCGCATGGTATACCGGTGTTGTGCCAAATAAAACTGAAAAAAATTCATTCTACTGTACAATCTAACAGCTAGATCCCACTATTTTTGTATTTTTTGATGCCAGAAATGGGGACACCAGGTTGAAACGGCCACTCCTTGGACAAAACAGGTGTTCCAAATGGAATAGTGCATTTATTGCGAACGCTGTGAGCACTAACTATGAGACCCTGCAGATCATGTCTGTGTGTCTGTCCCGCTGTTACACCACCCGTCCGCCACCAGAGGGCGAAGCTGTATCACACAAAACACACACACACACGCACGCACGCACGCACTCACACACACACACACACACACACACACACACACACACACACACACACACACACACACACACACACAACTTAACTTAAAAAAACTTAACTTAAAATTTTTTTTAAAAACACTTAACTTCAAAAAACTTAACTTAAAAATAAAATCTTAAAAACTTCAAAAAACACAAAAAACTTAACTTAAAAAAACTTTAAAAACACTTAACTTCAAAAAACTTAACTTAAAAATAAAATCTTAAAAACTTAAAAAACACAAAAAAACTTAACTTAAAAAAAAACTTTAAAAACACTTAACTTCAAAAAACTTAACTTAAAAATAAAATCTTAAAAAAACACAAAAAAGAGAACTTTAAAAAGAAAACCTTAAAAAAGTATGTAATTTATTCTAATTGTTGTTATTGCCATTTACGAGCTGCGTTCGCTTCCCGCGTTTGCGCGTCTTACTTGTAGTCTTGGAGGAAGCCCTTTGTCAATCTTTATAGTTACAAGTAAGACGCGCAAACGCGGGAAGCGAACGCAGCTCGTGTGTGTGTGGTTGTGTGTGTGTGTGTGTGTGTGTGTGTGTGTGTGTGTGTGTGTGTGTGTGTGTGTGTGTGTGCTACAGCTGCGCCCTGTGTGTGTGTGTGTGTGTGCTACAGCTGCGCCCTCTGGTGGCGGGCGGGTGGTGTCACAGCGGGACAGACACACACACACATACACAGACATGAGCAGCAGGGTCTCATAGTAAGTGGCTCAGTGCGTTCGCAATTAGGAACAAGCAGACCCAGGTGGTCAACCAGGCCAGTGAGATCATTGGACATTGATTAACTGATTATGAAAATAATCTATTAATAATCAATCTGGTTTTCCCCCAAAATATATATAGGGAAACGCTCAACACGTCACATTGCGTCTCCACTGTGAGCTTTAGCATGGCACCGTTGTGCAATAAAGTATAAAATAATAATGCATCAAAAATGGAAAAGATTATCAAAAAAATTGCTTCTCTATTACTGTATCCGATTAAAGTAATTGTCATCAATAGAATAATCGCTGAGCAAATAATTGCTGCCCTATATTGGAGACAAACAATTTAATCTCCAGGTGTATACGTTCTGGAGATTAAATACAACCGGTCCATCTCCGGATAATGACCCCACCAAACCCCCTTCACTCATCATTCCAGCTGTTACCATCTGGTGTAGGGGACTCAATGTTCCATCTCTCTATCCAGGAGAATTAGGTGGGAGAAATCATTTGTGCCCTCTGCTGTGGCCAACAGGGACATAATAAACCACCTCCCTCTTTCATGCTGTTGGTGTGTGGGGGGGGGGAGCTCCACTCACTAACACACACACACACACACACACACACACACACACACACACACAACATTTTTCTTTCGTCTTCAATGTTCGGATGGATCGGATTTCGTGCTCCAGCTCCACCTTAAACCTCACGCTATTGGCTTTCCTCTGCCTCTTTGACACACAGACGGAGAGTCCAGTTAGCTCAGCTCGTGCAAAAGAAGAAGAAATGAATGGCCGAGGAGATCGTTTTCGAGGCTGCCATGATGATATACAGCTGCTATTTTTATTCTGTTATATCTGTTTAACCTGTACATTTCAACATCATCTATCTAATAACATTGAGAAATAGCACCACAGGTACTAAATGCCTAATGGAAAATGTCTCAAAAGAAAGTGATTCAAGTTGAGCCCCATGCCCCATGGCATGCAAACTGGAAAAGCAGAGCAATATTCAACATTATTCAAACCAGATTGCATTTTTATTACGTATAGCTGATGATCTGATCATCTCTATCAGAGCAGCATGTTCACATTCATATTCATTTGATCCCAAAATAGGCCAGATCTTTGAATCCGATGCAATTCTCAATATTGGAAAGTCCTACCAATGACCAATGTTTTGACTCATATTTTGTCATTAAGTAGCCTGGCTCCAGCCCTGAATCGCTAGCCACGCCCATTAAAAATAGGAATAATGGAAGTAAAATGAAATGAAAATGAGTGTCGGGCTATAGTCAGAAAGTGCAAAATATGTATAATCAATTTGAAACTTTTATTTGCCCTGTCTATATTTGTCATTATGTATGTATGTATATATATATATACAGTACACAAGCCACCATATGATTTTATTATTATCAAATTAAAATGTATCAAATTAAATTAAAATTAGTTTTGGTTAATTTTTTTTGGGGGGGGGCGCCTGATGAGTCATGAACCACTGCACTAGGCTAATACAGGGCGTTATGATTTGCGCCACATATATATCGGTGTGATGTACTGCTACCTCTAGCTGTGAGGTTATGAGTTTTTATCCTAGCCTGTTCCATAACTCGCCGTGAGAACTTTGGGAGGGTGTCTCTATGACATCAGCCTAACTAAAAGTGCGCCCTTGAGAGCGACGCAAGCTATTAATAACGCCAGTGAAACGAAAGCAAAGGCAGGGGTGGGGCGTGAAGTGACAGTTTTTCACTGGGAGAATATTGTAATAACTTAAAAAACCTCTGTGTCCTGGCTGGCACTGAAAGATCCCCTCTCAAAAAAACTCCCCTCAGATTAGCTATAGGCCGCAGCGAGCCATTTTTCTAGCAGATAGGGCTCTCTAAGGCGCGATTCATACTGAATAAAAGTTGGTTCGGCTCTGTAGAGCCTACAAGGTCATTTGAGGTTTGGGGGGGGCGGGTACCGTCCTAAAGTCGGCTCTTCGGTGCTACTGAAAATTTCTGACGAGCCGAAATCATTTCGGCACGGTAAAATAGGAGTATGAATCGGCCCTTACAGCGGCCTCTGCCCATTGTGCCGGCCTGCTATGGCGGTGTGTGTGTGTGTGTGTGTGTATGGGGGGGGGGGGGGGTTATTTTTTCAATGTAAAATGAGAGGAAGCTAAGGTAACAAGCTGTGAAAATATTTTTAGCACAGTTCATTGGCACTTACAACACAACACTCTCAACACTCTCGGAGGGTGTGAATGTAGCACGACATGGTTACTATCAGGACTGTTAATGAGACCGAGAGAGGGGGGGCTCTGATAAGCTCCACTGGTCATCTCTGTGGCATGAGAGAGAGAGTTAGAGAGAGAGAGAGAGAGAGAGAGGTCCGTACGCTTTTTTTACTCTGCGCTTGCGGTTATGGTTATGTTTAGGGTTTGAGGTAGGTTGTAGTTGTCTGAGCAATGACTCGTCTGAACTTTTCCGCATGTCGGACCAATGACCAGCTGGTCATTATCGAGCGATAAACCCTGACGGGGTGATTAGATTCATTAGATTAGGCTTATGACAGGTATTATTATTTGACTGTGCAGAAAGGGGTATATAGGCGAGGCCGCTGCACAAGGCCTGAGAGGTGAAAGGATGCACAGTAGGGTGGAGGATGGATAGATAGATGGAGGGAGGAGGAGAAGAGAGAAGGAGCCCTGGGAGACTCGCCTTGACCTTGGGAATTCAGATTTCTGGGATAATCAGTTCATTATTCAACGGTATCATACATCTACTGGTTTGGTGTTTAGGTCTAGAGACACACTTTGCGACCTCTCTGTTGTCCAGTCGGATGTATTGATTACATTATTAATCACTGTAATGAACAACCTCTAAGGGACACGTCACACTATGGACTTATTTATACATTACCCAATAGCTACCTGTCATTGGTTAATGGAGTTACCAAGGTCAACGCGATACAGTGCAGAACGATGGACTTGCAGGTTGTTGTCTTCGGAATTCAATCTGATGAGAATCCAATGACATGCACTGCGCAAGTCGATGCCATGCACTGAAGCCATTTTAACCCCACGGACCCTTGCGTGCCTATCCTGGGATGAACATTTGGCGAATATAGCTGAGCATCATGAGCACACCAGGTGCAGTTTGTAAAGGTAGAGGATCTAGTATAGTGCTCTGGGGGACTCCGGTCCGCAAAGTACATACTGTACTGTAGTACATTTAAGCCGATAAACAGGTCTGTATATCAACTTCAAGTCATATTTATGCATAGTTCAAAGCCTAATTTCCTCCCTGCGTGTTGTATTGTAAATGTGAATGTACTCAAAGCAATTGACTTTTCCCTGCCGCGGAATGCATCATGCGAGTGGGCCATCTTTATTTGCAGATCAATAAACCCCCGAAGCAGGCGAATAAAAGCTAATTGAGCATGCAAGGGGGGCGAAGAAAAAAAAAGAAAAACTAAGATTGTAACTTTTCAAAATGTGAATGCGTCGATGAAGATTAAGGCATACAGACACTCGCGCATGCGAAGTGAACCCGATCAAACTATCAATAAACTTGCTCCAGTGGCTCGAAATTACAGTCGTCACCCACACTGCTCTGCTCTACACTCACTCACCCACGCATGCACGCATGCATGCGTGCATGCACGCACGCACGCACGTGTGTATTATTATACTTGCGAGTACATCAGCATGAATAGTTACATTATTTTTTAGTTTTTTGGCCATTTTCAACCATAACTCATAACAATGAAAATGGCGAGCATTTTTCGGTGCACAGCACCAGCATGCAACAAAGTGTAAATCAACCATAACCAAACCCTAAACCCTAAAACTGTAAACATGAGCACCAACAAATGTGTTTATTTCTCATATTCTAATTTTGGGGACATTTGGTACTCACAAGTATATATTACACACACACACACACACACACACACACACACACACACACACACAGATCCCTATTGATTCGCTCCTTTTTCTTCACTTTTTTCCTCCTCCTGCAGGACGCTCATTGATGCGTCTGGCAGTGTTTTAAGAAGAGGATTAGCCACAAAACGCTGACAGCCATCTCCAGAGCTTCCAATCAGGCTTATTCTAAACCTCTAATTTATCTCTTCAATGCATGGGGGAGTTGAGCTGTGAGGTGCTACAGTGATCCTTCCCGGGCATTAGGACCCCCGGAATCCCCCCCAGGAATCTGTTGCACAACACAGTATTAGGTCGGATAAAGTGGTGTTTGGCTGCTGACTTATCCCATTCTGACCGGGCACCCATTTTGGTGTCGGCATCATGTTATGCTTTATCTATTGAAAAATAGCAGATCTACAAGCTCATATCGCGCCACCGAGTGGCGCGATACGAGCTTGTAGGTCTGCTATTTTTTGAAAAATCGAAGATCGAGATAGAATCTGATCTCGGGTCAGAATGGGTTCGTCAGACCAGTGTGTGTCCAGCGGAAACCTCGTATGAATCTGATCTCAGGTCAGAATGACTTATCACAGAGCTCGTCATCTCTCGGGGGACTAGTTTGGTCGCCAGGGTTTTTTGCAGTCAAGCGTGTGTTCTTAGTTCCCCAATCAGGGAACTGAAACTGACTCCGTTATTTGAAATGTGTGGGCTGGGTAATATTATCGGAATAGTGACACGATACTAGATATAATCTGGGATTTTGGACCGCGTAATACGTGTGATATGTTGATAACTATATATCATGTTTTCATAAATCACATGGCATCACCTTCAACACATCTCTCACATTCAAGTGTATACAGAACATTATCATTCATCGGTGTGATTTGCTTACATCATTATCGTTCTAGTTATTTTCATACCATATAATAATTAATTTAATTGAATTAATGTTGTGATCGGAACCTTAAGTGTTGGTTTTAAATTATGCATTACAAAGTGATGGCCTTTTCTGAACTTCCCTGACTGTTCAATCTGTTCCTGTTATTTGCCTTTAACCACTGAGTGTGAATGTCAATATGAAGCAGGGTGTTCCTGAAAAAGAGATGTTATTACATATGATGAGTAGCCTATTTGTAAAATAATAATAATTATACAAATTATAAAAAAATATCAAAAGTATTTTGTGAAAGCACCACTACATGTTCAACCTTTCCAGGTGTAGATTGCCTATTTTCAGCTAAGAGATTTGGCATAAAGGGGGGAAAAAATAGGAGCCTACTAAGTAGCTATAGAGCCCCCGGGGCAGCAGGAGGGACCCTGATTAGCGAACGGGCTGTGTCCCCCAAGGAGTCTTTTCCTGAGAGAGCAGTGTACGTTGCTCATTATTTTTCAATGGAAGTGCCGCATGCACAGGGTTTAAGTGCTTAAAATCCCAGCTTGGGGGGTCCTGGTTGTTGAATGAGGGTCTAAAAAAAAGAAAAGAATACTAGATATTGTCTCACTTTCTAGTTTTTGATCAGCATCTCTAACGAGAGGGGGGGGGGGGCTGATCTAAATTGTCCCACTCAGTTCACCTTGAGTGCAGAGCGGTGGGCTTTGTTTTCCAAGGTGTCTAAAGGGCCACTCGCTCTCCACTGCCTGCTCCAATAAGTTCTCATTAATCTTCCTTACAGCCTTCATTAAAGCTGCCTCGCGTTACACCCCCTCCCTCTCTCTCACACCCCCTGCAGTAACACCACTTTATACATTGTAATTATATTACGCCACGCGCTCGCACACGCACGCACGCACGCACGCACGCACGCATGCACACACCAGTGTGTTCTATATCATCGTATCTTAACCCATTGATGCCTGATGCCGAATCTGGGAACGCCTTCTAGGGCCTGACCTAAGGTTTCTGAAAACCTTCAAATTCTGATGATTTAAAAAAAAAATTGTTATGTTGCTACATGTATAGCAATAGCTGATGAGACACAGAGAGCGCGCCGGCATCAAGGGTAGAACAACGTATACGTTACACCAGGCGTCAATGGGTTAACAAATGGGCCTTGACCTGAAACTAGGTCGCCATTCCTTCTCACAGGGTTGTAGAGTAAGGGGTAAGTTAAGAGAGTGGGACATTGCGTTATCATCAAGCACATTCAATCATGGGACTTCAGGGAAAGGCTAAAATTTGGCCCCGGTGCAGAAACCGTCGAGAACAATATTGGCCTCCATCATCTGGTGCTCGGGGGTTTAAATCATCCTGGCTGGCTGAGGAAGTCTTTTTTAATACCTTGGCAACTAAATTTAAACTACATTCTGCTGGAGAATAATATGGTTGAAAATAGGAAGTCATTATTGTATCTTTGTAAAGCTCTTCCCTAAGGAAGAAGCCAGTTCTACTGACTTACTGCTGCCAATTGCTTTTCAGCACAAAAGCTTTGTCATTAAGAGCCCTTTTTTTTTTTTTTTTTTTTTTTTTTTTACACATCTTCCAAATTCCAATTCCCAGAGCCAAAAGAAAGGGATTTTGTAGAAACACCTTCCAAGTAGGATGGGGTGGAGTACAGTAGTAAACCCTTGTACAGTCGTAAACGCTTTTGACCTGCTTAGGAAGGAAATATAAAGAATTGTAAACCGCAAAGCCGATTGTTGCACATATCCGCTTATTGATTACGTTTTGTTTTCTCTTGCTGAAGTTCACCATTACAACAACTTCGGCATTTTATCACAGATTATTGAAGGTGATCTTTTTTTATTCTTTTTTTTATTTATATATTTCTGCCCCGCCACCTGTGGCAACCTTTATTGCCGATGCCTTATTACATCTAGGAATCAAGGTCGCGGTGTAATATCTCTGCTGTCAGTCGACTCTCCGGTTCCGGTGGTGACAGCAGATGGCAAACAATGGGGTGTGAAAGATAATTTGTTTACTCGGATCCAAAGATGCACACAGGAAGAAAACAAAAGCCCTTTTCTTAGCTCTATTTAATGTTTACTTTTTTAATTGTATTTTTTAATGAGAGTTGACAGTCCATTCAACTTAAGTGTTATATTTGTGTCTTTGTTAACGCTAACAGGAAGAGAGCACAGGTGAACTGGTAGAGGCTGAGATAAGCCCCCTGCTTTTGTCCCTCCACAGTCTATACCAAATCTCTTCACTGAATATAGCAAAGCTACAAGTTACGACACGACGTGTTGTGAGCTTGCAGATCTGCTATTTTTTTTGCTGAATCGCACTTCTGTTTCATTTTGTTTTGTCATGTTTATTTGATGCATTTAACGTGACATGGATTTCCAGCAGAACTCTGAAAGGATATAGCAATCTTCATCGTCAGCATTCGGATGACAGTGACACAAAGTAGTGAATGTGCCATTATGTATTGTTCAGAAAGAAAGGAAAGAACTCTCACGTATTTCCTCGGCAACATCTTCCTAAATTTGTATACAGTTCTGAATGGACCTTCATTCACAGAGCATCAAGGATATTATACACACCTTTGTAGACACTGGACATTGATCTCAGGACTAGAGTCTGCACTGAGTGACGCAATGCAGCCCTCCCCGTGAGGAGGCTATCTGTTGAGTTGAGTGGTTGTGAGGAAATGAAACATGGCTCAGACTGGCGGGGACTGTCTGTACCTTCTGTTGGGATTTATATTAAGGAGCGACAGAGTGGTGAGTTTTCGTTCGAGTGGGTTCTATCCAAGAGCCGCGGTTCCTTTGACTAGGAACAAAGAAGCTCTCTCACAGCAGGGCTCCACATGAACGCCCCAGGCTCTGAGCCCACTTAACCCATTCTGACCTGAGATCAGATTCACACGAGGTTTCCGCCGGATCAGATTCTAAAAAATGTCAGTCGTTCTTCGATTTTTCAAAAAATAGCAGACCTACAAGCTCGTATCGCGCCACTCGGTGGCGCGATACGAGCTTGTAGATCTGCTATTTTTAAATAGCTAAAGCATAACATGATGCTAACACCAAAATGGGTGCCCGTTCAGAATGGGTTAAACTCATTTATTTGGGTTCACTTGAGTACTCGCGCACATAATTTCTCAGTAATGGACTTCCACTGTAACAACAGTTGGCAGGTTACGCTTAGAGCAGCCCCTAAGTTATAGCTTCCGTTGGCTATTGAGATGCACCACTGTGCATGCCCGGGCACAATTGCTACGATTTTTCTTTCTTTCTTTCTTTCTAACGAGGAAATAATGGGAATTAACGGGCATTAAGATGTAATGCTCAGAATGAATCACCGGGATGCCCTTGTGCTCTGAAATGAAAAGATCATGGAGGCATTTTAAGACTACATTGGCTTCCCACTGGGTTCTGTCCTTTGCTAAGACAACCCACCCGTCCACATCTGTCCGTCAGCCATTCGTTATCTTGATATGCTTCATGCTTGTAATGAGAGATTGACACGGGGCCTTTTCAACGTTGCCTTTGCACTGTAATCTGGGTACTGTACATCCAGTTATTGATGTGTGTACACTATTATACCGGTAGTATATTTCCACTGCAGTGAATCTGGATCAACTGTAGTTGTTATTTTTTGGCATGCTGTATGGTTATAAAACCTACAGAGATGCTTAACCACTTTCAATCTAGCTATTTTGGGAATGTTATGTGGCGACGTTTTAAAAGGTTTCTTCCCTTCAGTGATGATGTACAACATGAATTCAAAGTTCATCGTACACAAGGAGATATTATCTACCGTGTATTAGCGAGACTGCAACTATGGCAAATCCACCCTAGGTTTCATCAGGTTTGCCATACCGTGATAGCCTACAGTAGTTACTGTATATTATGTACCCGGTAAGTAAGGTATAGATGAGCGTCGCAGTCCCGCCCCCTCGAGAGACCCAGAAAATAATTCCCTGTTCATTTTCCTCTCACTTTTCAAAAAGTATTTATTTAAAGACGTTTACGCCGCGGACAAAGCCAACTGGAGTTGTGACAAATCATGACAATAAACACAATGTTTTGGGCCAAACAAAGAAGAAAAAAATCTTAGTAATTATTTGTTTCGTCCAAAATATTGTGTTTGTTGTTATGATTTGTCACGACTCTAGTTGTCTTTGTACGATGCTTAAAAGGTCTTTTTGAAATGTCTATGGGGGAAATTCATTGGGAATTATTTCCTGGGCCTGGCGTCGTCATGAAAGGGGGACTGCGACTGCGACGCGACTGCGACGCTCTATAATATGGAGCAAGTCAGTCATGAGAAAATAACCGCACGACAGCAGCAGGCCGCCATGACCTGATGTGAAGCGGAGAGGCATTTGCCCCTGAAGTGCAGTTATTTTCTTATAAATTGAATGACTTGCTCTTGAAATGTCCTGCTGTCACCACAGCATGGCACAGAGCTAGCTAACTCGCGATGTCTCCCTATACTGTATTAGGCGTGCCATATAATAGGCGCGGAAATTTGGCAAAAGTACAGAATCTTATGAGCTCACTCTTGTATAGTTCGGCTCATCTGTTTGTGAGATTGTAGATCTAGTTATTTTCTGCAAAGAGTGTGATGGTTGAAAATGTGGCATTCGAGGATAGACCCCAGAGGGACCCTGGTCAACATAGTAAATCATTAAATGTTCCTCCATGGATCCTAGACATTCATTCAGTGTAGCTACAGTAAACTAGTTTTGTCACCAGGTATCGCTAACCATGAACCGGACTACTTCCATGAATTCAAAGTGCATTTTGATCCTCACACTACCCAGTCTTTATATGACCTGGGGAGTTAGTATAAGTAAGTACATTTTATTTATAGAGCACCTTTCGAAACAATGTTACAAAGTGCTGTACAGTGGTCAACAAGGTAAAACAATCATGTTAACAGTTTGACTGTTTTTTACGATTAACCCGCATTTTAATCAACCCCCCTTCACTGCCGAGATTGTTGTATTACCTTTAGAGCATACGCTGAATTATTTGGGCTTTTAATCCGCGAAAATCCATCAAAAAAAGCTCCCGTGGTTTGTTATGATCTGTGTGTAGCATCCACCATCTTGGTGCACGCGGAAGACGCACACAAGATTGGTTTCAATGAGGCGTTGCACCCAATGCATTTCCATTGGCCTCAATTTCCCAGAAGCCCTAGCAGCCCACAGCATGTGACGATTTCCGGTTTTGTCATCTCAGCGAAGGCATCCAGTCTCATACTCCGCTACGAAGACGGATTTTCTTTTGATTCATTACATTACGGCGGATTAAACACATAAAACAAAAGGCGGGTATGTCCGATACGGCAGCGACATTAACCTGGAGTAATCCATTCAAGGCACGGAAACTGTTAAAAGGGCAAGAAACAAACAAAAAACAATAGAAGGCAAAACATTGAAATGCAAATATGTCAAGTAAAAATACATCATAAAATAAAGTGCTTACGAAATAAATAAGTTCTTAAAACCGTCGACAGACTCTGCTTCAGCTCAAAGGGGGGGGGGGGGGGGGTTCCACAAAGTGGGAGCAACCACTGCAAATGCAAGATCCCCCTTAGTTTTGAGTCTAGTTGTCGTAATAGACAGAAGGCCTTTATCGAGTGATGGGGGTACATTTTTGTGTCTCAGAGGAAAGCTGTGGACAGTTCAGAAACGCGCCTACCAGTGGCATCATTGATGGGGAATCCAAGGTAATAGAAACGGCAGGCTTTCTATTCCTGGAAAGTTAGCATGCTATAATGGAAGCCATTAATACAATGGCTCCCTTTAATACAAATTTAAATAAAAAACATCTGCTATTTTCAGAGCGCAACCAAACCTAAAATGACTTGTCTTTCAGTTCTACTGGATCTCTTCTCCACTATCTGTTTACGAAATTGTCATATTTTGTCTTAGTTTTACTCATCGTAGCTTAGTGTTTATTTAGTTTTTGTCAGTGAAAAAAGGTTGTCGACAAACACCTTTCATCGTAGTTTTGGTCTACGAAATCAACACTGCGGCTCTGCTTTTGATATCCCCCCTCTGGTCATTCATTTTCATCCCTGCTTCTGGTCAGACTGAATTAAACACCTGGTGAAGCTTCAGTGTTTTGAGCCAAGTCACAGCTAGTCATGTAATTCCAGCACAGAGAAGGACTTCCTCGTTGACAGTCATATTAATCTATCGGCCTGGGGCTGCGATCATCAGCTTCACCGACCAGGGAATTACTTTTCTTTTATTGGAATTAGTTTCTGCTAAAGAAAGAAAAAAACAATACCATGCATGAGATACTGTATTTGTTGCATTTATTTACTGAGACAAGCTTGTGAGCATGGAAAATACTAGAACTTTCCTAATTGACTGAGAAAGTGATCTGGATAAGGCTATGAGTATTAGATGATATCATAGGACAAAAGGTAAATAATCAACATAATCGTAGCCTCGGTACCAGGCTTTCATTTTTGTTGGTGCAAAAATTGAAAGCCTGGAGGAACGCATTGGCCGCTCTGGTCTAAAAGTGGGAGTTAACCCTTCCGGGTGGGCGTCGCTCCAAATGATGTGACGTAGCGCTGCACTAGGGGGGAGAGGAGGGGCCGGGGGTGACGGACAGATCGATGAGATCCAATCAGGGCGTGCGCAAATCTGAGCCGCGACCCGCCACCTCTAGACCAGAAACCTAACACGTTAGCTCAGGCTAACATTATCGTGTCTCTTCACAGAGTCATGTCATGACCATAGGTCCCATTTACTATGAAAGCCGGCATCTCCCGTCCATCCGTCTGTCAGTTAGTTAGTCACCCTACGCCTCCATTATGGTCACGCCTCATGACATCACACCTCCATATATGGTCACGCCTCATGACATCACACCTCCATATAATGGTCACACCTCGTTACACGCGCCTGCATTATAGCGTGTTCTTGGGGCTGTCAGTCCGTGTGTGTTGCTGTCCCCTCTCTTGCATCTGTCCTTCTCTCAGTCCTGGCCGCTGCACTGTTCCATACAGTAGTGTGATCCATATATATATGTTTGAAAATGATGGGAGGGTTCAGATTGGATATTTGACCACTCCACAGATCAGGGGGATCTATGTGCAAAGTCCTTTAGTGTAATTTCTAACAAGGAAAAACCTCCGGGATGACAGGCCGGGCCCGGCCCAAGCCATTTCTAGGGAGGGAAAAGTATGTGTGCTGTATACTCGGGAAGCCCTCATCCCGGGATTAAACCCTACTTTGGACTGAAAAGTGGCCCTCTCAGATGGGTGGACCGTGAACACTTTAAGGGATTTTCAAGTGCAGGGTCCTGATCCAGAAAAGGTTGACAACCACTGTTGTATAGTATAATACAGCACAGTTTTCTTTAGTTGTGGGATACGGGGGGCATACGTTTGTCCAATGTACCAATAATCCGACATTCCGCGTGCGGTTAAGGTTAGGTTAGTGATGTCAGATTATCGGACGTGAGATACTACCCTTTTTGGAGCCTTTGATTTGAACAATCCCAGCTCCTCTTGCACATTAACCCATTCTGAACGGGCACCCATTTTGGTGTCAGCATCATGTTATGCTTTAGCTATTGAAAAATAGCAGATCTACAAGCTCATATCGCGCCACCGAGTGGCGCGATACGAGCTTGTAGGTCTGCTATTTTTGAAAGTGTGTGTTCCAGTGTGTGTCCGGCGGAAACCTCGTATGAATCTGATCTCAGGTCAGAATGGATTAAGCAGCATCCTAACGCAGCACTGCACAGCGTCACTACATCATCGTGACACGTTTACTTAGCGCACGGCGGTCGTCCTCATCAGTAGCGGACTGCCGGCTGTGCCGAGTGACGGTCAGGCAGTATAGACCTCTGTAGGTGATGATAATATAGGCCCGGCCGTACCCCAGGAACACCCCGGTGATGCATCGATGTGGAAGCGCTCCATCTGCCTCAATTAATCCCCATAACGCTTTAGAAACTGCTTGTAAGGGGGAGTGTTCTGAAAAAGGGAGAAAACCCTAGGAAGCTTCATCAGACCGGATCGGGGTGCATTCTGAGATGAATGCATAATACTGTACTGTCTGCTACCATCTTGACATGTACCATTTGGACAAAAGACAAAAGACAAAAAAGGGAGTTGTATAACCAAAATAATGATGGGACCATTTGGAACCATTTGGAACCATTAAACAGTGATTTGCAGCTGCAGAGCCCATTTCAAGGTGACACAGACGCCATCTTGGTTGTGCTAGGATATAATAGCATGTAGCCAAAAAACCCCCGAGAAGATCGACAACCACCGGAGGTATGATTATACTTCTAACGCGACAAGCGACGGGACAGCGATTAGGTCGTCAAAAACACAATATTTTGTTAGAATTGGAATCATTGATTTAGATTAAGATAGATTAAGAGTTATTCACGTTTTAAGATTTTTAATCAATCTCCGTCTATGGCGACGGAAGTACACTGTAATTATTTAACCCATTCTGTACGGGAACCCATTTTGGTGTTGGCATCATGTCGTGCTTTAGCTATTGAAAAATAGCAGATCTACAAGCTCATATCGCGCCACCGAGTGGCGCGATACGAGCTTGTAGGTCTGCTATTTTTGAAAAATCGAAGACAATTTTTGATTCTGATCTCAGGTCAGAATGGGTTAATAATTAAACTGTCAGGATGTAATAGACATTTTTAGAATCTGATCTCAGGTCAGAATGGGTTAATACAGGGGTCGGCAACCCAAGATGTTGAATGAGCCATTTTCGACCAAAAAAAATAATTCAAAATCTATCTGGAGCCGCAAAAAAATGTAAGCCTTAAAATGCTTATATAATGAAGACAAAAGGGCTGCAAGTGGATATTAGCCTATCTATCAAAATAAAAAGTGCGCTATGGTTTAACTTTCATTACGGGCACGTTCGGAAATAGCGCACTGAGCGCACTGTGCAATGCAAACTAATATAGGCGAGTGCGCTTCCGTAATTGTCTGGAAGAGCATTCCATGTTTTCCACACAAGTGTGTCGTGTTTTGGGAGGTTTACAATATCGGTATTTGCCTGTATGCTTATTAATCTGCAGTGACAAACTATCAAACAATAAAAAAGTAACGTTGAAAGACATTTCCAGGGAAAGCATGCTAAGTTTGCATGAATGAGAGAAAGAGGGCTGTTGCAGTCGCAGAACTGCTGAAGAAAGCAGAAGGGAGCAAAGTCAGCAAACTAACTTTTAAGAAGTGGATCCAGCTTTAAACTCCACCACTCATGCTGGCTGCTGCTATAGTTTCGTTGCAACACGGGAGATAATACGTCTATATGACTCCTTCAACGTATATGACTCCTTCATATACTGTAGTCACCGTCTGAACGGCTTGCCACGTTTTATTTATTGTTTGATAAGTTTGTCACTGCAGATTTAGCCATGGTGCGTCATGGCAACTGCAGCCTGTTTTACGCAATCGCTACATTTACATTGTAAACGTGTACATAAACATTCAGATTCCAAATATAAAGTACTCGCCACGTGTGCCACTGGTGTTAAAATGTTGCTGGTACAGCGATTAGCATTGCTGCATCCCGCGTTGTTTAATAAAAAGCATTTTTATCCGAGCTGTTATTTTGCCATTGGCTTTCAACTACGCGCCCCCAACCGGTGTGCAACTGTGGATTTCCCAACCCCGTTTGAGAAAAGTAGCCGGGGCGCTCGGATAAAAATGCTTTTTATTAAACAACGCGGGATGCAGCAATGCTAATCACGGTACCAGCAAATTTCTAACCACCGTGGCACATGTGGCGAGGACCTTATATTTGAAATCGGAATGTTTATATACACGTTTGGACTGCGATTGCGAAAACAGGCTGCTGTTGCGTCATGGGCTACTGCAGATCAAGCATACAGGAAATCCATCTGCATTGGCTGTGAAGGCATAAGCGTCTGTCCACGAATTGTTAAATCCTCTGTTTTCGTCTGCTATCTTTCTTTTTCTCCCTGTAGAAGCCATAGCGTAGCAGCTGGCACCAGCCTCACACACCCACCGGTTTGTTTATAATAGTGTCTGGCGCGCAGCATGCGTCGCATGCTATGACGCGAATTTTAGTTGACATTATTGAAACTTAATATTTATTCTACACATTTTTACAAATTTGGGAAACTTAAGAATGTTTCTGTCACGTTTTGCCTCCTACAGAAACCATAAATGAAAAATAAAAATGTGAAAAAATAAACTTTATACATTTTCATCGATTTTTTTGTAATGCTACAGAGAGCCACCAGGGGAGTGCTCAAGAGCCGCATGCGGCTCTAGAGCCGCCGGTTGCCGACCCCTGGGTTAATAGGACGGAGACCTCCGTCTGGGGCGATAGTGTTAACTATGTAATCGTGCATTTTCCGTCAGTGTGTTGTGCATCCCTGATGTCAACAATTTTGGTCAGCAACTCTACATCTGATTTCAAACCTAAAACACTTAGAGCTCCATATATGGATATATCATATATGTCAGAACTTTCTGTTCTGACATTCCATATGTTGATCCTTCCCCATCCACCCTTCCTCTTCGATGTCTCCCTTTTGACTTATACCTGTCCATTAAAATGTCAAACTCTTGACGGGCCTGCCCCAAAGTTATTAGTGCAGCCACGCCCGGCAGCTGGCGAAAACTAGAGTTCTCAACAGGCCCGGAAATTAAGGCCCGGCCCTACAACTGTCTGTCCCCTCTCTGACTCTGACAGGTGCAGTGAGGCACTGGAAACTTCTCGGGTGTGAGCTCTGTGTCATATGACAGGTACAGTAGGCTATCGTCTGCCCGAGGAGCGGTGAAATGAGGTGAAGTGCTAGGATGACACTCCCTTCTGCCCTCTCACCAGGGGGAAAGGGAAGGGAGGTCAGTTCACAGAGATCTGTCCAATTACAGGCTGCCACGGGGGCATCTTATAATGAGGCTGCTGCTTTTTCTCTCAGGCGTATGGTGTCAGCCAGCGGAGGACAAATGAGAAACACTGAGTAAACTAGACAGGGAAATGCACACTGTACAGCTGTGGAAGATAATAGACGGGATTACGTGCGGTGGAGAGTTCCACGGTGGCTGAGGACCTAACGTCTGGACAGCTCATAATGAAATCTAATTAAGCTCGTGTGAAGTTTGTGTGCAACGGCGTGATAATCCATCAGCCTGGTGCCTGAGTTACGGGTCATTTATTTTTCATCCTGCACTGCTGGTGATAGCGCAGCCATTGTTATTGTGCTGATAGAGACTCCTTTTCATCTGTTTGATGGTTTGCCTTTTGGAATGAAAAAGGACAGGAAGGGAATGGGGTTGGTGATATGGTTCCATATACATCTTGATGTGTTGATTTACTGTGGAGCTGCTATTCTGTGGTGTGGAAGACGTGTCTCATAAACATGGTCTTATTGTGGGTCCATTTTCTCAGAGTTTCACGCTAGATTTGACTGTGTGCGAGAGGATTGCTTACAGTGCATCTCTCTTTCTCTCCATCTCTTAGGCCGTGATGCTAAACCTTTTTAATTTCTAGGACCGCCCGTTTGATATGCATTAGGCCGCAGACCCCCGTTTGATAACATTCTTATCTCTGGGCCCTCAATTTACTTTTTTTAAATCCTCAGGATGTATGAATGTATCAATTTGTACACCCTTTGTAGACTGATTAATAGACCCACAAGGGACCATTTTGTTCCTAAATAACAACAATTTAGCTGGGCAGTGGGGACCTCCCGGAACCAACCTCAAGGACTCCTGGAGGCCCCCAGACACCATGTTAAGAACCAGTGTCTTACAGGTAACGAATGTGAATCACACATTCATCAAATGACTTCAATTAGCTCTAGCCGGTTAAGTTTGTGCTGGTGCTACTGTATACCTCTATCGGAGTGGGAATAGGAGTGTCTTGAAGATCTACCAAAAAGTTTGTTTGTAGAAGTGCAATAGCCTATATTTATTCAGTAGGGTTGTCAACTGGCTTGAGCATCTTTAGTACGCTGATTTGAACATGAATCCAGATCATATTACTGCATTACCCATGTCTTACTGTTTTCAGAAAAATATTTTACTTTACTATTCAGCTGTGAAATGAGGGACGAATTTCTAATGCTGCCGACATGGTGTATACAGCAGATCACTTCATTGTAGATGATACAGCACAGTTCTTTCTTTCTTTCTTTCTTTCTTTCTTTCTTTCTTTCTTTCTTTCTTTCTTTCTTTCTTTCTTTCTTTCTTTCTTTCTTTCTTTCTTTCTTTCTTTCTTTCTTGCTTTCTCTGGACATAAAATGTGATCTTAATGCAGTCATCAGTATATTTAAATGCCCATACATTATTTCTTCATTGACTGATTGAATTTCACCTTTCTTACCAGATAGGCATAATGTATCTTACTGTACCTCTATTATTAACATTCAATTATTGACTAATTTAACTTGTCGGTTTTATTATGTGTTCTGTAAATTGTTCTAATTATCTGTCTAAAACGGGTTAGAAAAAGTTTAGAAAACACATTTCATTTCAGCTCAACTTGAATGTTGTCTCCAAGGCCAGAGAAAGCTGTTTTGACATGTCAGTACATGGACAGTGAACGTGGTCAACCAAATTAACACAGACTGCACCCCATCACAACACAAAACAACACAATGAACTTTACTAAAGCTTAATCAACTGCATTTTTCTTAATCCTAGTGGTAAACTTGTATGTTGGATCATATAAATATTATAAATAAATATAAATAAACTCCATACCTGCGGTCAATGATCTTTATAAGAGGTGGCAGGGCTTAGTCTTGAAGATGTTAATGAACTCATCACAGTCCAGAGTGTTAATCTTTTTTGAATATGATAATGCTTAGAGAATTAACTTGTGCTGTCAGCATTGAACTCCTTGCGGTCGCTCAACTGTGTAGGTTTAGTGTCATGGTGAGCAAAATCTTAATCAGGCGGTTTAAGCTTGGGAAAGAGCCCTTTCGCGAGTGTCAAAACATCTATTAACCCATTCTTAAAGTCTGCTTCTGTAGGGCAGGGGTGGAACTCCTATACCGGTAGATTCTAACTGGTCTAACTGTTGTTGTTGCTGACATTTCTTGATTGTTATGTATGAATGATATTTTTCATATAATTTCATATAGTTTTAAATTATTTATATATATTTTTTCTTTTAACATCTCTGCACATCTATCCTTTCAATGTGATGTTTATTTCTCTTTTGACCTCACCACTTAACAAATTAAATAATTGATATACATATTTGTGTAAAACAGTATGTATAGCGATCTAAAATCCCCTTACAACACAAATAAAATCAGACCTGTCTGAAGTGAGTGGTGCAACAGCGTCCCCTGTTGGTACCCTAAACATACATGACAGACAGACGGACGAACGGACCGACAAAGGAGTGCTGCACCCTATGGTTGCACCACTCAAAAAGTACATGAACCCGTGGACTTAGCGCCCTCTACAGATATTGACGTCAGGCTTTGGTGCTCTATAGAGCTCTATAGTATAGAGCATAGCAGTGGGAGTGGTTTTCTGCTTATTTACACAAATAATTATATCAATTATTTTAAGCCTAGAATCAAGCCGAATCATGACCAAAAATGAAAGAATGGGTATTTATTAAATGTAGTCTAAAGTATAATTAATTATTCAAACTTTCTTTTCACAGAATCAAAGGTTTTATGGTCATGATTCACCAGCATCCTGGATGGCTTGATTATTGGCTTAAAATAATTGATATAAATATTTTTGTAAATCTCTGGGAAAAATGAATGGCCGATTTTTCAGTGGGTCCAGAAAACCCTGCCCACTGCTATGCTCTATGGCAAGACAGAATTAATCAAGAACATGATTTTCTAGTATGAACCAATGCATTAAGTGTGCAAATAGCTTCCCACATGAAGAAGACCGAATACATGACCGAATACATTCAAGATGGAATTCATTTCCCATTTGATTCCTCATGGCTCGCGTCCACACTAGCATGCAATTTCCCCAAATTGCACCTCTCTATGTATTATTATTGTGGAGTAGCGATGTTATTTCCACTCTTTATTCCGCCATCCCCTGTGAATGTCCCTCTTCCTAACATATTCAGTACATTCCAAATAGTCTCTGGATGATTCTGCCTTGATTGGACCCAGACCCAGATTTGTGTGAGTTTTGGACTGCATTTGTACTAGGAGGAGTAGTCTAGTAAAAAGTCTTTACGTCTTGAAGAAAACACAACATGGCAGACAATTCTTTCTGGCACTAATGACCGGAGTCTATATGGGAAGTTGCGTCTTGATTCAAAGGATTAAAATTAAATAAATAAAACACATTTCATTGAGTTATAGGCCGAAACGTGAATCAGCCTATTATAGTACGACCATGAAGCCGATTTGAATGATTTGGAGCTTCCTCCTTGGCTCACTGGGACTGCACTTGAAAATAATATAATAGGCCTAATATAATAATGCAAAATAAGAGGGAATTCCCGAATTCACGATGTGCTCTCCCACCGACCTTATTCTGACCTCAGTATTAGAGCTACTGCACAGAAGAAAGCCTCCAGCAGTGGGACATCACTGTAAAGTTTACTGAGATGCCAGGGGATGTAAAAACATGACTTTTCTAACATGACGAACAAAACAGTGTGACAGCATGGTCTTGTTTGTAATCAGCCTTGCAATTTGAGGTGGAAGCTTTGTTCCTTCCTTTCCCTAGCGAAGACATTATTGTGATTGCACCGTCCTTCTCGGGTCGTGAATACTGAGTAGTTTCATTGAAATCTCTCAAACTGCGAGCTACCCTGAGACATGCAGTCTAAAGTTAGATTTTTTTTTAAATTGCACGGGCAGGGGGGAGAACAGAGGGAAACATAGCATAATGTGTCAGGGGATCGAAGACAAATTAATTAGTGGCGCGCCAACCCAGTTCAATAGCTTGGCTTGCCAGCTTTGTTTTAATCACTAACAGCCTAATTAGCCCATTCTGACCGGGCACCCATTTTGGTGTTGGCATCATGTTGTGCTTTAGCTATTGAAAAATAGCAGATCTACAAGCTCATATCGCGCCACCGAGTGGCGCGATACGAGCTTGTAGGTCTGCTATTTTTGAAAAATCGAAGAACGACTGACATTTTTAGAATTTGATCTCAGGTCAGAATGGGTTAATCAGACCAGTGTGTGTCTGGCGGAAACCTCGTATGAATCTGATCTCAGGTCAGAATGGGTTAGGAAGGTGTGTGGTGTGGCACGCGAGGGCTCCCCACCAATGAGAGATGAGAGCAACTACCGAAATGTATTGAACGAAAACACTGAAGATAATGACCTTGGATAAGGTATTTGACTCTGTATACTGTACACAGAAACACACGCCTCCATTAGTGCCTGGCGAACAATACACCTTCCTTGGAATCCTTTTACCGCAGATGATGGATAAATAATGGCTAGCATTATCAAGCCGAAAACTTGGCAGCAACGTCAGTGATTTGAACACAGGCGCCCCTCTGGTAATGGCTGATGAGTAATCCGGTAATGAGTGGGTGGATGTAAAATGAAATGTTCAGAGAGAGAATTAAATAGACTCTTGAAGAAAAATTAAACACCATGCACAGAGCCGAGGCAAGTGCTGGAAGTGACTGTTTGGCACGAGAAGTCATTTTGGCGTTCTTCTGTACGCAGCAATAGGAGTCTGGCAGTCCGGGATTAATAATGATCTGAAAGAAGTGGGTGGCGGACCGCAGAGGATTTTAACGCTCAGCACTAATATAAATGTCCCTCCTTTTGTCTTGGGGATACTAATCGTTCCACAACAACCGTTTTTGCCTTCCTGTGAACACCGAATTGATTGACTGACTGACTGCTCAGCGTTGTGAGCAGCAGGGACAGAGAGCCATAGCTATAGCGGGCCATAGAACCATCAACAATATAGCTTAGCGTGTCTTCTGCCACCGCACCGGCGGAGGAAATGGAAAACGTCCAAATCGGATATGCAAACAAGCTCCAGGAAAACGGGCTTCTACAGTAGGAGAGCAACAGGAGACTATTCTCCCTACTGATGCTGCTGTGCTATGACTTCAGCTCTCACAATGTCTCCACCATCACCTGTACAATTACATTGGAATGTGATCTGAGAGAGAGAGAGAGAGAGAGAATTGATCGTCTTATTTACTTTAAATTACATCTTGCGGTATGGGGGAATTTCTGCTGTGTTTGCATCGTTAATGTCTTTGCCAGGCGAACAGTATTGTCAAAAGTAAACGCTTCTATTAGAGTAAAGACCAGGCAGTACGTTCTCCATTTGTGCTCTCCTTTTATGCTTTGGATTTGCATAATAATTGCTTTTTAGCGTTCATCTGTGTAACCAAGACTGCCCAGCATAGCAGCATCGTAATTTTTAGTTGATTGTCTCATTAATCTTGTCGTGAAGTATGTCCTCTCGCTCGGCGCCACACAAAGTAGAGGGTCAGGCCTAGTGCTTTCTGCATGGTGAGCAGAGGCTACGATAATGCAAAAGGCTATTTGCTTTGTCAGTCACCAGTGCTAAATAGATTAACCCACTTTCCCTGCATCAACTCATCAAACACCTTTAAGATCTGATAGAATCAACGGGCCAATAGTTGTCATCATTCTTTAGGCCTCGTTTTACATTATGTTAGTTGCTGCAGTATCTATAGTGTGTTTTGTTGTTCTCTACTAAATTGGCACATTGCAAACTTCCAGTATGATGCCCAGTTTTGAGTTTGTTCTGGTTTGTTCTTCTCTTCTCTTCTCTTCTCTTCTCTTCTCTTCTCTTCTCTTCTCTTCTCTTCTCTTCTCTTCTCTTCTCTTCTCTTCTCTTCTCTTCTCTTCTCTTCTCTTCTCTTCTCTTCTCTTCTCTTCTCTTCTCTTCTCTTCTCTTCTCTTCTCTTCTCTTCTCTGGCAAGACTGCTGCAGCTGTCAGGTGTCCCATAGTAATGATACCCACAAGTCTATCCAAAGAGATAATTGGTGGTACCACTGGTTGTATTGCAGACCTAAAGGAAATATATGCATTGCACTTACATGGGCCCCAAGAATTTGTTTACGTAGTGGAATATTAAATAGTTCCAGGCTATTGTGCTCCCCACCCATATGCTATATGACATGTCCTGTTTTATTTCTGACATACGTTTCAGGGGAAAGATATAGGCTACCAGGCGACACATTTATTAAAGTGGCTGTATCTGAGATTAATGTTCCCAGCCTATCTGCATCATTTTCTCTTCAACTAAATATACAGAAGAAAACATGAATGTTACATTTATAGTCAATCTATATTTCACATCTTATTTATTGTGATAATGGCGTGTTTCTGAAGGCATGCTCGTGAGGGTTTGGCAGACGTAAATATAAGCCACACGATAGACGATTATGCATATGACTCGCAAATAAAACGCGACTCTACGTGCATTTGATTAAGTGGCTCTCAAGACTTTTTAACGATCAGCATTATCGTAATTCAGCCGAATCAACACACATTGTGAACATTGGTATGTAAATGTGATGGGCCTCAGGTGACAGTCATGTAATTAAGCGTTTTAACAACGGCCGCAAAATCAATGCGGCATTCGCGCCCTCCATAACTCTGTACTTGCACACGTGCCAATCTTGTCATATGGCACACGGCATGCTGAAAGGGGTTGTGACAAGGTGCAAAATGCCCAAGTGTCCCTCAGGAGAAAAAAATGGGCTATAATGGTTTCAAAAAGGCAACAACTGGACTTTCTGTGTTCAGGCAAAATCTAAGCTTAACTCTGGGGGGGAGCGGGTGGTTGGGTGGCGCCTTTTCATTTTTCTGCACGTATTTAATTCATTGTGACCAAAAAAGTAATGACCAGAGGGGGGATATCAAAAGCAGTTTTGAGAGGTGTAATTACTGTATAAGAATGGGAATGCTGCCGGCGGTGATATTCATAGACAAAGGCCTTGTCAGATCATATAACTTTAAATCAGCTGTGTTGTTGATGTAGGAGGTTTTCTTTTTATAGCCTTGCTTCTCCACAGCGAAGAATAACTGCAAATTGGATTTCTTTTTGGAAGAAGAAGTCGCACAATCACTTTGATGTTCCCTCAAACGCAATCTTGTGATCCAGCCGGGAAGAGAATGTATTTATTACAGCAGCACATCAAAAGCCCCCCATTTAAGGCTATAGTGAACAGATCCTACCTTTCTGTCCGTGCACTCTGGCTTGCCTACTGTACATACTGTACATACCAGAGCGTGTGCTTGTTTACACACTCCAGATGCGTCCTATTCGCCTGAGCCGTCAATAAGCCCAGTCCCCAAATAGTATATTAAAGGCGTATAGTTCCATAAAGAAATGACTTATTCTCTATCAATTACACACCCCATGAACCCTTGAATGCATGGAGATTTATTATTTTATTTATGTATTTATTTTCACATCCCTATAAGCCACAATGCAGGAACCTTGAACCGGCCGGGGGCATTTATAGTCAAAGGGTTGGTGAGACCAAAATGCGCCTTAAAAGCATTTCCTCATTGACCACCCCGTCATAGATGCCAAACCCTGTCTTACTTCTCTACCTCTCTCTCTCCATCCCTCACACACACACAAACACAAACACACACACACACACACACACGTGCACGTGCACGTTCTTTCAACCACTCTTATCGGCCAGGCTTCATTTCCATTCCAAACACCCCACGCCAGCGGGTCAAAGCCCTGATTGTGCGGAGGGCTGATGGAGGCAGAGACACTCACTTCCCAGTCCCTTTAATTCCAGAGAGGAGGAAGCTCCCCTCGGGCTCTCTCCCTCAGCTTGCATCACAGGCGCGCCGCTTGCTGCAGGAGAGAGGGGAGAACCTCATTCATATGGAGCGCCTCTCTGTGTGCCTGCCTACATCATTTCAAATGAAGTGCGTGGAGATGTAAAGATGACTGTTTATGTGCAGGTATAGATGGCCCATGGAAAGGGCTAGCGCGCATGCGTGGCGTCGGTGCGTGTGTGTGTGCGTGCGTGCGCGAGTGCACGGGCAGACTGTCCCCACAAGGAGCTATAAGAGATGAGTAAAATGCTGCAAAGTGACGACACACGCCCAGGGGACTACATTTGAAAACAAGCCAGTTGGCTTATACGGGTATGTTTTGCAACACACAATCGATTATAGTACTGTGAACCCTGTGGGAAATAATTAAACTTGTAAATGTTAAAAATAAATAAAGACATATTCCAATGGGATACTGGAGTCTAAACCCCCAAAGACCTCGGCTTTGGATTTGTTAAGCAGTATGAGGGAAAGGGTTAGGATTAGAGCATGATGAATCAATGCAGAGTGAAAAATCCTTATTACGTAATCTCTCACAACAAACAATCTGTCAGCACCGCTGCCTTAACCCATTCTGAACGGGCACCCATTTTGGTGTCGGCATCATGTTATGCTTTAGCTATTGAAAAATAGCAGATCTACAAGCTCATATCGCGCCACCGAGTGGCGCGATACGAGCTTGTAGGTCTGCCATTTTTGAAAAATCAAAGAACGACTGACATTTTTTAGAATCTGATCTCAGGTCAGAATGGGTTAATCAGACCAGTGTGTGTCCGGCGGAAAACTCGTATGAATCTGATCTCAGGTCAGAATGGGTTAAACATGTAGTGTTGTTGTTAGTAGGAATAAACACAGAAGCACCCAGGAGAAACTGGACTAAGACAGGGGGAGCTATAGGAGCCAAGCCACGTCCCTGTTTTTTTTACACAAAAAGGAGGTGCATGCCCCAGAGGCAAAAACACTGAATGGGTTCCCAGATGTTAAGTATGGTAATATAACTTTTCCATTGCATTCAGCTCGGCTCTTCTCTACCCCACTGTACGCTATACTCGGTTTAGATGGTTTTCCACTGAAGATGGGACGTGATGTAGAGCAGGAGTCGACCCACAGCGATGTCTACCGTCTGAATGGGAAACAAATGATAATCACTTTAACCCATTCTGAACGGGCACCCATTTTGGTGTCGGCATCATGTTGTGCTTAAGCTATTGAAAAATAGCAGATCTACAAGCTCATATCGCGCCACCGAGTGGCGCGATACGAGCTTGTAGGTCTGCTATTTTTTGAAAAATCGAAGAACGACTGACATTTTTAGAATCTGATCTCAGGTCAGAATGGGTTCATCAGACCAGTGTGTGTCCGGCGGAAACCTCGTTATGAATCTGATCTCAGGTCAGAATGGGTTAACCCCAGTACTTCATTGACCGGAGTCCCCCAGGGGTCTATTGTCTATTCTATGCTTCCTCCTCTTTTCCCTCTATCTCTTCGCCGGAAATTGCCAATCTGCAAGTTCACGTTGCAGCTTTTGTGAGATTTTTTTTGCAGAAGGTGAGTTTGCAGATTGGCCATTTTTGTTGCACAAAATTATAATTTGATGTTTTTACTACTGTATACGTCATGCGAAGTAATACAGGGTATACAGTATACAGGGCTTAAGTGGTTGACCTAATGTAAGAAGGGGAGGGGTGTTTCCAAGGAAAAACATTTGGGAATGGGAACCACCCCTCCCGCACTAAACTACAGATGCCCCATCTGTGTTTGTGTGTGTGTGCGTGCGCGCGTGTGCGTGTGTGAGTGCGTGCATGCGCGTTGCATCCCCGCAAGCCCAGACACCTTTGTTTCCGCAGCCAATTACATTTGACCATGGGCAAAATGTGAGTTAACTGTGGCGCCAAAGCTTTTTAATCAGGCCCATTTTCCTTCTCGGAAAGAGAATGAGAACTAAAGAGAACGTGAGCATGAAAAATTCAGTGCAAATCGATACTCATTCGCGAAACCTGGTTTCTGCATGTAAAAAAACAAAATGCCCTGCGAATGACCTTGCAAAGATGGTCGCCTATCTGGTTGGGTAGCAATAGGTACAGATGGAAGGACTTCCATTACAGTTATAATAATAATGTTAATTTGGTGCTTCTCTCACATATTCGAGGAAGAACTGTCAGCAGTTCTGGTACGTGGTGCATCAATGCACGATTAATGCATTCTGACCGGGCACCCATTTTGGTGTCGGCATCATGTTATGCTTTAGCTATTGAAAAATAGCAGATCTACAAGCTCATATCGCGCCACCGAGTGGCGCGATACGAGCTTGTAGGTCTGCTATTTTTGAAAAACCTAAGACACTTTTAGAATCTGATCTCGGGTCAGAATGGGTTAATAATGAAACTGTCAGGATGTAGAGGACATTTTTAGAATCTGATCTCAGGTCAGAATGGGTTAATGCAATACAGTACATGGAGAGACTCCATCCTGGGAATAGTATCATAATAGGTGAACATTCTGCGAAAGTACTGTTTGTGAACATTTGCCGACGATATCAGATCTACAATGTTGTGTTTGCTGTGTGTGTGTGTGTGTGTGTGTGCGCGCGCGCGCGTGTGTCTCCACGGATGCACAGATTACTTTTCTGGCATGTTGAAAAGAATGTGACGTCCTTTGAAGTATGCGGCCATGTGCCGCAGTCTGGAAATGTACTCTGCCTCCCTGTATGTGGACCAAGAAAAGTGTAACGGCGGGCTCAAGGCCGTATCTGTTTAGGACACAGACAAATAGAGACAGATGAGGAGGGGTCGGGCCTCAGTGTCACCTCATTACTCTGATGGCTTTCACATTATTCCAGTGTCACATCCATGCTGAAAAATCAGCCAGTGGATCATTTGCCTTGGACTTGGAGATTACAGCCATCTATCAACACTATAGTGGCCAAGTGGGGAAAACAGAGAGCATGTATACAAACACACACATGTGTGTGTGTGCGTGTGTGCGCGCGTGTGTGTGTGCGCGTGTGTGTGTGTGCGTGTAATATATCTCAGACATGCGTCCCATACATAACATTAATTAACTGAGAGATTAGTCAGCACATATATAATTATAAACTGTACTGTCGAGAGAAGCACAACACAGAGAAATTGATATGTTCACTGATCGATAATCTCTTCTCGTCACGTGGCCCATGCGGCGCAGCAGGTTGCACCGGCCGCCAAACCATTTCGTACCACTGATTCGTCATTCATGCCCTATACGCCTCCGTTCATTGAGATGTGCTTGGCCTCACTAAAAATAAGCAGGAAAAAAGAGCCCTTTCACGGTTAGTTTCTCCCACTAGAAAATGGGAGGCCACTGCTATATATAATGCACACGCATGCATGCGTGCGCACAGTCACGCGCGCACACAGCACACACACACACACAGACAGACAGACAGACAGACAGACAGACAGACAGACAGACAGACAGACAGACAGACAGACAGACATTCTTCCGGCTTGAGGGAAAGGAAGTGCCAGATTAATGGTTCCGGCCTGATGACTATATACGAAACAATGACTACAACATGACGTAACGATTATGATCCGCTCCAGACCGGTTCACACCGCAATTCTGTAACACACTCCGAGGTGGAAAGCCTGCTGACGCGAGGTTACAGACACAGATAGCGGTGCAACAGTTTTTTTTTTCTTTTACTTTGAATTATTTCACCTAATTTCTTTTCATTTTATATAATATATAAAATGAAAATAAATGAGGTGAAATAATTCAAAGTAAAATATGTTTTTGCTATTGGTATAGCCTATATTATAGGCTATACCAGTAGCAAAAACAGCCGATTATACAATCTCACAAGGACATAATTGATATAGCTGAAAAAGAAAACTGATTTGTGTGAAGTTAATGTACAGTATATATTATTTAAAAACGTATCGAATCGAAAAAGCAATCAAAAGAATAATCTCCAAGAAAGAAATTAATCGATAGTTGCACACACGCACACACACACACACACACACACTCGCGACACACAGGTATAGCCTGCGCATAAAGTGTTCTGAGTCGAGTCACGTACGCAACCTTCAACACGGGGCACAGAGGATATGTGATCAGATATAGTGTATGCATCTGAGGGCCGTGATGATCCCACTTCCCTCTGTGCCCTCCTCTCCAAATGAGAGCTCTTATCTTGGTGCTTCACTGCTGCTGCTGCTGCTGCTGCATTGAGTTGAAGGCTGAGTGCAAGGAGGAAGTGCTTGGATTTGTTCCTTGGACGCCATGAGGGGTGAAGAGAAGTTATTACACAGGACCTCCAAGGCTTTGTCAGAGCATGGCTGTGATATATAAACGTGATATATCATGTTCTGCATTACATGCTCATTAAGTGCGTGTGGGTGCGTGCGCGTGCGTGCGTGCGTGTGTGTGTGTTTACCAGTAAGTAACACTCAGTCAGCTTTCACGCACACTTGCTGTAGTTGAGACCTATATGTTTCTCATTGGCTGTACTGACAACCTATCGTCCCGATTGACTGCCTCGTCTCTAGGTGACCACACACTTTTTGCCTCTAGCCGACCTCTCAGCCATGGGATATAAGCCAGCAGCTGGTAATTCATTGATGTTATCAATTCTAGTTTAAGATATGTTTTGGGCTTTTTGCCTTTTATTGAGATATACAGTAGCTTGACAGGAAACGGGTAGAGAGATGTGGGGGAAGACACGCAGCAAAGTTCTTTGGGATTGGGACTCGAACCCACGACACGCTGTCATGCTGGATTACCAGCCAAGGTGACTGGACCACTAAACCGGCCCAGGCCCACATGAATTGTTCTAAACGTAGACATTTACCTTTAAATCTCGTTTAAATTCAAACGTATGACACTATCATTGACAGATAATGGTGTAGACTAAAAGACTAAGATTTTGATATTCAATCAATGAAGACTAGCCTGAATTTCTATGTTGTTTCACTTCATTATTCAGACTGAAAGCCCTGCACAGCAGCAGTTTATGGGATGGGCGTTGCCAACGCGACAGTCTTCGGTGATTGGTTCATAGTACCAACCATTCAAAATATAGTAGCAAAGCTGATGATGTCAATCATGGCTAACCCGGTTGCTAACCAAACAGTCAACGGGCACTACTAGCATGTGAACAGACACGGTAACACATGTCGGATGATGATGTTTCTAACCTGACGTTTCTGTAAAGAAACTATTTATCATAGCGCAATTTAACACCTGACCTAAATCGCCAAAATATATTTAACATAACACTGAAGTAAAGCAAACATATTGATAATAATATTGTTTATTGTTATGGGTACTAGACGTTCAGGCCGCTGCATGGCCCTCACACACTGGCGACAGGCGACTGGCGCTCAGCACAATTTCGGCAAATATGGAGATTTCAGATTTGTATCTGTGGACAACACACTGCATATTTTGTCACGGGCTATTTTAGTTTTGGATGTAAGAGAAGGTGTAATAGTAGTGAGTAACATGAAAGGACTGTACAAAAAGGTATTGAGTATGAACATGAACAGTGAGCTAGGTAGTTATCAGCAGTAATTGGGAGCAATGTAATGTGCAGGGGGCCAATGGTTTCAAAGAACAGAAAGTTCCCAAAGATCCAGGCTCCAGTCCATCTGACTGTCACTTTAGATGTTACCTAATCCCTTATGTATTCCCATCCATCAGTGTGCGTGGTTGTCATGACAAGGCAGAGCGTTTGTCAGGAAGTAAGTAGCCTAACAAAACTTACTAGGGTTTTATCATTTATTTAAAAAAATAAATGATAAACAAATAATATATTAAACAAAGAAAGCAAGCAATTGCTCAGGCCGTAGCGTAACGGTCTGGGCACCGGACTGGTAATCCAGTCGCAGTGTGCCGCGGGTTCGACTCCCGGACCCGACACGGCCTTTACTGCATGTCTTCCCCCATCTCTCTCCTGTTTCCTGTCAGCCTACTGTCTGTCCCTTCAAAAATCAAAAAAAAAAAAAAAAAAAAAAAAAGAAAAAAGAAAGCAAGCAATTGACTACTAATATGACTGTATATGTATTGTTTGGGGACAGGTCGATGTGTAAAAAGTGTACCCCTGAAGAAACTGTATGTATACCCTGGTATAAAATGCCAAATGCTCTATGTAACTGGGGATACAACTTACACCTGTGTGAAGTGAGTGGGGGTCCCCGGGGACAACATCCAGACCCCCAGGAACGCGGCCAGGGGGCTGGGGAGTACGGTTCCGGCAAGCTTTCCCGCATCTGAAACGGTCGAGAAATGACAGAGTTACCGCGTGGTGGGGGTCCCGCAATGTTAAATGTTATGTCCTGAGCATGTAGATCTGCTATTTGAAAAGGTTTTTCCGACATCCATGTCTGTCCTGATATAGGTCTAACGACCGAAGCGTCAGCCTAAGAAAGAGAAATCATGTTCCAGGCAGTGTGTGGGACCTCTTTCTTTGATTTCACTGTCAGAGTTCCCGTTCTGAACATTTGCACTTTTTGTCCTACACACCTGTGACCAACCTTTGAGGTGTGCATCTATCTGCCTTCTTCTAAAATAAACATTTTACCCAAACTAGGGCTGCAGGGGTAAAGTGGCAAACATGGCAATCACGCAAAATGAGAAAGAAAGAAAAAGTTTATATAAAACAAAAAAAGTACAAAATAAAAGGTTCAGTGTGCACACAGTAGCTGGGTGTGTGATTGATTGTGTGGCTTGGCCGCTGCCAGGGGCAGTAATTGGCGCAGCCTCTATTTATTCTGTGTTGGTATCAAATGTGAAAATCAGGTGGGGTTTTAAATGGATCTCCCAATCAGAGCGCAGGCGAACTCTGCAAGGTCGATGCGAGGCCCGCCGCGAGGCTATCTCGCGCCGTCGAGTGTAAATTGCAGAGGACCTGCTGACCCCTGCAGTGTCATCCACATCTCCCTCCCCCTAAATGGTCAGGTGCGCAGATAAATCCTAGCACCTGGCATGGCTCTCACGCCTGGCTATAGGGCATACTTTTTCTCTCCCAAAGAAAAAGTCAATCGTAATGCAGAAAAATCATATTCTACATTTAGACTGGTACACCCCTGCATTTTATTTGAGTTCTCGTCTCAGATGTACAGATGCGTTCATATTAACGCTTTATTTTTATGATTGTATTGTTATGTTGGACTATTCCTTTTTTTATGTTTGACGTGTGTGCAGTGGTGTGTTTCAATCATTGATAGCGTAGCGGTAAAAGACCTTCTGAACTCGGCAAAGCTTCAAAGTGGAAATGGCGCAGATTGGATCACGCAGTGCGCGGGAGTGCGTGTGGGTGTGGGTGTGTGTAAGTACACTGGAGCTCAATGAGAACGTCTTGACAGAAGTCGGAGATAATGGGAATCGAAAGATTCTCTTCTCTAGTATTTATAGCCCGGCCCGGGCAAGGTGACTTTGCACGATCGTATTGCAGCATCATATCAGGTACCATGGTCTGTATAATAACTCATTATTACCCTACAGGGACAGCTTTTAAAATGAATCGCCGTCACAGAATATAAATATGTAACCTGAAATAAAAACGGGCCCGGCAAACAATATATATCAGGCGTGTGATTTGTCAACGGCACGAGGGGGTAACATCAACTTGTAGTCTTGAGTAATGGCTTTGGAGGTGAAGTGATTTTCGACTTTGTCGTTGTGTCGCGAGCGTCGTGATTGTCACGTAAAAACATGACCGGGGAGAGTCCGATTTGTCACACGAGTTGAAGACCACATGTGACGTTTTAATATCACTGTTTACGTGCATAAAAGTTTTGAAAGTCAAGGCATCCTCCCTCTCTCTCTCTCTCTCTCTCTCTCTCTCTCTCTCTCTCACCCACTCACTTCCAGTGATTTTTATCAAGGATGCTACTCAAGCATGGCTTGCAGAATATGTTCCCTCGCAGTTCTGATTCCCTGACATTGGGGCGCCGCATGAATTTCGATAGGAGACACATCTGGTGCCTCTCTCGGTTTGCTTCGAAATAATTGTCATTTCTTTGGGGGGGGGGGCGGCGTATATAAACCTCGCGAAGGAATTTCGTTCTTCTCACGGAACCTCGTCTTTGTGTGCACAATAAAACATATGTGTATATATTGTGCCGACGGTATATACAGCTACGGGATTATCCAGTGCAGCTGGAGCGTAGCCGAGGCTTTACTTTCATAAGGACGTGTCATCTCTGATTTGGCTGTAATCCAGAGAGCAGGCAGCTGCTCCCCCTGTGGGAGGAAGCCGAGGCAAAATGAGTCTTAGTTTGTATTCCGGGGAGGGATATATCCATCCTGGTTATCCCATTCTGACCTGAGATCAGATTCATACCAGGTTTCCGCTGGACACACACTGGTCTGATTGACCCATTCTGACCCGAGATCAGATTCTAGAAATGTCAGTCGCTCTTCGATTTTTCAAAAATGGCAGACCTACAAGCTCGTATCGCGCCACTCGGTGGCGCGATATGAGCTTGTAGATCTGCTATTTTTCAATAGCTAAAGCATAACATGATGCTGACACCAAAATGGGTGCCCGTTCAGAATGGCTTATAGAGAGATACAAGGTGCACTAGGAAGGCTTTATGAGTTTCCTGTCCAAAGCAGGACCGCCATTACTCACGCTGTGTCAGTGCTGATCTCAGCTCCCCGGCACCGCATCCTCTGCTGAATGGAGGTGCCAAATAAAGGAAATATAGATATCTCTCGGTTTTATCAATTCGTCCAAATGCCATGAGTGAAGGCTCTGAGATGTAATCCATTCCGGCACCATATTTGTCTACGGTAGCGGTGTCCTCCTCCCTTCTGTTTCTAGTAGCAGATTTGCAATGTCACAGGCACTAAAGGCCATTATATGAAAAATGTCTTTAAATGTCAGTACATTCGAACCCTGGTCTTTCCGCGTGGGAAACCAAGGCATCTACCGCTCAGCCAAAGAGGGGCTCCCCCCCACCCCCTCTCCCCCCCAAGGGAGATATTAGGCTCTGCTACACAATTAATACAGAGTGGAAATTAATATGACTGGTCTGGCTTTACCCTGACCTCCATTGCTCAAGCGCAAACTTTATTTCTTTCTTTACTGAATAGTGCAGTGAACGACGAGACAGGACAGAGAGGGTATCTTGGGCCAGATATATCCTCCCGTCAAACCTTGTCATCTGTAGTGGACATTGTTGTTTGTTGCATCTCATTTGCAATTCATTTGAGTAAAGAAATGCTCTTGTCATCTGGGGCGTTCCAATGACACCACATTGACGGACACACGCTGACAACTTGTGTAGGTTGCCAAAACTTAAATAGTGACATCCAGAGGTCAGGATTTTCAAAACTTCCACACTTGCCAGAATATGACATACATTCCTTACTATACTCTTCCCTCATGCACATTCTCAGACGGGTGGTCTGTTGAAAATGACATCAGGAATGCAGCAGATGACACATGAGTTGTCTCATTGTATACGTTGTGAACCAAAGAGAATGAATTGAGTTTTTTTCCCAGATGTAAAGATAGTTTGTTTCCAGCGAGCCAGGTGCAGATTCTACCGAGCTCAGATCAAACGCAGACACTGTGTATGGCCTACTGTATGTGTGAGTGGACTCCCCCTTTCTATGCATCTTTCAGGCCTGTCAGTCGGCAAGGAACCATGCCCTTTACATCAACGCATCTCTTCTCATGCTTTGGAACGGCTCTATAGGGATCCTGTTTGATATAAAACCGTGTGTGTGTGTGTGTGCGTGCGTGCGTCTGCCTGTGTCCGTGTGCGTGTGTGCGAGTGCGTGCGTGCGTTCGTGTGTGCATGCGTGCGCGCATGTGTGTGTGTTGCGGCTGTGTGCGCACTCTCTTCTTGTCTATAATTACTCCCTGCGAGATCGTATATTTTCCCCTGGAGATATTTGCCTCAGTAGCAACAGCATCCGTAGCGTTACGTGAGGCGGGATCATTGCAGAGGAGTTTAACCACATTTAAGTGTACTGCCGATATCTGGATTTCAGTGTGTCTTATAATTCACGCCATAATTAAGCGGGAGGGAACATTCAGCGTGCGTATTTAAACTATTCGAATCACTTCAATCACTCTTTTCCATCCCAATGTGCAGGAGCCTCTGGGATCGCACGCACGCACGCACGCACGCACGCACGCACGCACGCACGCGCACACGCACACGCACACGCACACACAGACTTGCTGTAAGATATGTAGGGTACACTACATCGTCAGCAGTAAAAAGCAGTAATGAACAGAGGAATTGAATTGGCATTAGATCCATAGAATGCCTCCTTTTTGGATCCCTTCTGTGTGTCTTCTTCCTCCTGCTCTGCTGTCATCACCGGCAGCAGAAACGTTCACCTCTACCGCCTCACACCTCCTCCTGTGTGAAGGACTCTGTCTGTCTGGCAGCCAGTAATGATGCCTCCACTTTGTCTTTCCAGGACCTTTAGCACACGGTGGTTCTGTGCTCTGACTCAGTGCTTCTCACACGCTTTCATGCCAAGGACCTCCAGTCCTCCACATTGATTTTTATTTACGCCGCACCATGTGGAACGCTTTGTGTTGTTCAAATCTTTCAAGGTATTTCACAGTCTTTCACAGGTTTTCAAAAACTGCAGCTCAGCAAGCTCACAACGTGCCATGGCAATGGCTTGTGAAGGTTATATAGATCGGGCTGTTTTCGAATATAGTATAAAATGATTAAAGTGATTAAACTGATTTTGATAATAAATCAACATATTTAGCTGGAGATACCTTGGAACACCCTCAAGGGACCCCAGACTCTATGGGGGTACGGGGTTTTATCCCAATATTAGTCATGTAAATTATATTCTATTCCCTTTTTTGTCACTCCTGTCTCCTACAGTTAGTTCTAGGGTGAGAACAGGCAACCATGCATCTACTCCAATATGCGTGAACTAAAGGCTGCCTATTCCCTTGGCTGACACTGGATAGTTTCACCAGGAGGACATAATGGATGCAGAGGTACACAGTATTCCTCAATCAATCAATCAATCAAGCAAGCAATATGTATTTATATAACACATTTCATAATACATCAGGTTCATTTCCATATGCTTCGCAGAATAGTTTAAAAATTAAAGGAGCATTACGAAGAAGGATAATAAAGCATAAGAGACTAAGAAAACAATTAAGAAACATTGAGAAACAAAAGTACATTAAATAAATGAAATGAAAAACAAACAGAGTAGTGCAGAAATCTGGGTATAAGCAATGCTAAAAGGGTGCGTCTTAAGATGTATTTTAAAATGTCAACCGATTCCGAGACTGTTTCAAAAGGCTAGGACCATAATACGTATAAAGGCCAGCTCAGTGGCCTTGTGGTTAGTCCGCACTGAGACTGGAAGGTCAGGGTTTGAGCATACCAAAGACTCTGGGGAAAAATGGGACCCATGGCATCCCTGCCTGGCACTCAACAACAGGGGTTGGATTGGTGTAAGTCCCTGTTGACATACTACCGTCATGTCCAGGGGGTGTACTTGTATGTCATGTCCTGGGGGTGTACTTGTACATCATGTCCAGGGGGTGTACTTGTACATCATGTCCAGGGGGTGTACTTGTACATCATGTCCAGGGGGTGTACTTGTACATCATGTCCAGGGGGTGTACTTGTATGTCATGTCCTGGGGGTGTACTTGTACATCATGTCCAGGGGGTGTACTTGTACATCATGTCCAGGGGGTGTACTTGTACATCATGTCCAGGGGGTGTAGGTGTACAACAAGCTGCCTCACGCTACAGAAACAGGCCCTATATGGGCCTCAATGCCCTCATGGCTCGGCAAGTCTTCCTACTAAAGGCCACTTCCCCATCCTTGGCCCACACCTCACTGAAATGACCCACCAGTAGTAGTCACTAATGCAGCAACAACAGAGATCAGATCATCCTCTGCAACTGGCTCGAGTGGCTTCTCTCCCAGCCCATAAACATAGCCAATTATGTCCGTTGGAAGGCCCGGAAAAGACAAATCACAAGAGGATTCAAACCCCTTGTCTCCATAGCTTATTTACGTGGTTACATGAGAATGTATAACTCACTATAGCTACTCTACATTAGCTCCTTGGGGTAGTTGTTTGTTTATGTGTTGTGTGTTCTGCATTTCTGTGTTACACGCTCATGCTAGAATCTTAATTGCCCCTTTTGGGATTAATAAAGTTTGGATTGAACTTTATTTAATTTAAATGGAATTTAATACTCATATCCTACCAACCGACTGGGATATAATTCCCCCACTTCCTCCTCCCCCAACCATATCCTTGATGCACAATGTGCCGCTGGATGTACGCTCTGATTGAGATTTAGATTTGAGCTTCGTCAAGTGCCTTGTTTCGCGTCTCCGCCCGCTTCCTTCTGTTGGTGCCATATCGTATACATTGGCTACATGAATTATTTTCCTTCGGGGATCAATAAAGTCTTATCTAACATCCACTGAAAAGCCTTGAGAAAAACCATTCCATTTTCCTCTTAGAAGTATTTTAATATAAATATAATGCACTAACTCTAATGGTCTACTGGGCTGGACAGATAATATAAATAGTGATCGTATTATCTATACTCCTATTGTGCTTGTACTTTGTCTTTCTTGTCCAGGCTATTATACTAAAGTGTTAGTGTTGTTGATTATTGTGTATTAATCAAATTATAGTAAACTATTATACTAAAAAAGATAAAGATCAAGGGAAAAGATTACCTTCTTACAGTACAATAATGTTTCAAGTTTACACTGTACACATGTAAAATAAACGGCATAAACAATATATTCATTAGTTTGCCTCTTCTACAAACCACAAAAGTTACTGTCGCACGTGCCAAGCTGTCATTCTCTTGTATTATATCATACTTGTATTATTTATTTATTTCCCACCAAGGACTAACCTCACGGCAGATTATCCAGCATATACCTATCCACCTCGGAGGAAAGTCTGGTAATGCCGGCAGTGTTGGTATAGGCCAATCAGAGGCAGGCGGGGCGTTACCTGTCTATGCTCGGACGTAGAATAGATATATATATATATATTATAGTTTCTACTGTACTTTTGGAGATTCTAGGAACCACAAGTAGTCCTGCATTATAGGAGCACAGCTCCTATTGCGATAACGGGAAACAATGAGCTCTAAAATGGCCTTTAACCGTTTCCGTCCATCCGACGATGTCCATTTTTCAGTAGGCCACCGTACTTCGCTCTTCAGTCATATTAGATTATACCGTTCACTAGCCTGTCAGCGCGGCAGAAAGAATGCCTCGTGTCTGCTCATCTAGGGCGCTCTCCGTGGTTTTGATCTGATGTATATACTAAGCGCTTCCTTTCTGCTCCTCATCCGCCTCTCGTTCAAAATATGAACGCTTTGGAGCTTCTAGCGAGAGTCCGACTACAAAAGGAAAAAGTTCCGAATATTCTCCCCTCGCCTGAGGGTGCGCTAGGACGTGTACACTGTACACACGTCCAATGCCTGTGTGGGTTGGATTCCCTAGGACACGTGGACACGTCGGATGGACGGAAACGGTTAAATGCTTGTAGGGGAGATGGATTTGACAGGGAGCCAGTGAGAATTGTCTCTTCTCCTAGTGCTTGTCAGTCCATGTGCAGCAGCGTTCTTGACCAGCTAGAGTATCTTCAGAGACTAGTTTTTCCTGCATCTTTTTTTACAGTTATTACTATTACTATTACTATTAGTATTATTATTTTGCTATGCTACATATAGCTGAAAAGAGTGCAAGAATATGATGCACTGTGACGAGGTTTTGTCAGAATAATCCTTTTGTTTAAAATGTTAACACTGCCTTATTCACCGTGACAGGCTTTGGCTCAAAGTGAATTAACACTTTTAGAGCTAAAATGGAGCATGTAAACAAAGGGGAATGATCTAATCTTGTTCATGGAATCATGCTGTGTTGAGAGACGCGTTAAAGGCCTACTCACAATGAGGGCTATTAGTTGCCATTGTGCATTTTATGAAACCAACCACTAGCTGAGAAGTATCTGTAATGCACGTACACTGCTTCTGCATTGAATATTTGATACATACATTTACTGCATTTCATCGGGAAATGGGATGTTTGACATCATCTCATGCTGCTTCGATGCTCTGATGTGCTCAACGTCTAAGATATATTTTTTTTCCCATAAAATAAGGTGGTGACAGATGTCATCTTGATCTAAAGGATTTGGTTTTCTTTTATTCTCTGTGGTTTGAAAGGTATACTGCTATACAACACTATCCATTGCATTAAAACAAATGTTAATTTGTGCACTTTTGGCCTTTTGATACTGTATGATCTGACCATCTGAATAAGAGATAAGAAAAAATAAGAATAAGATATTACAGGCCTGTATTGATCCCGCAGGGATATCATAGATTCAAGACGCCATACATACGCATCATGTACTGTATTTGAAGAAACCCAAAGCACAGATGACAAAGGCTAGTCTATATTATGCTAAACGAAGTTTAGAAGCCTACGCTAAGTATAGGCTTCTAAACTTCCACAGCTACCCTTCGTCAGCCTCTTAGTCTTCCCCTTATCCTGGCCTTTCCTTTCAGAAGTTCTCTGTGGGCTGTAACAGAGGTGTCGTCAGCGCTGACTGGCCTTGTCACTGTGAGTTTCAAGCCTGAACGCTTTTCCATACCACTCAGAGGTTTCCTGTGGCCTTGTGCTTCAGACTTCAGCCACTCTCTCCCCCGTCACGCACACTGCCACTCCAAGTTAAGACTAATTCATGCTTTGGTGAAATTGTGTTGGGCGACTTGCAGTTAATGGGAGCGGCGTCTTTTTTTTAGCGGCAAACTAATAGGGGCCACTCTGGTGGTCGTGCTCATGCTGTCAGTGTCTGTCTGTCTGCCAGTCCAAAACCCAAAACTGTTTTCATTTCACTGCTGGAAGAAACTGCAGTCACTCAATTTGAAATTTGCACTATATGGCCAGAAAGATAATGTAGACTGTTTGTTTGACTATAGCGTTTGACTGGATTGCTGAATTCCAACAATGGCCATAATGCTTTGGTGCACTTCCCCTCCTTGTGGAGAGGGGGATGACTGTCTTAATCCAAATTCCAATACCTTTTTTTATAATTTATATTTTTTGTCCCACGATTTTGTAACCCATTTTTCACCCCTGTGTCAATCATCCTGTGATGTGATCCTGGGCTCTACACACCCTCCGCCAACCTGGGGAGAGCAACGGACTTAACTCATGCTTCCTTCATGCTTGAGTGTCCAAGTTGCTCCTTTACACCTGACAGGGGGGAGTTTCCCTGGTTGGATGTAGCGCGTGGAAGGAGCACGTTATTCCAACCAGTTCCTTTCCCCTCCATCAGGCGTCCCGGCTTTCCAATTCCAATACCGAAAGTCTCGGCCACTCGCTCACTCACACTCGGTCACTTCAGCATGGTGGTGTTATAGTGAAATTGGTGACCTGCTGAAATATGTCACAAGTTGTGTTGACATCACATAATGTCAGTGTCTGAACGTAAATCAGTGCAGTTTGTTCATTAGCAGAGTTCAACCTAGCGGTATTTAGGCCACATATTTAAAGACTTCCATGTAATTTGTGTGAAGGCCAAGATGGTCACATATTTCGGCGGTTCACCAATTTCACCATAATTTGCCATGCTGGAGTGAGTGACTGGCCGAGATTTTAGGTATTGGAATTTGGCTTTACTGAGAGAACATGTACAGTAGTCCAGGAAGGATGTGAGACCAATGTGGCGATGCCTGATGAGTCATTTGGAATACTAAAATATCTAAAAACTCATATTACACACATCATCAAACCCCCAGGAAAGTGTTTCTTGTGTCCTAAACATCATTCAAACGGGTGAAGTGGCCCTTTAACTGCAACAGTGGAGAGAGACAAGGAATCATGAAAAGAGAGATAGATTTGATGAACATTCATCAAATAGTCGGTCCGGCCGGGAATCAAACTGAGGGCATCGTGCCCATGTATGCGCCCCAACCACTCGACTATCGGGTCGCCCCAGTGAGCTGCCTGATTAAAGCAGATCACGTTGATTCAGTGGGTATTCAGATGGAAGACTTTCATACTGTGTGCCTGGCTGCATAAGCCTATAGTGGGATCCGATGAGGCCGGGAAAGAATACATTTTGTGCCCCTTTTCAGATAATTCACCTTTCCTTCTTTTCGTATCTTTTGGGATCCTATTTTGCAAAAAAGAATGAAATCTTTTCCAAATATACAAGCTTGTTGCTGGGAAGAACGGGACCGTACCTATGTTCCCTCAGCTCTATGTTCCCTCAGCCTACGACAACCTACCTCCTCCCTCACCCTAACCCTAACCTCCCCCGGGGCAGACACCTAAACCTAACCGCAACCCTCTCCCGACCCGCAGCGCACCCCCGGGGCAGACACCTAAACCTAACCGCAACCCTCTCCCGACCCGCAGCGCACCTCGGGGCTGAGGGAACATAGGGCTGAGGGAACATAGGTATGACCCCGGAAGAACCACTATGTCTATGCCTATGCCTATAGACAAGTCTTACTCTTAATTGTATAGGTTTTCATTAATAATTCACAACGGAGCCTTTCGGTCGCGTCACGATTCCCTCTGTATTGATATTCTCTGTCGTATGCAATTCTACTTGCCCGCTTAACAAATCTTTTGTATTTGATTTTGTACAGAGACGTCGATATGGGAGATACAACAGCCAGCACCAAGCATTCTAAACCAAGATTCTTACTCTACTTGAGGTGGTGGACGAACGCACTGTCAACCATCTCTCCCAATCCCCTGGATAGCTCTTAACTGGCATTCAGATGAAAAGATGAGTGTGCCATTAAGGCCTTCGCCAGCCTCATTGTGTTCACTGATGGTCGGCGCTAATAGAATTAGCTTTTGCCAATGCATATCATTAGGTAACATGAGATTCCCCTGGCCCTGTCCTTTATAGATTACAAGCAAAACGATTGAATTAGCCGGAGTAGATGAATGTTTGGAATGTGGCACGTGGGCACACATGTCTTCCAAACATCCAACATTAATTAGGGCTTAGTTTACACTTTGGAGTGCACACTGTAATTACATGTTTGTGTCTAATTACTGGCACCAAACATATCGAAATACTTTTTTAAGGACTAATTGTCTCCACCAGGCCGAAGGCATGGGGGGAGAGTATGTTTTGCACTCCGTCTGTCCGTCCGTCCGTCCGTCCGTCCGTGTGTGTGTGTCCGTCCGTCCGTGTGTCCGTGAGCAGCTAATCTCGGCCACCGTTAACCTGGTCGATGCCAAATTTTGCACACACACTCCCTGGATGCCAACGATGAACCTCTGCCCCAAACTTTACAGAACGGCCTGTTATAGCGCCACCAGGAGGCCGCTTTGTGCAAAACAAGTTTTTGCACAGTACACCTACAGATTTTGTCCAAACATCACGCAAATTGGTATACAGTCTCTCTAGAGCCATTCAACCAAACCGGTCTTTCACATTTCTCACACTCCATCCTGATTGGTTAAGATTGGCTTCCAAAGTTCACAGGAGTGCTCAGTTTCAAACAAAATGCTGCAAATCATGAACACATTGCGTGATTTCCCTGAAATTGTGCACCCACATTCCCACTAGGCCGAGGACGAAATGCCACATGAACAATTTCAACTCAGCCTCAAGGTGGCGCTATAACTGGCCGAAAAGTGTTTTTACCTCTAACTGCACGGATCTGTGGATAACTTTGTATGCCAACTCCCTAGAGGCCAAGGAAAAACCTTTGTCTGGAATTTTTCACATCTGCTCTTTATAGCGCCACCAGGAGGCCGACATATGTAAAACACATTTTCTATTATTACTCCTTCAGATTTTATCCAAATTTCACGCAAATCGGTACACATGATCTCCATAGTCATGTGATCAAGACAGGTTTGTTTGATTTCTCATATTCCATCCTGATTGGCCACGATTGGCTCCTACAGTTTTCAGGAGTAGCCCGCTTTGTACAAATCGCCACAACTCCTCAACGCAGCGTCCCATTGCGATAAAACTGTGCACGCATATTCCCACTAGGCTGAGGAAGAATCCTGGTGGAGACCTGTGCCCAGAAGGGCACTTTTTCTAGTTTATATTCTGTAGTAAGACAGAATATGAAATATTCATTGTTAACTTGCAGTGCGACTTGAGTGTGCATCAAGCATTATAGGGACTCGGACCACACATGGCCTGGAGGGTTTCAGACAGTCGATCCACAAGATCCCAGGCATTTAACCTTCGTTCAAGCACTTGATGCACCCCTCATTGGTGAATAATAAATGAAATGGGCCTGTTGAAGAAGACAAATGAAGCGTCATGAAATATGAAATTGGTATTTTAGCATGTATTAGCGTGTGCGATCCTGGCCACAGGCGTGGGCGGGTGGACTAATGAGGCAAAGACGCTGTGATGTCCTGCAGTTAAACAGCAGGCATTCTCCATCTCACAACATCCTGCTGAGTCAGTCCTATTAGTGACTACACACAACCAACAATCCTCGCTCCTCATGCTGATGTTACTCCAGTGTGTGTGTGTGTGTGTGTGTGTGTGTGTGTGTGTGTGTGTGTGTGTGTGTGTGTGTGTGTGTGTGTGTGTGTGTGTGTGTGTGTGTGTGTGTGTGTGTGTGTGTGTGTGTGTGTGTGCGCGCATGCATGCCATGTGTACATGTGTGCTGCTCTTTGATTGTGCCAACTATACTGTGCTCCTCAAGACCTGACGTCTACTGCAGTGATTCTCAAACTTTTTTTTAATTTCAAGGACACAGTTTTATATGCATTAATTAAGGCTGCAACATTTGGTTTTGGACGACCTTGCCAAAAACAAAGAAAGTTCGTAGAGGACAAAAGTGTTTCATACTGCATCAGAATTCAGTTCTGATACTGAACTCAGTAATCTGCCCATACACAGTAGCTCAGTGAATCTGCTTAGAAACACTGCGGCTCGCTCCATTGGTCGCTCGAGCCACTGAAGCTGTGTACAGCGCTGGAACCAGTTGTGAAGCAGAGTGAAGTCTTTGTCAGAATGCGGAAACAAAACTAAATATAGCATGCCTACCTTGAACGTCTGACCAATGTTCTTTGTTAGTTTGATTATTTCGGAACTTTCTCTGGACCTTGTTATGACAGCCACTGCCAATGTCCTTTCTATTACTTTGTATGTATTGTCTACCCTGGACGTTGGTTTGACTATGTAGCCGCAATTTTGTCCACAGACCCGCATAAATCTAAGAGTGTACAAATGGAATCCATTTGAATTCCAGTTTCCATTTGGTTCCAGTTATTTAGAATTAACAGTTTTTGTTTTTCTGAAGCAGTAACAAGGACTTTGTATGCTCTGTTTCAAACAAATGATATTCATATCTGAAGGAAGCTGTCAGGAATGTGCGTCTTATCGCAGTGGACCAACCTTCATCATCCTAACATTATATCCTTGTTATGTTTATTTCAAAGCCAAACTCCAATCAGATTGCAATGTATCAACAGGCGCGTTAGCGGGATATGAGATGAGAGGGAAATGTGTGGTACCGTGTGGGAAAGACTGTGCTTAAGCGCTGTGAAGCCGAGGAGTGGAACTCCCCAAGGATTCCTTGGGTTAGGGACTCCTGAGACCCTAACAGCCAGCGGTGCAGCTGAGCAACCAGGCTCCCTGCTGACTGAGGCTTTTGAAGGAAAGCACCAAAGCTTCAGAGCAGCAGCCTGCCATGAGTGATCCCATCCGCTGTGACTTTCAAGGCTGTCACTGCATTACCCCGAGCCAGCAGAACTTCTCTTACACCCAGGAGAATCTTCTATAAATGTTTTCTCCGGTTATTGAAAAGAAAAAGAAGGAAAAGAAAAAAAAATCATCATTGTGGCATGGGGAGGTTGGGTAGAATATGCATAGTGTGGCATAGAAAACCTAGTATAGCGTTTGAATAGTTGACAAATCCCAGGTCGTTTGTGGTGCTTTCTGAAGGGGGAAAACCGGACCCGTCTGAAGTGAGTGGTTACTGTACTGTACTGTACTGTACTGTACTGTACTGTACTAGCCCTCATCCCTGGCCTGTGTGTGTCTGTGTGTTAGGCTGTGCAACAGCGACACTTGGTGGTGAACAAACGCTATAACGCTATTTTCGTGCTTGGACAGACAGACCCAGGGACCCAGAACCCAGGGACACACATAGCTGTCTATAGGAGTGGTTGAACCACTCAAAAACATAGCATGAGATAATTATACCATGTTGGGACAGTGGTTTCACATGTCAATACATTCATAACACATGCACGCATATTCATGAAGTAGTTTATGTCTTGGATCATTGTTAGCACTTGCAGCTGACTAATATAGAATAGCGCCAGACTGTGCTGATGTTTAATTCATAACTCTGCTGGATGTGTGTCATTGTTTTGTTTTTCTTTGCATTTAGTTTGCAAAACACTGCATACTAGACGAGACAAACTGATCAAAAATGTCAACTGAACAAAACTGGGTGAAAACTAAACACACTCTGAAAAGATGAGACTAAACCATATTGATCCCTATGAGGAATTATGTGTAGACATAACAACAATAGAAGATTGGTACAGAATATGTTACAATACAATTAGGATTTGGAAATTGGCATAGACACAAACTTTAAACGGAATAGGCCAAAACTCATATCTCAAACGCTATTGTTCTGAAGATCGGCTTTGGATGAGTCTCTGAATAAAGGCTATGATTCGACACAAACAAGGGACTACATTCATCTCGCTAAACTATTACTAATTTAAAATATGCCCTTCAGTAAATCCACAATTTATACCAACAAAACCATCTAAAACAATGTCCCTCTCATTCATGCTAATAGCTGGAGCTGTGAAACTGGCCTTGTAAGAAATATTTCATTTTCTATTGAATATATAACGGCAGGAAACATGCTCTGATTCACCAGTAAATACTTTTCTCGTAATCATGCCACATTTCCTGTTTGTTGTTATTTTCCAATGACTTTGTAGAAACAGCCACAAATATTTTAAACAAGTTTCTTGGAGCAATTGTTATGTACTAGTCCTTACCCATATGAACAGCAAATGATGTTCAGTGTGGGTAATGTGAATTTTCATTTACGTTAACATGCCCCCGTCCAACTGTCAGAGCTGGCTTTCAGGTGCCTGTGCAACGCAACCCGCGCGTTGGCCGCGATGCTTCCCCAAAGAAGAAGTTATGTCGACTGACGCAAGAGTAGCTAGTAGTATCAGGGTCCGAGTTGTTTCGCCCGTGGCGAGCATGGTTTATTCTGCGGGTTTCAGTAAAAGGCGGGTCAGACACCAGTGGGTCTGTTGCGCAGAATAGTGTGTCCCAGTATTAATCTGTGTCCGTCCCAACATGCATTTCACTGGTGACACTGGTGACACGTGATTTGCGGGGAGATGGGTTTTTCTTTTACGCAAATTGATTTAATTAAGATGAATTTTAGAATGTTTGGTGTGTGTAATAGAGCACCGAAGTCTGACGTCACTTTCAGTAGAGGGCGTCAGTCCCCAGGTTCATGTATTTGTTTAGTTGCATTGAAATCCCCATTGAGGCGATTTGAGATCGCCTCATATAACAACTGTGTTTGAAAAATCAACATGTCACCCCGGCCGCTTCACTCATGGATATGAAGAATCAACTGACTGAGAGAAAACGCTAATGTCACTGCTGCTGAATTAGTTAGATTTTGTATATCATATATGAGTGACTGACTGTTGCAAACGATACAGAGACACCTCCCTGACAATAACGCCGAGCCAGCTTGTTTATTTTTGGACCACAACGCTTATAGTAGACGATATTAAGATCACCCCATGTTATTCTCCATAGAGAAATTACTTCCGCGAACCAGGGGAATCGTCGGGATGAGCGAGTTACGTCAGGACTTCGGTGCTCTATGCAGGGCAGATTGAGGTTGGAGGACAGGGCTGTGCGGCGCTAGGTTCCGTGAGGCGGTCCGTGCGTCGTGGCGTTGTGAGATGACGCAGAAAGCGAGCAGCTGTCTTGCTCTATGCTAAGGAACTACTCTGACTGACTGACAGACAGCGACCGAGCGATTTAGACAGCGAGCGAGCGTCCGCAAAATTATTAGATAGATACGTAAATGACGAAAACTGCAGTTGTGACAGCAATGGGGGCGTTTTGCATTGAGGCGTGCATTGCATGGCATGGCGTCATTACTCTTTATTTTCACACTTACCTGTATCTTAATTAAACACAAATATGAAATTATAATCCAACTACAAAAGTGTGCTCCTCGGAGCATAAGTCTCCGCCAGGCAGGGTTGTCTACCAGGGCCCGCAAACTTTGGAAGGCAGTCTTAGCCAATTGGAATGGGAACGGAAAATCACACCCATGTGAACTAAGTGGTGCAACTCCATGTGGGGAACTTCCAGGTTGCTGGCCCGGTTTCCGGCGAGCCGCCCCACGTCCCAAACAGCCAGCCAGCCAGCCAGCCAGGGTCCCAGCCAGAGACACACATAGCTCCATGCAATGGAGTGGTTGTACCACTCAAAATATATTCAGTGGGTGGTCTATTTGGGGAGTTGCATAATGATCCAAGGATCCAATCACAATAAAAATTTTAATTTATTGTGATTGTCTGACCTACTTTTCAAGAGTTACAGTGCCACCATACAGCTGATTAGAAAAATGTGGGGTGCATGGCCTTTCTTTCTTGCTTAGCCAAGTGGGAATGTCTGTGCAAAGTTTCACGGCAATTGGACTCTGCGTTTATGATTTGAAGCACTTGCATGATGCATGTGCTAAATCTGAAGAAGTAATGCTATTCTTTTTTTTTGCAAAAATCGGCCTCCTGGTGGCGCTATAACAGGCCGATGTAAGACATTTGGGGCAGAGGTTTCTCACTTTCTCTAAGCATTAGGCGTGCAGTTTCATTCCAATCAGTCCAACGGTAATAATAATAAATATAGCTGTATTATAAGACGGGGTCAAGCCATGAAAGAAAAAAGCTATACGCAATATGCACAATGAACTGTAGAAACAATGAATGCATTAGGTATAACATGTAATGTTATATAGAGACTTTTTGTTATGCCCACAAATCATCCAGATTTTGGAACCAATCAGGGTCCGTGTTCTGGGCTTGTGTCATTCACTAACTGGAGGTGACGGTGGTCTGTAATGGAAATGCGATTTCAAGGGGTCGTGTTTAACCAGGCTTTGAAAATCTTTGATGTCACTTTTTTTATCATCGTCAAAAGGGAATCGAGCAAATCAGTTCTTGAGTGATTCCCACAACCAACAACCCATATTGCCGAATTTCGTGGAAAACGCAGAACTCCTAACACTCCTAATCATAATAATTATAATACATTATATAGGGCTTTATTTGGTACTCAAAGTCGCTTAAAACAACAGGACATAAACAAGAAACTACTTTAAGAGAAATTAGTTAAGACTAAAAACTAAGCAAGGAAAAACATTTAAAGGCAGATAGGGAATTAGAATTAGGTGGGGAAAGCGAGACTGAAAAGGTGGATTTTGAGGGAAGCTTTAATTGATGATATTGTATTTTGGTGATTTTTATGCTATCATTGCTATGTTGATGAATTTAATGGCTGATGTCGCCTGTAGTACCTGTACGTGACACAAGACATTTGGCAATGATCGGTGTTGTGGCTTGCAAGATTTAGCTCTAGTCTGGATATACAGACACAGAGGGACAGGCCATCTTATTCTAGATGGATTTGTCCACGCCGTAGTGGTATTATAAGTATAATTATATACACAGCTTTACTATTATATTATTATTATCTATATCTATATATCTATATATATAGTGGTATATATCAGTGGTGGAAATTAAATAAGTAATTATTTTATAATTTATACCAAGCGGCAAATATTGAACTTTTTTTACTCCACTAGAATAACAATTTCGCCCAGGCCGTAGCGTAACGGTCTGGGCACCGGACTGGTGATCCAGTTGCGGTGTGCCGCGGGTTCGACTCCCGAACCCGACACGGCCTTTACCGCATGTCATCCCCCCATCTCTCTCCCGTTTCCTGTCAGCCTACTATCTGTCCCTTAAAAAATCAATAAAAGGCGTAAGCCGCAAAAAAATATCTTAAAAAAAAAAAAAAAGAATAACAATTTCGATTTCCCTCTCTCTGTAGTTTTATTTTCATTGCTTGCTTTGACAGACGGGTATGTTTGTTTTTTGGGCAACCAAAACAAAAAGCGAAAGCACCAAAATAGCACTGTTTATGCAGGAAAATACCACCGCACGACTCATAACTCAAACTCGTTTTTTTGTGTCCGAGTAGCTCAATCGGTAGATCACTCGCCTTTCGACCGCTTTCCAGTTCCATAAGGTGACCACCGTTCCGGTGGTTAGTAGAAACGGAGCTAGACAGGTTTGGTGAGTTGCTTATACCAGTGGTTCCCAAACCTTTTCATGTCAAGGACCCCCAAATTGGCACGAATTAGCCTGTGGACCCCCATCTGAAAATATATGCCAAGGACCCCCAAAAGACCAGATGTTTTACGGCTCGGGCTTACAGTGACTTTCAACCTTTTTCATTTAAAGGACCCTCATGCAGTTTGACATGCATTATGCTACGGACCCCATTTAATGGCCTTTCTATCTCTGGGACCCCCCATTTATACTGTAAAATCACTGTTATTTTAACTCTTAGAGTTACAGACCCATAAAGGTCCATTTGGTTCCTAATCATCATCTAGCTGGGTACCCCCTGGAACTCTCTCAAGGACCCCTAGGGGTCCCCGGACCCCACTTTGGGAACCACTGGCTTATACCACCACAGTATATGAATAGGCCTTGAGTCGCTTATCACCGCGGTGTGACGTCATGTTGTAGTTTTCCGTTGTCACCTTATCACCTAAAAAAAGAGTCCCTGCAGGGTTCCAAGTAGACCCTTGGCCTTACAGGTCTGTCTGTAACTCTGAGAACGTGCAAATGGAACAAATACAGGTCCATTTTGTTACATTTGTACTCTCCACTCATGAGGGTCCTTGGAAGAAAAAAAGGTTTGAGAACCACTGCTGTTCAATCCTCAGCAGCACCTTCTATTTTTCTAACCGTGTGATGATGTCCTTTTTTGCATATAAAGTGTATACGGTATTTGTGTTTTGTATAAATGTCTTTAAATGTTCTGATGAATTGAACATGGAGGACCCCTTATTTAGTCTTAGTGCTTTTTCTGGTTTTATTCTCTTTAGCAGTTTTTGTATCGACCTATACTTATCTCGAACTGTATACCCATTCTGCAAACTTTTAATAACATTTTCAATCAATCAATCAATCAATCCTTCAATCAATCAATCAATCAATCAATCCATCCTTCTGGAAGACCCGATCCATTGGGCTCTTGTCCATGTTTTGCGCCAAACGCCGTTGCCTGAAATGGGCGGGGGCGGTTGTGGACTGGCTGAAATGATGGAGGGGTGGGCGGGACGTGCTCCTGGATTGGCTGAAAGGATGGACGGGTGGGCGGGACTTGCTCCTGCATTGGCTACCCGGTGTTTGTCAGGAGCTGAGGAGGCTGGGAAGACAGGATTGAGAGTGTGTGTGTGTGTGTGTACTGTGTAGAGGCCGTGTTGGAAAGTGGAGCACCACGCAATCACTGCTGCTCAAATGACCGACCTGAAGAATGCTGCATTGCTTGTTTACGGCCGGATTTATGCGCATCCGGACACATGGAAACCACATCTGATGTAACGGAGCGTCGGGAGGTACTCAACGAGTCGACATTATCCCCTGCTGCCTGCCAGGGAGCCTGCCCGCCTGCCGCATCTAGCCGGGTCTGTCTGTATGTGTGTGTGTGAGTGTGTCTCTGCTGGCAGCTTGGTGACAGTGATCCAAACACGCCGCTGCTATTGATGACAGAACACAGAGACCCCCCGGGACTCAACTGAACTGCGCTGCGGCGGCGGGGCGACACTATCACATATTTTCCCGGGGAGAAGTCCCTATAATGCGGGCTCGTCTGCTCCGATGACAACAAGGCACACATTTTTATGGCGCTGTTGGTGTTAGGCTAGCCTGGGCTAACGGTGTGAGAGGCCAGGCTGCTTTGCTTCCAAGTGGCGAGTGGCGACCCCGCCACAGCTAAATAAATCCCAAAACTCATCCGTGGAAGAAGTAGACGGCCGCTGGCTACTGTCTGGTTTTACGCGAGAAGAACAATCAGCCAGCCTACCGTGACTGACCCGTAGAAAAGTGCTGTTTCGTGTTCACGTCTGGTTATTATTGGTGAACATAGTCTTTGTTGGAAAGAAAAGTCTATTAGAGACAGTCACCGACGGAGCTTCTTGAGTGTCGTTGAGTGTGTGTTCAAGCTGCCTGGTCTGCTGTCAGGATTAAGAGACCGGGCAGAGATTATTACATCCCCTTCTGCATCAGGTGAGTGAGCTTTGCCACGCGTTTTATTCATCTGACAAACTGCGAATCACGCAGCAGCACAAAATGAACATAAACATACAATGTCTGACTGTTTATCTTTGCTGCCGTAGCCCCAAAATGTCTATATCGGTCGCCGGGCGTGACGAATGGTCTATTTTTACCTCCATTGCCTAACCTTAAAAAGTCCTTGTGCGTCTAAATGTCCATTTAGACAGGCCTTTGCTCAGTCAGAGAAGAGTGCGTCGCCGCTCATTTGTGTCACCAGACCACCATCCGAACGTTGAGGGAATCGGGACAAAAACAACACCCCATTAATTCCCTTGGGTTAGCCTACACACCGAGTTAGTGTAGTCTGTCTGTAACAGCGGCATTGGAGTTTACCCCCTCTCTTTCTCTCTTTAAAATGGAGCTTCTTCTTTCCACCTGATGCTGGCTGATGTGAGCGAATTTAAGCAAGCTGTGACATGTAACTTCATTATTGCTCTGTCCCCTATGTTGAGTGTTGACGTGACGTTGGCCTACCGCCACTGACGTGACTGACTTCAAACCTCTAGTGTGCGACTTGAAACACCAAGCGTCACACATATATGCTTTTAACAATGAGACTTGAATTAACAGTGTGGTATTCCATGAAGCTGTCTTTATTAGTTTATTTCTATGAATGCAGTATTAATTTTTACTTTATGGCCGCATAAGCTGCAGCATGTCTGTCTGTTTCACATTCTCAGTCAGTCAATAACTTGGTGACATGTCATGATAGCCTATTTTTGTCTGACATCCTTAGATTTTGCCTGCATGTCATACATACATATTGATTAGTGGGCACTGGGCACGTATGCAGCATCGCAGTAGGCACAGCAAAACAAACAGCCCTGTGCTGTGGGCTCGGGCTGCTTCATTGATTTCCCTGTTAAGCCGGGGCATCGAACAGCCACATTTCTAAATGATGCAGTCATCACAGCAGTAATCGCTTTTAAACATTATGGCAGTTGATTGCTCAATAACGAGTGATGGCATTGACCCGTCTGAATCAAAGTGAATGAGCGTGCCCAACATTGAGAATCTCTAAAGAGCCCTTGACCTGTGAGTGTGCAAAAGCCTCTCTGTGCTGTGGAGTTGTTGTTATCCTAGTCAAATTGACTGTAAAGGGCAGCCAGGCATTCTCCACAAAATGATGTATTGAAATAAGTTTGAAATGTGTGGGCTCGGGGTGGTGCTGGGCTCTGTGCTGCTGAGCATTATCAGCATTTGTATGGAAGCCTCGCTCTCTCCTTTCCAAGCCAGTAGCATCACATTAACTGTTAGTTAATATCACTGAAGGTCTGCACAGGCATGAGGATATATCTTTTTTTGAATATCAGTTTTCTTTTAACCAATTCTGATCTGAGATCAGATTCATACGAGGTTTTCCACTGGACACACACTGGTCTGATTAACCCATTCTGACCTCAGATTCTAAAAATGTCAGTCGTTCTTCGATTTTTCAAAAATAGCAGACCTACAAGCTCGTAGCGCGCCACTCGGTGGCGCGCTATGAGCTTGTAGATCTGCTATTTTTCAATAGCTAAAGCACGACATGATGCCAACACCAAAATGGGTTCCCGTACAGAATGGGTTAAATATGTTGAGTATTCAACTGGGGGCTTACACAGCCTGAGATTGCCTTGAATAATAAATGGAGGAGCCCATCTATCTGTTTAATTTACACATTGCCAGAATGGCAGGCTTTATCGTTGCAGGATTGCCTTCGGTGCATATGGCTTTTATTATTTAACGGAAACACCGTTAAGGGCCCCGATATGAATCTGCTCGTGTGTAAACCCAGCGAGGGACATGCATTGCTATCACATGAGTCCCAATTAACTCCAATGAATTACTTGCTTTATATCGCCCTTCCCTAAATGTTTTATTGTGGAGATTAACTGGTAAACATTATGAAGGGTGAAATTAGAAGATGGGGGAGTGTTACCATTGAGCAAGGTCAGCTGCTTTTATAGACCGGCTTCCCTGGCTCCAGCCCACTGAAGCAATTTATAGGTAACTACATTATTAGCACATCTCTATTACGCCCATTTCATAACGATCTATTGGCCATTCAGCGTTCTAGAATTGGATGCATTTCTTGATTCACAGCCCCTTCATGTGACCAGATTAATCTGATAGGGTGGAGTGAACCAATTGAATGATGGCACATGGCTGTGAGTGGTTGGCCATTCACAAAAAAAGCACCATTAGTGTAGCGTGTAACGATTGTGATGTCATAGAACACTGTTTCTCAACGTCAAGTCTGGGGACCACCGGGCGTCCAAACAGAACCTTACAGGTTTAGAACTCTCAGCGTTAAATGCAGGGTTTTACAGTGTGGATTCGGGTAGATGACTGATCCATATCCGACTGGTGGTCCTTGATATTCAAAAGGTCGAGTATCACTTATCACTGTTCTAGAAGAAAATGCATGCTCTAGTCTGCTTTCATCCGACACACTGAGACATTCTGCTTCGCCAGAGCGGGGATGGCACATTCTGCAGGAGGGAATCATACTCTCTGTGGAAAGTATTTGTAATTGTTTATGTTTTGAGCTGTGTGATCAGACAGTTCATGGCATGCCATCTGGCTCTGTGTTGGAAGGCCTCCCGGTTTCACGCCGAATGCAAATAGAACTGAACCAGCCTCGCCCAGCTCTCCTGCAGGGATTAAAGCATCCGCCCTCTGCTCTGACAATCTGACGGACACACCAGTCATCAAACCATTTTGGGTCTGTCCAGTGTCGACCCTTTCAAAGACACTTGCTAGACTTATTTTCTTTTCTTAATTACAACTAATATTGTAGACTAGATATGATATGTCAGAGAGAAATTGCTAATTCATGATGGATGTGAGACTTCAAGCTTAACTCTTTTTGAGGTCAGATGCTAATCTTAAAATTATGCACTTTTTTTATTTCCCAACACATCGCTATAACGATTCATATCCAGAGCATTAACAGACCCATGTGCTCTATGTATTTACTGTGAAACCTTAAGATACCACCAATTATTGATACAATTATTTATTCCCAATAATGTGATTTATATGATTTTTACAAAAGAAAAGAATGGACACAACTCATACTTACAGGATGTCAACTTAAACGCATAGTAGTACTTAACTTTGCCCTGTGTTTACATAATGAAAACAATAAATGCAATGTAATGTCCCTCTATACCAGCAGTTATCAGCCAATGGAGTAGTGTATTGGTGTTTACTGACAGAAATACACTGCCCTCTCACTGTATTTTGGTGTTTTTGGTAGACGGGGCTGATTTTGGGCTACCAAAACAAAGAGTGAAAACACAGCAAGAGGGCAGTGTGCTTCTGTGTTTACCACACCACCACAATACTCAGTGGCTGAGAACTGATGGTATAGAGGCAAAGGTAACGCCGGGTACCGAAGCCCATAATCCCTCTCGCCCTTGTTTTTTTTCCGCCTACCTCACGCCGACCTTCTTGTATTTTTCATTTTGTTTTACTGAGAATAAGGTTAGAAATACGTTTAGGGTTGTTGGACATAGTTTTACTGGAGTTAAGTTTAGGAATAGGGTTAGGTTTTGGCACAGTTTTACTGAGGTTACGGTTAGGAATTGGATTAGGAATAAGTTTAGGTTGAACCGTTTAAGCATAATGGGTTACTTTAGGAATACCAGGCTGAGATTTGGTAAAAGGGCAACTTTGTTGGCTTTTTAAGTTTTTACATTTTTAGCTAATTCTCTTCAGACAACCAGACCTTTTTTTTAGGTTCTTATTGGTATGATTATGTGAACTAACAGGCTCAGCCACCAACAGGACCCCCTCCCCCCTCCCTTGATCAAAAATGGTATAACTGCAGTATGCCTCCTGTGTCTCTTTGTTTCCTACGTGTCTTAACTAGCAATACACACGTCTGACTACTCTCTGGTACACAGCCAAAGCTGTTAAGCACATGAACCTTAGTCATGTCATTCTGGGCATGTCATAATGGGTGGAAATATCCATTCTACAAGCTCACAATGCGTTGTATTGCAAACACATTGTGAGCTTGACTATTTCCGGTGACACAATTTGGTGTAGAGGGAGAAAAGGAGGGGTCCAAAGTACAGAACACCAGAACAATGTACTGTACATGTGACTTAAGTGGTTAAAACCTCCACTCTAAATGTACTAACTCTGACTCATCATATGGTATGCACATAAACGCCAATCACTGTTTTCCCTCAGTTGGCCGAAAAAGCCAAATCACTCATTTGCCACAAGGCATTAATTGTTCACTTTCACCCGTCCCCTCCATTGACCTGACAAAGCTTCGCCTTGTTCTAACCAGTCCTGTGGTTTTCAGGGCCATCATGACAGCCCCACTTGGCCGTGCAGTGACACTGGTATTTTAACACAGCGAGACAGCTCAGTGCGCACGTGAACGACCCTCTCATTAAATGTCATTACACGTCTTAGCAACAGAGCAGACAAACGGAGCTCCAGTCTGCGGGTGACTGTGCGGGCATGTTTAAACGCAAGCCGTTTAGACATTTCTCCTTCAGATGAAAACGGGCACATTTTTCAGGGCTGTTGGTGAATGTGATGACAAAGCATTGTAGCTGGAATGCAAATGTGTGTAGAGGATCGAGGTCCTGTCAGGCATGGAAAAGTACCCTGCATCCCTGGATTGAGGAATTAGCAAGGCAAATTTCGGATAAACAAATCAGCTCATTTTGAATTTTGGATTACAAGGCAGAAGAAGGTCCTGCCTTGTGCAGTCAAGTGTAGCTGTCACAAATACACTTATCAGGTCAAGCTGAAGGCAAGACACTGTTCTATTAACCTCTCTGACCTTCTCTGCCCACTAGTTATCTTGTGTGTGTGTGTGTGTGTGTGTGTGTGTGTGTGTGTGTGTGTGTGTGTGTGTGTGTGTGTGTGTGTGTGTGTGTGTGTGTGTGTGTGTGTGTGTGTGTGTGTGTGTGTGTGTGTGTGAGAAATGGACACGTCATTCTGCGTGCCCAAAGTGAGAAGTTGCAATACCTTCATTATTGCAGTCCCTGCAGTAATACCTCTCAACCATAACTGTACTCTAACACAAAATGTATGACTGAGAATACTAATCAAAGTACAAAACGTATATACACTTTTTTTCTTTCTTTTTATATATATATATATTTTATTTTTTTCCAAAATCGTACAAGATCTTTCCTTGAGAAATGGGTGGGATTGACGTTGCCCAGGGATCCGTGGCTCTGTCTATTAGGGACAGAACTGCGGTCCCTGGAATATCTAAAAATGATTTCACCATTATAAAGGTTTAGTCAAAATAGTTGGCAAATTGCAAAAATGGGTGCAAGAATAGAGCCAAAACCGATCCCGTACCTCTAGACCCCACTCATTTCTCCTATACACAGGTTAAATGTTTGTTTTGTAAACGCCATTGACAATGAAGGGAAAATTTACATCATAATGTGTCATTTACGTCATATTCTCTCTTCATTGTTAATGCCGTTTAATGTTTGTTTTACATCACCATTACATCACCTAATCAACATGAGTTAGACTTTAATATATTAGCGCCCCTCACGTCAAATGGGTGTGAAACCTTTATGCTTCAATTATGATCCAATTTGACAGTGTTTTGGAGCAGAGCAAGGAATGTAAAGAGTGACTCACCCACTGAGACAGGTCAGTCCGGGGGTCCGAGGTGAAACTCAGAATATTTTAAACCCTACAAAACAACTCTAATATTATAAAGATTGGACATTAATTGGCTGGCGTACTGGTCCCAAAATAGATAGGGGGTTGGGGAAATTTGAACCCCATCATTTTCTGACCGTTTGGTCCCTATGAAAGCGATAACCCAAAATATCCTACGGAAGTACACATCGTACCACACTATAGACCGATTCACAGAGGGGTGCCCTGGGCGCGGCCATTACTGAGGTGTAATCCATGGAGCAGGTGCTCCGTAGGCCAGGTGTAGCTAATCAGTGCTGCTGCACTCAATGGTACACCTCAGTAATGGCCGCACCCAGGAAACCCTCTGTGAATCGGTCTATATGATTGTTGGTGATTGTGGTCCTGCTGTCTATTACGTGCCTTGATACAGGCATCAAATGTAACGGGGCATCCAAAATGGCAAACGTATATCATAAATGATCATAATGGTAATCATAATACATTTTAAATGTATGAATCCGTGGAAATAGGCTACAGATTAACCCATTCTGAACGGGCACCCATTCTGGTGTCAGCATCATGTTATGCTTTAGCTATTTAAAAATAGCAGATCTACAAGCTCATATCGCGCCACCGAGTGGCGCGATACGAGCTTGTAGGTCTGCTATTTTTGAAAAATCGAAGAGCGACTGACATTTTTAGAATCTGATCTCAGGTCAGAATGGGTTAATCAGACCAGTGTGTGTCCAGTGGAAACCTCGTATGAATCTGATCTCAGGTCAGAATGGGTTAACAAATATTTTAGCTCACTAGACTGTGTGTGGACTGTGGACCATGTCATTTGCAGTGCAGTGCCAGTGCGAAGGTAAACTCGCACAGAGCAGAGCAGGACTCGTCGTTCATGCGCTGTCCAATGCCTCAGTGATGCAGCTGATTTCCTCTGCTGTTCCAGCCCCTCCCCTTGGGGGACCACGGGGCCACCAAGGAAATTCTTATGATAGATGCAGCGGTAATGTTACAGCGATGCGCATGATGTGCCACTACATTAGCAGGAGCTATTGTGGGCTTCAGAGGCCCCGATTTTCTTCCGTAACCCAGTTAGATTGATGATTGAAACATCCCAGCGAGGCATGATGGCGGTATCATAGAATCAAATTGATGCCTTGCTGTAGGACCATTTGCCTGTGGTCAAGGGTGATGTATTAATCGCGTGTTTCCTTGATTGAATGCAAATTGAATATGCTGGTGTGTGCAGCACGGAGCATGTACAAGTGGGCCCATAGCTCAATGCGTCAAACGAGGCCGGCAGTGATGCCTTTTCGGTAGTTGGTACTGCTTTGCCATTTTGCTGTATTCCCCCTGCTGCAGAGAATTAATTATCTTTAAATGAAAAAGATATGAATAGTCCATGTTTTTTTTTTTATATATATTTCCTCGCAGGTTGTGGGTGGCTGCAGTGACAGTTGGACAGTACTGGGAACAGACCGGGCTGTCCCCAGCCTGTTGATTGGCAGTTTGAAATGACAATAATACATACAGGTTGCCAGAATGTGGTTTATTTCCATAACAGATGGGGGGGGGGGGGTATGATTGACCGCCCTGCCAGTGTCTGTGCAACAGTACCATGCCATCCTGCATCCTCTGTACAGATCTGATAGAATTCCAGCCTTTCCTCCTCCTCCTCCTTCATATGCCAGAATATTTGTCCATGGGGGGCCATGATAAAGTGAGTGAGGGGCCACACATTGGATTGAAACTTTTGGGAGACTCTCTTTACCGAGACAGACGCACTATAGCAATGATTACTATGGTCCTTTAACCATTTAATAAAACACCTGCGCTTTAACGCACAAATATCACTTCAAGGCTGAAAAGCTAATGTCTTGCATCCCGTAGACGTCAGTTCTGAAGAAGAGCGTTGCAATCCCATAACATTATTTTCTTCTTTGAGAAGTGAAAGTCATGTTTAATTCCTCTAATCTCATATTTTAGAAGAAACTGGATTGAAACACGTGGTTTATTAACTGCTTTAACCCATTTTTTTTTTTTTTTTTCTTTTGCGGCTTACGCCTTTTTATTGATTTTTTTTTGAAGGGACAGACAGTAGGCTGACAGGAAACGGGAGAGAGATGGGGGGATGACATGCAGTAAAGGCCGTGTCGGGCTCGGGAGTCGAACCCGCGGCACACTGCGACTGGATTACCAGTCCGGTGCCCAGACCGTTACGCCACGGCCTGGGCCGCTTTAACCCATTCTGACAACACGTGGTTTATTAACTGCTTTAACCCATTTTTTTTTTTTTTTTTCTTTTGCGGCTTACGCCTTTTTATTGATTTTTTTTTGAAGGGACAGACAGTAGGCTGACAGGAAACGGGAGAGAGATGGGGGGATGACATGCAGTAAAGGCCGTGTCGGGCTCGGGAGTCGAACCCGCGGCACACTGCGACTGGATTACCAGTCCGGTGCCCAGACCGTTACGCCACGGCCTGGGCCGCTTTAACCCATTCTGACCCATAGCAGATCTACAAGCTCATAGCGCGCCACCGAGTGGCGCGCTACGAGCTTGTAGGTCCTCCAGAATCGTGATGCAAGGGTTCAAGTGGCACTTGACATGTGACACAAAACATGGGTCTTGAAATGGGTGGTCCCGAACCCTGACATAAGTGATGTGCCATGGGGCAGTGATGTAAATAGGTTTTCAATCATATTTAATATCATATATTTAGACATTTTTACAAATTGCAGCATTTAACTCCCTTTTCATTTTATATGATTATAATGTGGTTATATTCATGTAGAAAACAGAAGAAGAAATGATTATTATAACTAAAGCTAGCAAAATAAACTACAATTCAACAGTACAGTAGTGCATCCCGTGGAGGCATAGGTCATTATTATTATTAATAATATAAACTTAACTATAAACTGCGTATTGGGATGCAAAATGCACCCTATTTTAATCTCTGATGGGGACACGACAGTTGATTGTCCCAAACAGTCGGTCGGTGGTTATTTGTGCAAACAATAATGTGGAGGAAGATCGAATAATAAAGGTGATTTTCTTTAGACTGAAGCCTTGGACCAGAGGGCATTGTGTAGTACTCTACACCATTATGGCCCGGGCAGCTTACAGCAGCTTACCGCAGCTGCCTGGCCATCCCTTCTTGCGGTCGAAAACTAAATTACAAGAGAACCAAAATACACACACACTTTTGGATTTGCACGATCTCTCCTGCCGCCCACAGTGAAGAACCGCACTGGTTGCACATGAATTGAACAGATACGGCATTGACATAGCTGCCCTGAGCGAAACCCGCTTACATGGGGCAAAACAATAGCAGACCTACAAGCTCGTAGCGCGGCAGTCGGTGCCGCGCTATGAGCTTGTAGATCTGCTATTTTTCAATAGCTAAAGTATAACATAATGCTTTAAAAACACCAAAATGGGTTAAAATTGTGATGTTACATCATATCTGAGTTAGCTTTGTTAAAATGACAGGGTAGCCTGGCCTAGCCCGCATGCTTTCTGGTCTAGAGGGGGGTGCGCATGGAGAAATATTGGTCACCGATCAGAGTCCCCCCCCATGCCACCCTCCGCCCCTCCCCTCCCTGGTAGAAAACAGGGAGGCGTAGCAAACGGAAATAAAAGCCTGTGTACCGAGGCTAATGACCGGGTAATAGATCCTGCATGAAACGTTTTACTGACATCTGTATGGATTAAGTTATGATTCTGTGCAACACATTTTGGACTGCCTTCAAACAGACCTCACGCCTTGATTTACCCTCTTGCGGTCCCCCCCCCCCCAAGGGTGGGCCAGACCCCCAGGTTGAGTTATACCAGTGCTTTAGGTGCATACAGTTACTATTCTTGTTATCTTTCACAGATGCACTTGATCTTAAAACACTGTATGCATATTATTGGGGGCCCCAATATGGCTGACTTGCAGTATTTATTTGAGCTGCAAGCAATTTCTTTAAACTAATCTTCCTCTATAACTCGCTAGTGCGAGCCAAGGATTTCAATAACAAAGGATTAACGCCCTCTGTGTTTAAAAGAATCGCACCGTCCTTTGTCCTGCACAAAATACCCCCACACGAAACGGGAGCGGGCCCCTGGAGGGAGCCGGGTAGGGGCACAGATATGGCAGACATAAAGGCTAACGCACTTCCCTGTATTATCTATTGTGAAACTTGTCACAGCATGAAGATACAGGGGTGTAATGTGGCGACTATGCGCCATGGTGCTAGTCAGCAATCAGGGAAATACATGTCTGCTTTAATGCAGCGTGATTTGTCTTTTTAGTTCTATTGTTGTAAGCGTTGTTTTGTATGTTTTATGCAACCACGTTCTGAAGATGATGGATCACGTCGTAGGGATGTGGGAGGGCACAAAACACTGGTATCTTTTAAACAGAAACGGGACACGCAAAGTGAAGACTTGCGAGGCAAGGGAGCCTAGTTTAACGTAGTCTACCTTCACAGTCGTAAAGGGGGTTGCAATTTATTAGTCTGGTTTGTCAGTGCAAGACACGTTTTATCATACAAGATATATAGGCTACCCCAAGGGAAACTTGCCCACATCTGCAAGATTAATAAACTCTTAAATTCCCAATTATTCTGTTTCAGAAAGGTGCAAGTCAGCAGTAAGCAATTCTTGCATCCAACTCAGCATGGCATTTTGTGGCAGATGCTCTGAGCCAAGACTCGCAATCTTTGATTTAGAGATTGACAAAAGGCTTTGTGTTTTAATTCATTCTCTGGGCTAAAACTATAGGAGCTTGAATGGTGTTTTTTCTGTTTTCTTGTTTTCTTTATTTTTTTTTGGCAACAAAGAATGCACACTGATGAGAAAGGAAGAATGCCACGCTGAAGACAAATGTTTCAGGAGACAGATATTTATTTTCTCTCGCCTCTAGCTCAGTGTGGCTTGATTAATTGCTTCGAACCCCACCTGTATAGGTCTACAACAATGAGGCGTAGGTCGTTGCTGCTTTGTTTTGGATAAAATATAGGGCAAGATTTACATGAACGAAAGATCATACTGTGTGTTATGCGTAACTCAAAATGGTGAGAGGTAATTAGCCACATGAAACTGGGGTAAGCATTATGGGGTAAGCATTCGGCCAAAAAAAAAACTGCCATTGCTGTTAACCCATTAAGAACGGGAAAGCATTTGTGTCATTTTGGCTGTTCAAAAATGTATGTACAATTTCATAGCGCGTCTTGTTGCCATTTTAGGAAAATCATAATGTGCAAATATTTGTATACTTTTAAGCGAACGTTTTAACTAAACTCTTTGCTTCTGGGGTCAAATGCATACAATTTGGCCGTCCTTGACATGACAAAGTTTGAGCACCAGTGATATAGCAACATACGTTTTTCAGAAATGTAGATAGTAGATTTGAAGATAGTTGTAGAGTCAGCCTCAGGTCTCAATGAGGTCACATAATTATAGTATCTATGTAGCTCTAGTATAGAGCCTGGGGGACTTCGGTCAATTAAGTATAGCGTTTATGTAACTGGGTAATGTCTGGAATTGCCTGTCTGTTTGTGTGTGTTTTAAACCATATTGTTTTGGGGCTTTTCGGGTGCAGAAGCAGCGGGGGCTTGTTTTTGAATTAGTGACAGGAGCCTCTTGCCTTCAAGAGGGGCGCAAGCAATTTCTTTTTAAGTGTGAACAGGGCTTTGGTCTCCATGCAAATAGAACTCCCCATATCTCATATTAATGAGTCGCCTTATGTTATAGCCAGTTAGGGAGAGAATAGTTATGGTAAAAACTGTGGTTTAATTGCTTTCTGTTTCATAGGAGGATGACATAGTACAGTAGCATGCCATCATAGTATGTCATTACCCATGTTCCTGGGTGCGGGTCGCTTATGTAGCCTAGATTATTCTTCCTCATTAATTAAGACACTATGATGGGATATTGTGACCTCAGTTGCCTTTCTATCCTGGGCGGTAACGGATGAGGAAGCGAGAATGGCTTTAGGTAAAAAAGTGAAACCTTATTACCAACTTTGAGAGATCACCTGAAACTTGGCAGACATTATCACAGCAGGAAAAAAAAGAACATACAATTTGAACCCCTGCTCTACCACATCCAAATATTGCTGCAGGTGCTATAGTTTTTTGGGTCTGGCTCTGGTTCCAATACTCCCCCAACATAATTTATATTCGTATTTATTGAACTTATACCTTTAAGCGTACCTTGTCCTTAGTTACGTCACCATCAACAGCCAATAAGGGACCAACATTCATACATACATTACCTTTTACCCACCCAACATTGAAACATATCTTAATTACGTCACCAACAGCCAATTAGGAGTATGCATACCATACATGCATACCACTATTGATCCATCTCACAATACTTGCGCGCTCTGCTTGTGCAAGTAATACAAATTGCAGATCTACATGCTCACGATGGTAGCCAGTAAGACGCCTGAGGGCGAGAAGCCCTAAAGGGCGAGGTGGCATGCACTGGCCATATATGGAGTGTGTCTTGATTGTACAGGGTGTGATGAGGTCAGATCAAGATATGGAATGTCAGAACAGTGCAGCTCCATATATGGAGATCTAAGGGTGGCAGCGGGGCCAGTGTTTTGAATGTGCAGGGTTTGATGAGGGCCCAGGTAGGGCCGGGCCTTACTTTTCGGGACTGTTGCGAACTCTAGTTTTCGCCGGCTGCTGTTCTGACATACAGTATGCTAATATTGATGACATCCGGGATCTCCAAATAAGGGCGGCGGTGGCTCAGGGGTAGAGTGGCTGAACCCGGGCTCCCCCAGAGTTAGTGTCAAAGTGTCCTTGAGAAAGACACTGAACCCCCAATTGCTCCAGATGTGCAGCTTGGTGCCTTGCATGGTTTCCGCCGGCCATCGGTGTATGAATGAATGTGTGTGTGAATGGGTGAATGTATTAAATGCACAATCTATGTAAAGTGCCTTGGATAAAGGCGCTATATAAATGCACCATTTACGTGATATCACAACGCGTGGCCATACATGGGGGCATTCCCGTATATAGGGACTGTGAGACATTATTGAGTGTGACATATTGAGTGACGATTGTGAGTGATGGAGTTTGTGAGTGACATGACAGCCTCACAGACATTTTCTGAACATAGGAGAGGAGTCTCATACGCATGGCGACCCAGGAGTCTTAATACCTACCTCAACAGAATGTCAATGAGTGCACAGCTTAGGTAACATAATGAAATGGAAGGTAACTCCCCCTGCACAATCAATATGCTTCTGTCCCCCCGTCCCCACAGCCTAACTCGGGACCCATTTAGTCCAGAGTACACTCTGTACTGATGTCAGGATAATTGTCTACTCTTGTGACCCGAGGCCATACTTGATTATCATGTAAAGAGTGAGATGCTCCTCTCCACTGGCCCCTGGAGACATAGGCTCTTCTTTGAGTTGGTGCCTCTGTCTCTTCTCGGCCCACATAGAAATATAACGGTGCCAACTTTTTGGCTCTTGGAATTGTTCTTTAAAGCAACCGTCGCCACTTAAATCCTACATACTTCCTTGTATTGTAGTGTCCCCCAGGGGTTTATACTTGATACCCCTCCTTTTTCCTTCTACACCAATTCTCTTCCTCGCTATTGAAGTTTTCAGAAGCTAGAAGTTTGACATTGTTTGAGCCCGTAGTTGGTGCGTAACAGTCGCAAATTTTGTTGAAGTATTGTGTTCACCTGTTTTGCTGCAGTGCGCCAGGCCAGGCCAGGTTGCCAATTGGAATGTAATTTGCTTTTACTCACTGATATACAGAACCATATATAAGCTATATATCATCATATTTCAATTTTTTTTGGAAACTTTACATTTTCTGACAAAGTATCGGTCAAAACATCGTTAGTCTAGGACTAGACTAACGTTCAAAAACATCCCTGTCGGCTGTCATGATGGTTACAATAATTATACATTGTTTTGTTTAAACACAGGGACAAGTTACATATTGGAATTTAAATGCTAGAGTTAAAGTAGTTAAGGTACCATCAAAAAAATGTCATTTGAGGAACCAGAAAAAAAAATGTTATCTTAAACCCCATGAGGAACATTCCTCACTAAAGAAACTGGTTCTTTAGTAGGCGATGGCTCTTTGTGAAACCAAAGCCCAAAGAACCATTTACTGTATAAGAATCATATTTTCTCTGTGTGAAGAAGATGCCTTACTGTCTGGCAGTAATATGCACATTTAGTTGCACCAAGCGCGACGCTTATCGCCTCCTCTGCTGCTGAGCTCCCAGAGTTGACTGAAAGCAAGTGGCCCCCACTTTGTGTCCTTTGCAGCCGCCGCCCCCCCCCCCCCCACGGCTATGTAGATATAGGTTGATGGTGGAGGGCAGAGTCCCGTCCTTCACGCTCCCTCTTCAAAGGAGACTTAAGAGATGGCGCCATAGCTCAACGTGAAGGGCAATCTGGGATCAAACCAGAAGTGACAAGCTTAATAAACCATCATCTGGCACGGTGTCACCGTTCTCCCTCGCGGAGAGAGAAGATTTCTTTCCGAGGCAAAGGGGTGTGGGGAGGGATGATTCTAGTGGTGTCCCTAATGTACATTACACTTGCATAACTAGGCTTCAAACTCGAGTCTCAAGTGTCGGTTGTCATATTCGATCTTAAGTGGACGGCTAAATTTAGTCTTTCTGTAGTTTATTGGACAGGACCAAACGTTGACCTCCACGGAGTAATGAACTGTGTCGCTGCAGACCTTCTTTTTAAAGGAACGTGAACGAGTGCCAGTCCTAATTAATCTTGTTACCGTGAGACGGGAGTGTCGTTTCGGTTTGGGTTAGTTTTTTTTTTTGTTTTTTTTTCTGGGATAAGATAGAACTTTCTAGAATTAAGTTCATCCATCAGTGCCTTAAATTATAAATCTGGTGGTTTGCATTGTCGGCTTGCAGGGAAAGCCTCGCTCCCTGTGGCCATAATAAATGAGACTTGGGGGAATGTTGGCAGCAAGGTTAAAAAACAAACAAAAAACCCCAAACATTTGCATTAAGTCTCTGTACACAGCCTATAAAATTGCGGTATGCTCTGTAAAGTAATAGTATGTAGCACATACTGTACCTACAGCAGTGAGTGTGTATATATGCACATTTCTATTGAGTACATGCTTTCATGTTTCTTCCTGTGAAAAATGCATTAAAATTCAACAAGATCTGCATGCTGGCTATGAATCATGCAGCCACTCCTGCCTCGCCATCAACAGGAAGCAAGGCAGCGCAAAGCATCCCCCCCTTCGCCACCGCCTGGTCTCGCCTACAGTTCAGTTCATAGGGAATTCTTGTGGAAAATCAAAGTCGAGGTTCCTGTTGCATCAAACCAGTCGAGGCGATGTGTGTTCAGCAGGGAAATTATTGTGTTCTGTTCCAGTTTAAGGCACTGTTTCTCCTCTCCGGTGACCTGTTTGTATGAGCAGTAATGGATGTTACAGTTTTGTGAGATAATGAGAATGGAAATAGAGGAATAGATATAAAAAGGAGAAGAACAAAAAAAAAATCGGTTTGAAGTTGTTTTGCGTCTGTTGACACTGACAGGCAAAACCTCCCACTGATGTGCCAGATGCTGCCAAGGCTCTTGCTGTTAGTTTTTAGAGCTTTGTTAATTCTTTGTGTGGATGTATTTCTGTATGAACAGAACTTTGAATGCTACCGTGACTGTGGCCGCAGCTCATCGTGCGTATCGCTATATCTGATTTATTCATGGTTTGAGTAATCATAGAAATCCATGACTTAATTGGTCTGCGTTGGGATTTAGCCCATTCTGACCGGGCACCCATTTTGGTGTTAGCATCATGTTATGCTTTATCTATTGAAAAATAGCAGATCTACAAGCTCATATCGCGCCACCGAGTGGCGCGATACGAGCTTGTAGGTCTGCTATTTTTGAAAAATCGACATTTTTTTAATCTGATCTCAGGTCAGAATGGGTTTAATCAGACCAGTGTGTGTCCAGTGGAAACCTCGTATGAATCTGATCTCAGGTCAGAATGGGTTAGGGGAGCAATTATCAATCGGTCTCACTGAAAGCGGCACCAAATGGCCATCATTCCTTGCTTTGACTGTCACTTGACTGTGCCCTGTGCTACAGAAGATGCCCACTCATCTGATTACCTTGGCACTGTGGTGGGGGACACCTCGCTGCCAGGAGTGCCGAGTGCCGTAATAATTCTGCAGCAGCCCTGGGCCGAGCCAGGCCTGTCCACTCCATTGTGCCGGCGAAGCAACATTTTAGAGGACATTCAATTTATCCTTCTCTGTGTGCCACTTCTATCTATTTGTGTCGTTCAAGATTAATTTGCAGGCACTAATTTCACTTTGACTTCCTGCAAATTATGATTATCTTGCTTAACCCATTCTGACCTGAGATCAGATTCATACGAGTTTTCCACTGGACACACACTGGTCTGATTAACCCATTCTGACCTGAGATCAGATTCTAAAAATGTCAGTCGTTCTTCGATTTTTCAAAAATGGCAGACCTACAAGCTCGTATCGCGCCACTCGGTGGCGCGATATGAGCTTGTAGATCTGCTATTTTTCAATAGATAAAGCATAACATGATGCCGACACCAAAATGGGTGCCCGGTCAGAATGGGTTAAAGGCTATTCTTTATACTCCCCCGTTCACTTTAGTTTGCATATCAATTTGCATTGGTGTCCACACTGCTCATTTATTTTCTAGATGGCTACTTATAGGTTAAAGTATAATTCTCTGTGCTACATCATGCACATAAATAAGGCATTATCATCAGTGGAATACAAACTGCTGGTTATTAATCCTCCTTTTTGAACGGTTAGCCATGGGGCGTAATGCATATCCTTTGTCTTGTGTACAATTTAATCTTCTCTCTGGAAGCACTTTGTTCCGCGCGGAATGAGTTTTCAGAAGGGGGGCAAGCAAAGACTACATTTTCAATATCTCTGGGTGCTTTGAAACTAATGGCCAGTGAATAGGGCACGGCAGAGGGCCGTCAAACTGCCTGTCATAATTGTTTAGCCAGCATGGAGTCACCATTTCCGTCGGCTATTCAATGATGTCGATGGCATCTGTCTGTGACAAGCTCTTAGCTGTGTGAAGAGGCTGCTATCTAGGCATCTAATGCCCATGTGAGCTCAGCTGAAGACTTATTCCACAGTGAGGTCACCCAGTGAGGTCAGTGTGTTGTGCGAAGAGGCCACTGTACCACTCAGAATTTCACCCAGCTTTCGTTTGTATTGTAATTAAAATTGTTTTACTTACTGTACATGCCAAGTACTTTTTGCATATACTGTATCCATAATTTGTCATGTGCTTTTAACCCATCCTAACTATTTGGAGCAGTGGGAACCCCCAGTGTCCAGCTCATCCTCTTAAGTCCCAGCACTGGCAGGGACATAACACTGTTATGTCTGTTATAATATAGCTTGCCATGCATTTTTGGTGTGAGAGGAAACTGGAGGACGCAGTCGATATGCACATGAACTCTGTGAGAACATACAAACGCCACTCACTTTGGGTTTGAACCCACGGCCTTGCTGTGAGGCAACGTGCTAACCACTACCACCCGAGCCATAACTGATCACAGCTCACAATCGATCGCCTTCTGGAAAAAACGTTATTTACAATCTGGCTCGAGTGTAGAGATGGCACCTTCCTCAGACCAGTGAAAATGAACATCTTTGTCGGCTACAGTGAGTCCTGCCAAGACGCGTTCTGCTAGTGTGGCAGGGAAAGGAGATGTGGAGCATACAATACAGGATCCGTCAGGGGAGGAGAGGCAAGCTTCCTCCCCTGTCACCTGCACCTCTTTCATCCCAGAGATCGATGTTGGCTTGCCCACAGGGCCCCCATGAATCCTCATTACCTGGCAGGACCAGGAGACAGACGGGGACATCGTCCACAGCTTCCCTTTTGGAAGGAGGCCTGCTCCTATCCGTCCCTCTGGCCCAGCTGGGCGTGTGGACATGGGCCAGCACATCACACACAGGTCCCCAAGACGGGGCGGGACAGGTCTCTGGCAAGGTCACCTCGAGAGAACCATTCAGATTGAATTGAGCTTGTGGAGATATACTGATTGTCTGCAGGTTATTGAAACACAGCAAACTTGCAATTTTGGATTGGAATGAATTATTAATTCCAGTCTCGACTGCAAACTTTACAAATTTCAATTTGACAGATTCTCTTCTTAAAAATGATGATTGGCAGTCTATGCTATGTGTACTGGCAAAAAGAGATGCCTCAGAGAATGGTGGATTAAGTATAATGAAGCTAGGCTTCTTGCTTCTCCATTAAGGTGTGATATGTATTCCTGGCATGATTTAAAGTCCACTCAACCGCTAAGAGAGGATAAGGTGAATGCCAGTAAAATACAAAACAATTTTGAGTGCTGGCATTCCTTCCAAGGTGAAAGAGTTCTCCCCTGATAGAGGTGGTCTTCCAGTAGCTAGCTTCACAGTAGCTAGCTGATTAGATGAATAGATAACATAATTTGGGTCCAGCTATTGACAATTTGGACTGCCTCCCCATGACAAAAAAGTTTGGCAGACAAATGAACGGACTAACCACAGACAAAGATGGAAATATTTTGTACCAGGAGAAGATTTGTAAAAAAAAAAAATCAAGATTTTTCCAAAGTCCAGATCAACAAGCTTGCAATTTTGTACCCAAATCTGTATCGGGAGGGGGTCATTAGGAAGCAGTTAAGTAGATCCAGGGAATCTTCACAAAATTGGTTGTGTGCCTATTAGTTGTTTGAATGTAGCATATTGGGGCATTTTTTTATTCAGAATGCCCGGGTCATCTGCATGTGTCACTTTCACATACGTACTGTACTTCTGAAATCACTCTTCTTCTGGCATCTTGCGCCGTCTTGGCGCCGTGTCAGATTCGTGGACCATTGGTCGGGTAGTGGCCAGATCGGCAGCATCTTTTTGTGAAACCAACGGCAGTTTGGTCATCACTGAGTCAAGACGACAAAGCAGCGTGGCTGGATTTGACCCAGGATGACTTGGACATTTCCTCCCACGGCCTCTTAACCCATTCTGACCTGAGATCAGATTCACACGAGGTTTCCACTGGACACACGCCGGTCCGACGAACCCATTCTGACCTGAGATCAGATTCTAAAAATGTCAGTCGTTCTTCGATTTCTTTTCCCAAAAATAGCAGACCTACAAGCTTGTATCGCGCCACTCGGTGGCGCGATATGAGCTTGTAGATCTGCTATTTTTCAATAGCTAAAGCACGACATGATGCCGACACCAAAATGGGTGCCCGGTCAGAATGGGTTAATTTAGTTATATCACCAGAGCATGCCCGATACGTTTGATACGATACCCTCCATCGCCTGCGGCTGCTTTTAGGCTCGTCATGTCTTCATCGCTGAGTGCTGCTGTCAGTTTGACAAAGGCGATTGGTCCTGCTGGCTTGAGTGCTTGTAGGAGGACTACATGCGGGGCAATTGGGCCCTTATAGGCTCCTACCCCAGTCTGCAGCGTTTGCAGCATCTAGCTGTGGCCAATGGCGCGGGGACAGATTCACATCCGCTCTCTCTCGCCGGGCATCTCAACCACTTTGTCAAATATAGGCTACGGCTAGCACTGTGCGCTCTTGGAGTGCACATCATCCTTTCTCTGCAATATTGTCCAGAAAACATTTCTCGGTTTTATTTTATTTCCAGCACTGATGATCCCTACTGTCCACAGTAGTGCTCATCAAATTGTGTTTAAGCTTATCAATCTGCTATAATCTTTGAGGATTTTGGTTTTACCATATTTTAATGATGTCCTCTAAAATGTTGCTTTGCCGGCACAATGTTGTGGACAGGCCTGGCATTAGTGAGGACCAATTATAGTGGTCTTGGCACATTGGGGAGAAAAAAGGGCTAAAAACATTGCCTACTCAGTCAATTACACTTTGGGGGATGCAAGAAAAACAGTACAGCGAGCTATTTGACTTATTTTGCCAGTTACAGTATGTGTATGTACCTATAGTCTAAAATACGAAGCACCACAGTATCTTCTGTAGTCCATTTCCAGCCCTCTGTCTGTCTCCCCATGGCCTTTTTCAACCAACAGACCATGGCTTCCGTAATCATCGCTCATCACTTTCAGTGTCAACACACACAGCAATTTACTATTGAGCTCTGGATATTAAATTCCATTTTCTATTAACTTACTGTCGAGCCATGAGGGAAGACTCATCGTTGATATCTATAGTAATGACTATAAACTTGAATGGAGGGTATGGATATCACATTACTTTTAGTAGTGGGCAAGATTAGAAAAGATTGAATTCAGCTTGCGGTTCCCTTTCCTCTCAAATTCTGTTGTTGTAGGATTGTTTATTTGTGTGTGTGTGTGTGTGTGTGTGTGTGTGTGTGTGTGTGTGTGTGTGTGTGTGTGTGTGTGTGTGTGTGTGTGTGTGTGTGTGTGTGTGTGTGTGTGTGTGTGTGTGTGTGTGTGTGTGTGTGTGTGTGTGTGTGTGTGTGTGTGTGTGTCTTCAATTAGACCAGGGGTCAGGTTAGCGCTCGACATTATGTGTAGCCTTGCTGATTTTGCAGAGTCCTAGACCACCTCTTACCCAGGTGGTGGAGGGTAAGATGTGCTGTTGTGCTTGCTTATTACAGAGCGTGCAAGTACTGTGATCACCCGGGTGTGTGTGTGTCCATTCTTGGTGACGTAACTATCGTACGTTTCAAGGTTGGTATAAGGTCAATAACGGGTCTGAAGGATTTAGAATAGCAGAGAGCTCTAGGACTCAGAGCAGCAGTTGTACCAAGACAGACAGCAGAGAGCTCTAGGACTCAGAGCAGCAGTTGTACCAAGACAGACAGCAGAGAGCTCTAGGACACAGAGCAGCAGTTGTACCAAGACAGACATCAGAGAGCTCTAGGACTCAGAGCAGCAGTTGTACCAAGACAGACAGCAGAGAGCTCTAGGACTCAGAGCAGCAGTTGTACCAAGACAGACAGCAGAGAGCTCTAGGACTCAGAGCAGCAGTTGTACCAAGACAGACAGCAGAGAGCTCTAGGACTCAGAGCAGCAGTCGTACCAAGACAGACAGCAGAGAGCTCTAGGACTCAGAGCAGCAGTTGTACCAAGACAGACATCAGAGAGCTCTAGGACTCAGAGCTGCAGTAATAAACACAGATAACCTTTTTTTTTTTACCCCATAAGTCCTATTTTCAACAATAGGCGATCTACAAGCTGTTCTTGGCAATCTGTTCCTATAATGAGTTAATGACATGCCCAACATAGGAACACCAGGTTGAAAGAGGTGAAAATCGGGACACATCGGCTGCATAATTGCTGCTACCGATGTCCTAAAAAAAGTCAAGTGATGGCCGATACTGTACATCGACCAGACCGATCTGTATCGGTCAGGCTCTATTGCTGATGAGTTCACAGCCCTCTTTTCCATTAGGGATGTGAACCCGCCAATCGAACTGAAGCGCAACTTCTGCACTAGAGATAATACCTCCTCCTGGCTGTTGCCCGGTCCCGATTGGTTCTCATGCTGACATTGACTCTGCACTGGCTCTGGGCCTTGACATCTCACTTGCATATGGTAAGGAAAGCCCCCAGCATTAAGCAATGAAGATCACAGTACCCGTTGCAGAGCCAATATCTGACGGGGGTCAGAGGCTAAGGAAGCGTTGAAATGAATCGGAGTCTCTGCTCTCACAGCCGCGGTTGTTCTACTTAAAGGGATGCTTCTAATCTAGCCTAGCCTTGTTTAACCCGGTCAAAGTCCTCTTGCTGTTAGCAGCCGCCAAGGGCCACAACAAAAGCCCCCAAGAGATTCAATAAACGAGAGGGACATTGATGGAAATAAATACCTCAACATCGTTCTAAATGGATCTCTCTCCCGCATTGTTTGGAGTGACACTATGATAATTGGCACCCCCGCTTGTGTATGTGGGGGGGGGGGGGGGGTATTGTGCCTCATCCCCAGGCAGTCTCTGGTAAAGATTAAAAATCGACTGAGGTCAACCGGCTAATTGGACAAATGTGGTCCTAATGGAAAGAGGATTTATTCTAATATCAAATAATGAGGCTTCCATACTGTCTGCTCTGCCCTGTGCTGTAAACGGAACAAAATAGCCTTTTCCCCTAAAATGGTAGGTCATCGGAGCATGTTTCGGGCCCATGCGAGCGTTTCATGACATGCAAATCCAATAAATTGAGATGGCAGGTTAACGTTCAGATTCATATCGTATGAATTATTTACGGACCTAGATTACTTGGGCTACTCCGGAGGCTTTCAAACCTTTAAAACGTGGCTGGCTGTAATGCTCCAGCACTCAACCCTCCCTTTGTCCTTTTTTGAGAGGCGCTAACCACTCCAACGTCTGGCTTTGTGTGTATGTCCCCTTACGTGGAACATTCATTACACACTGGTGAATTAGTGTCATCGCAATAAAGGCACCGCTCATTTCACACAAGTCTGATTTTTTTTCCTCCTTCTGAATTCAAGCAAAGGGGGTTCTTAATCCATTTTGGCCTGACCTCGAAATTAAAAAAAAATCTTCTAAATCCTCCAGTTTTCTGAAATACATATTTTCACGATTTTTCAAAAATAGCAGACCAACAAGCTCGTAGCGCGCCACGGCGCGCTATGAGCTTGTAGATCTGCTATTTTTCAATAGCTAAATTATAACATAATGTTTAAAACAGCAAAAGGGTTTCACGGCCAAAATGGGTTCATTGACCAGAGCCTGGCCAATATAGCGGTCTGGCAGGTATATCAGCCATTTACTAGGGATATTAATTAATAGTTAAATCGTTAGTCGATTAATCACAGTTTAGAATTAATCAAGCTTAACAGTTAACAGTTAACAATTGATCGAAAATTCTGCGGTTCTATCATTGGGTGGTTTACTGTGAATGTAATGCTGTCTGCGCGCGCATGGCCAAGGAACACACATACAAAGATGCCATTGCCTGGCCCTGTATCGTCAATGGTCAAATTAATATTTCATTAAGGAATATAATATGCCTTTTGTTTTATTTCTGTATATCAGCAAAATGTAGATTTGTACGTTAGACATTGAGGGAATTAAGATTCTCAGATTGTTACTAACCGCTTAATCGATCGATACGGTTATCAAAACGTATCAATAATCAATACATTAATTAATTCAGGGCTGGCTGTGCCAGCAGGCTAAAGAGAATCATATCAAGTAAACAAACGGAAAAAAAACAAACAGAAGAGGCTATTGGAGAGAACCTGATTTGGATAATTCCCATCCCTAATTGTTATTTTTTTTCATGCTATATGTAGGCCTATCTGAAATTATGCAGCCAGCCTATGTGTAGGGCAGAGGGCTGTCACGATCATGACCGTTGCTTATTTTTAGGGAATTCTTTTTTTTATTACAGGTTTAATGTTTTTCATTTTTTCCCCTTTTCTCTCTTTCAATGATTAACTCCCAGAGTTAAAACATTGTCTATAGCTGCTCTTGCCAGCAAGCGTTTTTACTACCCTTTTGAAGACCTATAGAATATTCTTCTCCACAACAATCCACTCACCGATCGTATGACATAACATAGTAGAGTCTTAGAGAATCCAGATGCTCCGTTACATAGTTATGGGCAGTTAAATGTGGAACATTTTTATAAATCCTTTAACATTATGGTAAACTGCCATGAAAAAGTTGTGATCACGTGATGTCTGGGTGTAATCTTCTTCGTCACTCAAGTGTATTAAAAAAAAAAAAAAAAACTACTTTGCCTATCTGTGGTCTAGGCATTGGACCCCTAAAGCTGGCATTGGTTTGGCACTATAATTGACAGTACTGCAGCTGAATAGCTATATATTTTTTGCTCAGATATGTCATATCCTAATATGTGCGGGCTGTGTACAAGGCCGGAACAGAAGCGGTATGCGCTGAGCAGCTCAAGCCAAGGTGCCGTGGTCTATAACCTATGTCCTATGCTATTGTTCTGCCCCACCCTCCTCTTCCTCTCAGATAGTGCCATGCATCGACCCGGACAACAGTTGCTGCCCACATAGAGGTCACCTCGCCTCTCTTTTTCCCACCCAACACGCTTTGGCACCCGGAGGATGCTGGGAATGTGTCGTGGGCGCAGGAAGTTCCTGGCGGCGTCTCTCGCCCTGCTCTTCATCCCCGCGCTCACCTGGCTCTATCTGTCTGCCGGGAACTTTCAAGGTAAACACACACACAGGGCCGCTCATGTCGAAACACTTGGGAAATCTGTTTGCGTCCATCATTGTCAGTTTGTGATGTCTTAAGTGTGTTTTGTTGATGGATTTATAATGGTTCTAAAGTTGATGCATGCACAGACGCGCACACACAGGTTTCATGGAAATGATAGATACAGTAGAATGCCGGGTCTATTTAGATGCTTAGATGCTACAGTAGGTGTATTGTATAGATACATATTTCTACCGGCATTTATATACAATACATGCCAGGTTTAATATCTGTTAAGTTAGACTTGTTATGTTGTAGCACATTCTTGTTTTTTATAGCACTCTAATTCCATCCTGTTACTCCTAGCTCACACTTTGTAAGTCACGCTGGATAAGAGCATCTGCTAAATGCCTGAATTGCACATTTGTGAGAGATTTATGCTATAAAGGGGGATGGAGTTTGAGGCAGGCTGAATTTGTCATTTTGTTCAGGGTAAAATATACTGCAAAAACAAATCATTGTAGGGTTTCATGCCCCTTTAATGATAAGTACAGTACACAACTTACCGGTATGCCATTATGGATATTCCACCAAGGGACATCACGAGGGGCCGTGCGGACTAAGGAGCCTGTCTTCTGTCTCTGCGGCATGAGGCAGCTTGATGTACAAGTACACCGCCTAGACATGACACTAGTGCGACGCATGGCTGAGGTGCCATTACCGTTTGTCACAGCATCTAGATATGGATCCTTAGCTGAGCCAACCGCACTCTGCCAGATGGGGACAGTAGTGAGTTCCTCCTCCTGCTTCCATCTGGTCTCTCTCGGGCAGAGACGATGTACTCCGAACCAGTGCTGACCGGAGCGATATGCGGCCGCTATGTGGCCGCGATCAACACGAGACTGATGACATATTGAAGCTGTGCCACAGCGCACATGTGAACAAGACCAAAACTCAGAATTATTATGGAGATTTTTGTCCCACTGCTTTCGGGTTCATCGTTTCAGCTTTAGAGAGACCAGATGCAGGTAGGAGGAGGGAGCGTGTGAACTCAATACAGCCACAATCTGAGTCGGGGTGTTTATGTTGTAGATGTGTTTCCTATCTGATGTTATGACACGAGGTTTAGCCAGCATGACACTCTGCTTACCCTGAAAGTTTGAGCAGAGCACAGACTTTTCTAGTAAACAAAGTCACCCCTTTTTCCTGCTTTTTCATCTCGAGGTGGTATATTAATGAATTACTGAGGCCTGTCCAAAGTTGATTACTTCCCCCAGACCATTTTAATGACTTTGTCTTGGAGGATTGAAATTCCGTTGCAGTGTGCCATTATTAATTATGATTAAATTGACAATTTTGACTTAGGGGGGGGGGGGGGTCACAGTCGCTGGAGTCCATGTACATGCGAATGAGTTCCCATAATGCAATAGTCACCAAGGTCTGCAAAGTAATTATTTGATTTGGCAGTAAACTCCTGGCAGCAGGGAGTTTTCGCTGTGGAGTGTGATAACTTGTGAAAGGCCCTAGCTTGAAGGGAGCATCCGCTGTAGGTGAGCCCTGGATGTGTGAGACGGCCAGGCACACTGTCCCTACCCGTGTCTTTCACACAATCTGTCTGTCTCTCTCTCCCCTCTCTGCTGCCCGTCTCGTACTCTCGTTCTTCCTACCAATTCCACTTTCTGCTCGCTTCCATTTCATCTTTTCCCTTTCACTCTGCCTTACTTTCACTCTATCTCTCAGAGAGAGAGAGAGAGGGAGAGAGACTCTCTCTCTCAGGGGTCTTTTGTACTGTCCGGATGAGCTGCACTCTGGAGCCGCCTCAGACACTGACCCTGTACTGGGAATGAGGTGTCGGGGGGGGGGGGGGGGGGAGGAGGAGGAGGAGCGACTCAAATTATGCTGCAGGATTAGATAATGACTGAATTATATTTCTTCCTGGAGAAATGCACCACTAACGTCTCCTCCTGGCCCCACTAACAAGACGCCTATTGTGCTGATGCTGTTTAACCCAACACGGTACAGCTGCAATCTCATTTGGTGTAGTTATTATTCATGCATGTTTTTCTTTCCGTTTGGGGTATATACTGTATCTCAGTGGTACTGTAAAGTGTTGACTCCAGTAGAAAAAAAAGAGATGAAATCAAGTGTTGTTTTCTCTCCGATATCCCATCGCAGAAGCAGATATACAAACACATCTACATTCTACCTAGCCTCACAAGAACACGCAGACACTAATTTCCCAACAAAAGATTCCCCTCCGACCGTCTCTTTCTCATTAATCACCTCTTGTTCATTACTTAGCCATTCTGACCTTCTCACCCAATTAATTTTAAGTTCCTTTCAAGGCTGCAAGTTGAACCCTCTGGGCTGGCTTTCAGAACCGGAGGAGAGTCTTTCAAATAGCTTAAAAAGTGAGAGTTGGCCAGTGGCCACTCTGGGGGGGGGGGGGGGACATGCAAAGGAGAAGAAAAAACATTACCTCTGGTCGCTCAGATGTGTAAATGACTGTCTGTGTCCTCCGGATGACTCTTTAGCCGATTAACCCATTCTGACCTGAGATCAGATTCATATGAGGTTTCCACTGGACACACACTGGTCTGATTAATCCATTCTGACCTGAGATCAGATTCTAAAAATGTCAGTCGTTCTTTGATTTTTCAAAAAATAGCAGACCTACAAGCTCGTATCGCGCCACTCGGTGGCGCGATATGAGCTTGTAGATCTGCTATTTTTCAATAGCTAAAGCACGACATGATGCCAACACCAAAATGGGTGCCCGGTCAGAATGGGTTAAGTACACTGGGCATCGCCAACTGGGGGATTGCTCAGTTATTAGCGAAGACTTTGTTCATCATCCAACAGACACAGAAGGATATTTCTATATCCGGGGGCGAGGGCGGGCAAAGGGGTGGCAAAAAGAAGAACAGTTTAAACACTAAAGCCCTTTAAAATACTTTGGCTACTCGAAAATAACAGACGCATGAGCTCATTGAGCTTGTAGCTCTCTTTCATACATTCCCTGGCATAAAATCTGTAGAAATTGGGTTTTTTGGCCAAATCCAAATCAATATGAGTGTCCTTGCCATGCTACCGTTTGCAAACCAGTGTTCTACAAGATAGCCATTGTTGTCACCCGGCTTTTACAAGCATAGCTGCAAAGACACAGGCTGACACTTGTCAGCAATTGTCGCACGGACCTTAATGGTTCAGTGCGACCATTAAGGTCTGGTAGAATAGACACACCGTTGTGTGTGTGTGTGTGTGTGTGTGTGTGTGTGTGTGCACAGTGAGCTCGCACAGTGCGAGTGTGTTTATCACAGCCGATGGCGTTGTGGATGAGACCTCCGACATGAGTCAGGCATTTGTAGTTCTGCAGTCCCACTGTGATTCAGCTGTGATACGATGGGCACAACCAGAGGATGGAAGCATCCTTTCTTACACTTGGAAGTCTATTCCACTTCCATTTCATTGCATGACATCAGTAGACACACTAGTAGTTCCTTGGATGGTTAACTTTCACGCGACCTTGTATTCGTCCCACTTCTCCGTTTGACTTCATCGCCATCGTCAGAACAGCCACTTCACAGCGTCGGGGAAAGTCCCCTGCCACTTGAGGTACACAGAACGTGACAGTTCCAGGCCTCTGTAACTTGATTTAGCCTTGTGCTACATTAATGCCTTCGAGGGAGATGAAAGTCGGTCCACTCGAGAAGTAGGAGGATGACTTTTCACCTTTCAATAAAAAAATAAAATGGAGGCTATTGTTTGTGTACTACTCGTGCCACTCTCCCTTAATGTACAGTAAACGGGAACAGAGGCTGCTAGATGTCCTTTAGTTTTTCTTCTAGGCGAATTACTTCTTGAAATGGAGAAACGCTAGAGAGCTTTACAAGGCTGGAAGTGCCACTCGTTATAGTGCAAATCTGCGTAGTCATTAAGTGGCCCGAGCAGCACGGGCGCAAGCTCCTCATTCATAACTTATTGACATTATCCTCATGAATATGCAGGGTGTTGATTGCCCGAAGCAGAAACTGCTCCTTCTTCACATTAATTGGGACATTCATGTTTATGGAAACATCACAATGTCACTGTAGGGAAATCCTCCACCAGTGAATCATAAATGACTTTCTTCTCCATCCCCCCACAGCCGCAAAAAGCAAAACAATTTGAAAGTGAAACGGAATGGTTCACTCACTGCCAAATACAGTGAGTAAAGATCGTCGGGAGGGAAGGAAGTTGTCAAAATGCCAAAAAAAAAGAGAGACTCAAGCGCACATTTTCACTTTGCTCTTTGCATTAATGAAAGTTCCTGCTTTCCACAAGGTGGCATACCCTTTTCCTGCCAGTTTCCCATAGCTTTGTTTTTATTGGCTCAACAGCAGATTTGAACCAGAATCGCATGATGTCATAATTATTATGTTTCTGGTTAAAATCTGCACCTGAGCCTATATACCCTATTCTGAACCAGAATAGGGTCTATGCCATCTTCTGGAAACCCCAGGCGTACAATTGCACACCAAGCCTATGAACACTAGAAACATACTTTGTTCATAAACAATCTTATTTCTCCCAAGTCTGACAAACAAATGTTCATGTTTGCATGTAGCAGACGGCAGTGTGTGGGATGTTTTTGCATTCCTAATACAATTCCGCCCACATGGTGTATTCGCTGCAACCCACACCTCCTTGAGGTCAGACCATATATATTTTTCTCAGCTTTTTATCTACACCCACACACTCATCTCTCTCTCTCTCTCTCTCTCCCCCCCCCCCCCCCTCCCCCCCCCCCCCCCCCCCTAACATCTGCTGGACCATTCTTTCCACCAATCTTTCTTTCACTTTTTGGGAATGGGTATAAAAAGCTGAGCAAATGCAGGGCAATTGCACTGTGTTTATATTGGCCACATGGCGTCTTAAACAACGCCCTAAAACAAACATTAAAGTCCATAGACTTGGCTGGCAAAACCATTTTACGACGTCATAAGTGCTCTAAACGAGCATTGTAAAATCAACATAGGCTTGGCATGGTGGTGCAGTCGGTATAGCGCTGTCGCCCTCACAGCTAGAAGGTCCTGCGTTTGTATTCCCGCTGGGGGACACTGTGGGCGCTGGGGATGTGTTCTCTCCGCCGTGTCATCAGTGCCCATACCCTAAGTTTGTTCTCCCTGTGTCCCCCTATAGGCCCAGGGTAGGTGGTAGGTACCCCTCACAAAAGAACATGCAGTAATTCTGGTCTCTATACTGCCTGCCATTGTGTTGGCAGAGGGAGTGTAGCATCCAGGATTACTATTAGATGATTGACACTGCATGGTTACAAAATTATGGGATAAAAAAATATAAAAAAAAGCCATGCATTGAAAATGTATTTTATTGTGATGATGATAAATAGGGTACCTACATTTTACTATGTTAGTTCCATTGATCTAAGCTGGAGCACAATTTGTTTGATTGTTCATTAAAATAAACATGCGGAAGATGCACACAGCCAACCCAATCTCTTGTCTGCTATGTTAAGTGGTCAGATGGGTGGACCGTGGATGCTTTTGAGATCTTCCAAGTGGTCCCTGATCCAGAATAGGTTGAGAACCACTGTGCTACAGTACAAGACCTATGACCGCGCGCGCTCTCCACATCAGCCGTTGTCATGGCTACCACATCGCCCCTGGCAGTCCGTCTTTGTGTGGTATCCATTGAATGGCATATTTTTTTAGCGATTTGTCTATAGATATATATTTTTTAGATTAATCAAATAATTGATTAACTAATTAAAATAGATTGCCCAAATTCTAAGTAGTTCACGCCCCGTGAAGTCTCGAATTCATGGAGATCTTTTTGTTTTAGTCTCGTTCATAAGCCAGACATTTGAAATGGGAGACTCAGTAGGAGACTCTTTGACTTAACACCAGTCATACAACAACAAAAAATGAGCTTAGGAATGTGACAAAAACAAAAAAATCTCCATGAATTCATGAGGTGTTTAATTTATATAAGCCCTGTTTTTAAGCTCCTCCTATATACAGGTTTTTATGTTTGTTTTGTCTCAATGTTTGTGTTACATCATGTTGGAAGATGATAAGGGCGCCCCTCACTTCACAAGGGTGTGATTTCTATACTTAATTGACTAGGGATTGATTATTAATCAATTATTTTTGAGGGCCCCTCCTATATACAGGTTTAATGTCACCTAATCATAGCAACATGAGTTAGACTTTAATACTGGCCATTCATTGTCAATGGCATTCTATGTTTGTGTTAGGAAATGTTTGTTTACACAAACCCTCAAAGCTGGACATAGGAGGGCTCATCAAACAATACCAATTAATTCAATTAGTTTGAGTTCGATAACTGTTGCACCCCTAATGGAACGCATGCATTCTAACATCAAGATAATGACAGATAAGAGCATGTATGCGAGTGTGTGTGTGAGTGTGTTGTGTGTGTGTGTGTGTGTGTGTCGTCTGTTGACAGGATTGCTCAGGGAAGCGCATGGAGATTGATTGCCATACACGGCATGCAGTGTCGTGATGTAATGTAGCATAAATGACTAATGTCTGCTATAGCTCTGCAAAACGACACAGAAGCCGTCACGCACAACGCCGATCCAGGCAGTCATCTGGCTAGGGGCGAGGTCACTGACCGAGTTTGCTCTGTTGTTGTTATCACTACGCTGTGGTGGGCACCCAAATCATTCTGCCTGTGTCTTGGCGAAGATGGACAACCCCCCCCTGACTCCTGCGATGAGGAATATCGTGTGTGTTTGACCTGAAAATCCTGCCCGCTTTCGACAAGCAAATGGAAGCTTTGTCCTCCTCCATCTTGCAGCGCATGAGGCATCTTGTTTGCCTGGCTGTTACTGGGCCTTTGTTGCGTCTGGTGTATGAGGTCACATTCTCACCTGATACTTTGGTAGACTCATTGCGTATGGGCTGAGAATTTGGGATTCTTGAATATTTAATTTGCTGCGGTTTGCCTTCACACTGTCATTCGCAGCAATTGGAAACGCAGCAAGGGGGACCTTTATCAATGTTCTCCATTCATAAACTAGCCTACACAGTGAAATCTATGGTGATAAAATTACACTCATAACGTGCATGTATCGTGCCGTCTGGGAACCCCCCCCCCCCCCCCCCCCCCCTTCTCTCTCTCTTTCTCTCTCTCTCTACGCACGCAGCCGCGTGCGTTCTTTTGGGCATGGAGGCACAGCGCTGAGCGCACTGATATAACTCCCCAGTCCCCACACAGTGACAGCACTTAATGTACACGACTACACGTCCTCATTTCGATCAGGGCTTCAGTCTCCTCATTCGACCACGTCTATCCACAGTAACGGGACATCTTTGCGCTGCGTGAAATATGCCTTCTCCGTCTCCAACTGTGTTCAGCTCCTCACCCGCCACATTGTTTGCTTCATTTCCTTTATTTACTGCGGATTGCATTCACACCTGCACCGAATCGTAATCAAGTGCGATTGGAAGCGAAGTGAAACCCCCCGTTTTTGCTCGGGAGTAAAATGCGGTTCTTTGATACGCATTAGGAAAAAAAGGAACACAAGGTTACTTTGGCCAAAAATAGACGATCTACAAGCGCAATCGTGAGCTTGTGCGACAGCTATTTTTGGTGAAGATATTGTAGACGGGGGGGGGGGACAGCTCGGGGTCCAGTGTATGACGAAGGACAATTTCACAATGACGTTAAATCTCTGCGATATGATTATCGTGGATGGGTATCCGGTGGCGTGCTCCTTGGCAGGTGATTCATGCTGCCTGTCAGGTGAGCATCTGCTGTCACATGACGGATGTTTCGCCGCCGCTCGACAGATGTCATCGCGGCCAGCGGGGAGGACGTACGGTACGGACGACGGGTATGGGGGGGGGGGGGGGCTTTGCAGCCGGCGGCAATTAATTCCGCCATACATGAATGCCTTTACGAGCACGGCGTCCAAATAGACGGTGAATCACCCTCGGTCCAGGGGACCTGTGCGTGTCCCCCCCCCCGTATTTGGCTAAGAGGTAGGGATGTTAACCCATTCTGGGCGGGACCCTTCTCGGTGTTTTAAGCATTTATGTTATATTTTAGTTATTGAAAAATAGCAGATCCACACGCTCATAGCACAGCACCGAGTGCCGCGCTACGAGCTTGTAGATCTGCTATTTTTGAACGACCGCGAGAATGTGCCGCAAATCTTTGAATTATATTCTTTCAGAGCGAAGGTTTTGAACTCAAATCTTTGCTTCTGGGGGGGTCCCTGGAACAACATATTTTCAGATTGGGATCCACGGCCAAATACAGATAAAGCTGGGGGTCCTTGACATGATAAAGGTTGAGCAAACACTTGACATAGAAACATAGGTTTTACAGTAAAATGTTAGGATTTAGAAGACACTTTTTTAGAATCTTCCGAGTCAGGTCTAATTGTGTTAAGGACAGCAGCGGGGCTATCAGCTCTCATTATCACCAGGACCCTGATTTGACGTGCCCCGGCCAACACACTAGTTTCCATCACCTCGGCCGTGCACATATCTGCAAATTGAGACGGTTCCATGTCGTTAGGCCCCAGTGTGGCAGTGTGGGCTGGTTTTACAGGATACAGAATTCATACAGCGTGTGCAGTGCATTAGAACGTTTAAAGGCAAGGCCCAAATGACTGGAACGTGTTACTATACAGTATATTCAGATTATAGTCATTTTATACAGTATATTCATATTATAGTCCTTTTAATAGAGCAAGGCCTTCTTTTTTCTCTTTCCTGGTTGACTATACTGTATCCGCACTCATTTTTTTCCTCAGCTATTGCTGTTACTCTATGTATTTATTATTAGTGTGGCAACCAGACTATTGTTATTGTGACACCTTTTTCCCCTCCGGAGTAATCGAATAATCAAATCGAGTAATCGAATCGAACTTCTGCTGTGATTGGCCGAGCTGTAGTAGCTAAATTGGCAGTTGGTTACATAACAAATCTATGTTTTACAGTTGTTTATAAAGACATGAGTTCCATTGAAGGGGCAGAAGACCAAACTATTCAAGCGTTATAGAAGTGTTCAAACTAGGGCGGGGCCTCTGTAAGCGACTGCAGCAACCACACTTTGCAATTTTTCAAAAATTGTGACTTTTCTAGTTATTATTATTATTATTGATTCAATTGATCTAGTGCTGCACCCCTAAAGAACACATCATAGATTACATTGACACCAGTGTTGATTATGTCGACTAAAACTATGACGAAAAAATGTCCGACTACCTTTTTTCACTGACGGAAACTACATAAAAACTAAGCTACGGTGACTAAAACTACGACTAAATATTCATCAACGGATAAAAGCTAGACAAATTTGTTAGGCACGACGAACTGGTGAAGAAGAGATCCAGTAGAACTGAAAGACAAGTCATTTTATGTTTGGTTGCGCTCTGACAAAATGTCCAATCTACAAGCTCACAACGCGTCGCGCCGAGACACGTTGTGAGCTTGCAGATCGGCTATTTTCAGCATGCAATCAAGCGTAAAATCCGGGCATTACGACGAACGCCATTACAGAGCCCTGAGGGACTCTGCTCAACAACGTAATGGGGTTTAAGTGGTTAAAAGCTGCTTGCGTGACAAATACCTGAAATGCCAGATGAATTGGCTTTGTGTTTTGGGCTGAGCAAAAGGAGCAGGTGCTGCATCTATCTGCCCGCCCCCCCCCCCCCCCCCCGCAGACGCCATATGCAATCTGCGAGCGGCACAAACAAACGGCCGCTCAGCCCAGTTCAGTGGGATTAGGCCCAGCAAATCCACTCAGCAAATTAATTACAGCTTGGATAAAATGGAGTCCAGAAGGTGCTTTAGTTCTAAGGGGTGGGGGGATTTAGCAGAGGGGTGTGTGTGTGGTGTGTGGTGTGTGTGTGCGTGTGTGTGTGCGTGTGTGTTGCTTTTAATTTATACTGTGACTGAAAACAAAACGGCGACACTTCATTTAGACCGACACCCCACAGCGGTCGGTAAACAAACGGAGCCAAGGTCAATTGAAAGATTGGAACAGGCTCGATAGCACTGCTCCAATTCACACTCGACTCGGGATTGGAAAGATATAAAAGTTTTCATTCTGTTGGATTATTCTTCTTCTCCCCCCCCCCCCACCTTTACCTTGTGTTGCAATAGGGTGCCTACCTCCTCTGCTTTGGAACAACTTATGCGCTAGACCCAGACAATACATCAGTCATTGTTTGCCGCTTAGAACATTATCGTCGACTATTGGCAATTCATCTTGCCAGCATTGTGGTAACTAGTTGCAATTTCCCATTGACAGCCCATTCATCCAAACAGAACCCTCTGCTATCTGTCGGCCTATAGTGTGCTCTGCTATCTGTCGGCCTATAGTGTGCTCTGCTATCTGTCGGCCTATAGTGTGCTCTGCTATCTGTCGGCCTATAGTGTGCTCTGCTATCTGTCGGCCTATAGTGTGCTCTGCTATCTGTCAGCCTATAGTGTGCTCTGCTATCTGTCGGCCTATAGTGTGCTCTGCTATCTGTCGGCCTATAGTGTGCTCTGCTATCTGTCGGCCTATAGTGTGCTCTGCTATCTGTCGGCCTATAGTGTGCTCTGCTATCTGTCGGCCTATAGTGTGCTCTGCTATCTGTCAGCCTATAGTGTGCTCTGCTATCTGTCGGCCTATAGTGTGCTCTGCTATCTGTCAGCCTATAGTGTGCTCTGCTATCTGTCAGCCTATAGTGTGCTCTGCTATCTGTCGGCCTATAGTGTGCTCTGCTATCTGTCGGCCTATAGTGTGCTCTGCTATCTGTCAGCCTATAGTGTGCTCTGCTATCGGTCTGCCTATAGTGTGCTCTGCTATCTGTCGGCCTATAGTGTGCTCTGCTATCTGTCGGCCTATAGTGTGCTCTGCTATCTGTCGGCCTATAGTGTGCTCTGCTATCTGTCGGCCTATAGTGTGCTCTGCTATCGGTCTGCCTATAGTGTGCTCTGCTATCTGTCGGCCTATAGTGTGCTCTGCTATCTGTCTGCCTATAGTGTGCTCTGCTATCTGTCGGCCTATAGTGTGCTCTGCTATCTGTCAGCCTATAGTGTGCTCTGCTATCGGTCTGCCTATAGTGTGCTCTGCTATCTGTCGGCCTATAGTGTGCTCTGCTATCTGTCGGCCTATAGTGTGCTCTGCTATCTGTCGGCCTATAGTGTGCTCTGCTATCGGTCTGCCTATAGTGTGCTCTGCTATCGGTCAGCCTATAGTGTGCTCTGCTATCTGTCGGCCTATAGTGTGCTCTGCTATCGGTCTGCCTATAGTGTGCTCTGCTATCGGTCGGCCTATAGTGTGCTCTGCTATCTGTCGGCCTATAGTGTGCTCTGCTATCGGTCTGCCTATAGTGTGCTCTGCTATCTGTCGGCCTATAGTGTGCTCTGCTATCTGTCTGCCTATAGTGTGCTCTGCTATCGGTCTGCCTATAGTGTGCTCTGCTATCTGTCAGCCTATAGTGTGCTCTGCTATCTGTCGGCCTATAGTGTGCTCTGCTATCTGTCGGCCTATAGTGTGCTCTGCTATCTGTCGGCCTATAGTGTGCTCTGCTATCTGTCAGCCTATAGTGTGCTCTGCTATCTGTCGGCCTATAGTGTGCTCTGCTATCTGTCGGCCTATAGTGTGCTCTGCTATCTGTCGGCCTATAGTGTGCTCTGCTATCGGTCGGCCTATAGTGTGCTCTGCTATCTGTCGGCCTATAGTGTGCTCTGTTATCTGTCGGCCTATAGTGTGCTCTGCTATCTGTCGGCCTATAGTGTGCTCTGCTATCTGTCGGCCTATAGTGTGCTCTGCTATCTGTCGGCCTATAGTGTGCTCTGCTAACTGTCGGCCTATAGTGTGCTCTGCTATCGGTCGGCCTATAGTGTGCTCTGCTATCTGTCGGCCTATAGTGTGCTCTGCTATCTGTCGGCCTATAGTGTGCTCTGCTATCTGTCGGCCTATAGTGTGCTCTGCTATCTGTCGGCCTATAGTGTGCTCTGCTATCTGTCGGCCTATAGTGTGCTCTGCTATCTGTCGGCCTATAGTGTGCTCTGCTATCGGTCTGCCTATAGTGTGCTCTGCTATCGGTCGGCCTATAGTGTGCTCTGCTATCTGTCGGCCTATAGTGTGCTCTGCTATCTGTCGGCCTATAGTGTGCTCTGCTATCTGTCGGCCTATAGTGTGCTCTGCTATCTGTCGGCCTATAGTGTGCTCTGCTATCTGTCGGCCTATAGTGTGCTCTGCTATCTGTCAGCCTATAGTGTGCTCTGCTATCTGTCGGCCTATAGTGTGCTCTGCTATCGGTCGGCCTATAGTGTGCTCTGCTATCTGTCGGCCTATAGTGTGCTCTGCTATCGGTCTGCCTATAGTGTGCTCTGCTATCTGTCGGCCTATAGTGTGCTCTGCTATCTGTCGGCCTATAGTGTGCTCTGCTATCTGTCTGCCTATAGTGTGCTCTGCTATCGGTCGGCCTATAGTGTGCTCTGCTATCTGTCGGCCTATAGTGTGCTCTGCTATCTGTCGGCCTATAGTGTGCTCTGCTATCGGTCGGCCTATAGTGTGCTCTGCTATCGGTCGGCCTATAGTGTGCTCTGCTATCTGTCGGCCTATAGTGTGCTCTGCTATCTGTCGGCCTATAGTGTGCTCTGCTATCGGTCGGCCTATAGTGTGCTCTGCTATCTGTCGGCCTATAGTGTGCTCTGCTATCTGTCGGCCTATAGTGTGCTCTGCTATCTGTCGGCCTATAGTGTGCTCTGCTATCTGTCGGCCTATAGTGTGCTCTGCTATCTGTCGGCCTATAGTGTGCTCTGCTATCTGTCGGCCTATAGTGTGCTCTGCTATCTGTCGGCCTATAGTGTGCTCTGCTATCTGTCGGCCTATAGTGTGCTCTGCTATCTGTCGGCCTATAGTGTGCTCTGCTATCTGTCGGCCTATAGTGTGCTCTGCTATCTGTCGGCCTATAGTGTGCTCTGCTATCTGTCGGCCTATAGTGTGCTCTGCTATCGGTCGGCCTATAGTGTGCTCTGCTATCTGTCGGCCTATAGTGTGCTCTGCTATCTGTCGGCCTATAGTGTGCTCTGCTATCTGTCGGCCTATAGTGTGCTCTGCTATCTGTCGGCCTATAGTGTGCTCTGCTATCGGTCTGCCTATAGTGTGCTCTGCTATCTGTCGGCCTATAGTGTGCTCTGCTATCTGTCGGCCTATAGTGTGCTCTGCTATCTGTCGGCCTATAGTGTGCTCTGCTATCTGTCGGCCTATAGTGTGCTCTGCTATCTGTCGGCCTATAGTGTGCTCTGCTATCGGTCGGCCTATAGTGTGCTCTGCTATCTGTCGGCCTATAGTGTGCTCTGCTATCTGTCGGCCTATAGTGTGCTCTGCTATCTGTCGGCCTATAGTGTGCTCTGCTATCTGTCGGCCTATAGTGTGCTCTGCTATCTGTCGGCCTATAGTGTGCTCTGCTATCTGTCGGCCTATAGTGTGCTCTGCTATCTGTCAGCCTATAGTGTGCTCTGCTATCTGTCGGCCTATAGTGTGCTCTGCTATCTGTCGGCCTATAGTGTGCTCTGCTATCTGTCGGCCTATAGTGTGCTCTGCTATCGGTCGGCCTATAGTGTGCTCTGCTATCTGTCGGCCTATAGTGTGCTCTGCTATCTGTCGGCCTATAGTGTGCTCTGCTATCTGTCGGCCTATAGTGTGCTCTGCTATCTGTCGGCCTATAGTGTGCTCTGCTATCTGTCGGCCTATAGTGTGCTCTGCTATCTGTCGGCCTATAGTGTGCTCTGCTATCTGTCGGCCTATAGTGTGCTCTGCTATCTGTCGGCCTATAGTGTGCTCTGCTATCTGTCGGCCTATAGTGTGCTCTGCTATCTGTCGGCCTATAGTGTGCTCTGCTATCTGTCTGCCTATAGTGTGCTCTGCTATCTGTCGGCCTATAGTGTGCTCTGCTATCTGTCGGCCTATAGTGTGCTCTGCTAACTGTCGGCCTATAGTGTGCTCTGCTATCTGTCGGCCTATAGTGTGCTCTGCTATCTGTCGGCCTATAGTGTGCTCTGCTATCGGTCGGCCTATAGTGTGCTCTGCTATCTGTCGGCCTATAGTGTGCTCTGCTATCTGTCAGCCTATAGTGTGCTCTGCTATCGGTCGGCCTATAGTGTGCTCTGCTATCGGTCGGCCTATAGTGTGCTCTGCTATCGGTCGGCCTATAGTGTGCTCTGCTATCGGTCGGCCTATAGTGTGCTCTGCTATCTGTCGGCCTATAGTGTGCTCTGCTATCTGTCGGCCTATAGTGTGCTCTGCTATCTGTCGGCCTATAGTGTGCTCTGCTATCTGTCGGCCTATAGTGTGCTCTGCTATCTGTCGGCCTATAGTGTGCTCTGCTATCGGTCGGCCTATAGTGTGCTCTGCTATCGGTCGGCCTATAGTGTGCTCTGCTATCTGTCGGCCTATAGTGTGCTCTGCTATCTGTCGGCCTATAGTGTGCTCTGCTATCTGTCTGCCTATAGTGTGCTCTGCTATCGGTCGGCCTATAGTGTGCTCTGCTATCGGTCGGCCTATAGTGTGCTCTGCTATCGGTCAGCCTATAGTGTGCTCTGCTATCGGTCGGCCTATAGTGTGCTCTGCTATCGGTCGGCCTATAGTGTGCTCTGCTATCTGTCAGCCTATAGTGTGCTCTGCTATCGGTCGGCCTATAGTGTGCTCTGCTATCGGTCAGCCTATAGTGTGCTCTGCTATCTGTCGGCCTATAGTGTGCTCTGCTATCTGTCAGCCTATAGTGTGCTCTGCTATCTGTCGGCCTATAGTGTGCTCTGCTATCTGTCGGCCTATAGTGTGCTCTGCTATCTGTCGGCCTATAGTGTGCTCTGCTATCGGTCGGCCTATAGTGTGCTCTGCTATCGGTCGGCCTATAGTGTGCTCTGCTATCTGTCGGCCTATAGTGTGCTCTGCTATCTGTCGGCATATAGTGTGCTCTGCTATCTGTCGGCCTATAGTGTGCTCTGCTATCGGTCGGCCTATAGTGTGCTCTGCTATCGGTCGGCCTATAGTGTGCTCTGCTATCGGTCGGCCTATAGTGTGCTCTGCTATCGGTCGGCCTATAGCAGGGTACCCCAATAGGCGGCCCGCGGGCCATTTGCGGCCCACAGAGCGCCCCCTTGTGGCCCATGAAAGAATTTCCAAAAAAAAAAAACATTTTTTTTTTTTTTTTTTTTTTTTTAAGGGTCCCAGATATAAATGGCATTAAATGGGGGTCAGTAGCCTATGCATGTCAAACTGGTCATCCTTTTCAAATGGGGTCTTGCCCTGAAAATGAATTTTCAGGGCAAGACCTCGACCTCGCGCGTGCAGACTCGGCCCCCAGCCTGGTACGCTAGTCAAAATATGGCCCTTGAGGAATTGGGGAACCCTGGCCTATAGTGTCAGTGCCGCTGTTACATAATATATAAACGACCCGAGGCCCGCACAGCGCCGGGTGCCCTTTTCGCCGCCACTTCCCTGACAGTGCACATTCCTCTTGTGCTGACCTCCTGGGCCAAAGGAGGACGGGGCGGGGGGGGGGGGGGTCCCTAGGGTTGGGGGTGGGAGAAAGGGGTCTGGTTGTTGATGATGGATGGCGTCACGCAAGAAAACGATCCATCTCCCACCAGCTGATCAATACGTGTATTAGCAGGTATAACGTCCCTGGGTATGATCCCCGTGCAGCTACCATGTTCAGAGTTCTCCTACCATGCAGTGTTATTGTTTTTGGCAGCACATTTTGATTTGAGTTGTTTTAGTCACAGTCTCTTTTTTTTTTTTTTTAAGATATTTTTTGTGCGGCTTACGCCTTTATTGATTTTTTAAGGGATAGAAAGTAGGCTGACAGGAAACGGGAGAGAGATGGGGGGGATGACATGCGGTAAAGGCCGTGTCGGGTCCGGGAGTCGAACCCGCGGCACACCGCGACTGGATCACCAGTCCGGTGCCCAGACCGTTACGCTACGGCCTGGGCCTAGTCACAGTCTCTTGAACAGTTTTCATTTAGTTTTAGTCACATTTTAGTCACCTTGGAATGTCTTAGTGTTAATCTAGTTTCAGTCGACTAAATATCATAGGATTTTAGTCGACTAAATCTACAGCTGATTTATACTCGACTAAAATGTATTTTGCCGGGCCTCGATGCCGTTGTAATGATGATGATAATGTTTTTACACTTTGTTGTCAGTATATTTAGCTTTAGTCGTCGTAGCTTAGTTTTCTTTTGGTTTCCATTTAGTTTTCGTCAGTGGAAAAAGGTAGTCGACAAACATTTTTCGTCTTATTTTTAGTTTAGTTAGTTTTTATCCCATTCTGACCGGCATGTTATGCTTTAGCTATTTAAAAATAGCAGATCTACAAGCTCATATCGTGCCACCGAGTGGCGCGATACGAGCTTGTAGGTCTGCTATTTTTGAAAAATCGAAGAGCGACTGACATTTTTAGAATCTGATCTCAGGTCAGAATGGGGTCATCAGACCCAGTGTTTGTCCGGCGGAAACCTCGTATGAATCTGATCTCAGGTCAGAACTCCATGCCTTCCTTTCTTCCCACACAATCTTCCCCTCATGCTGGGTTTCTTTTGTAGCTACTGCTTGTCCATAGGGCCTTGTAGGGAGATGATGGGGGGGGGGGGGGGGGCTCTCCTGGTTTTGCAGTCTCCGTAGGGACCTGGCAGGGCTCTGAGATGTTTCAGCAGCCAGTTAGAGCTCCATCCTTGTAGTTTTAAGACGGAGGAAGGGCCGAAAGGGCTGCTTGTTTGTTAAAGGGACACTTCACCCTTTTTGCAAAAACATATATGTTAATGACGTTCAGAAGCTTTAGAAAACTTTCCTGGGGGTCTTTATGTGTGTAATATGTGGTTTTAGATATTTTAGATAAAAGAATATATTAACATATATTCTTTTGCAAAAAGGGTGAAGTGTCCCTTTAAGACGAGGAAGGCATGGAGGGCTGCTTGTTTATAGAGACCGAACAATATGGCAGGTATTTTGGTCCGATGTCGAATTTACTGTAAAAAACGAATAGATAAAAATCAAGACACATCGGCTTTGCTCTATCGCGGATAATAGGATATCGATGCCACAAAAAAAAGTCAAATTATAGACGACGTATTGGCCGAACATGAAGCATTGGTCCGGGCTCTGCTTTTCAGCAGTCGTGCCCTTTCTTCAAAGCCTTTTCTTCGTTCAGTGATGGATCCGAGGGCTGCTTGTTTATATCTGAAGCTGAGGCAGAGTATTGGGATCGAGTCGGTTCTCCAACAACCTGAGTTCTATGCACCGTGCGTGCGTGCATGTGCAGCCCTTGATCTCTGTATCAGCTGTATCGATTGAACAGGGCTCTGTTTACCCTGTGGCTTTGAGACACATCAACACTTTGGACCTGACTGCTAATTTGAAATTGTGCATTTTAGACATGGGGCCTTGTTGTATTGTAGTTTTCATCGGGGGAAATTTGTCAAATGTCTTTTGCTCAGGCATTTTGTTGCTACGAGCAAATACATGATTACCAGCCAGTGCACGTCCCTCTCTTTTTTTGCCTTTTCTTTTGGCTATGAAGTATCTTTTATTTTTTGTAATCATGAAAGTGTTAACCGGGTCTATACTAAGTAATCTCCTTTTCCCCTCTATACCAATCTCTTTGGGGAAAACGTGCAATGTTGTGATGCATTGCGAGTGAACTCATTTTCACTGAATGTTCACCCCCAGAATAGGAATGCTAGGGTTCATGTAGTTTATGAGTCATAGAGAAATGAATCGGTTTTCTGAGGAATTAATATAGCACTCCATCTCTCTCTCTCACCCTTCCCTCTGTCTTTCCCTGTTACAATTCAATTTCAATTCAAAGAGCTTTATTGGCATGAGAAAACATGCGTTTTAATTGCCAAAGCAAGAAGAGTGGAGAACTACAATCAAAACACAATCTCTTATGTACAATAATTGAAAGTCAGAATCTCCAATAAATCAATGTCTTGTCTTCCTACAGTGAAGCTCCTGCCGCTGTCGCCGTTGGAACCCCAGCTGTCGTCCACGCTGGTGGGCGGCGGAGGTGGCGGGGAGCGCCAGGCCCTGGAGCTGCGGGTGCGGGAGGTGGAGGAGGAGAACCGGGCCCTGCGCAAGGAGCTCAGCAGGCCCCCGAGGGGGGGGGGCCCGGCGGCGGCACGGCCCCCGCACGTCTCCTCCTCCTCCTCCGGTGGTCACCATGGCAACCGCAGCCGGACACACTCGGAGGAGGGCACCGGGGACAACGAGGGCCAGAAGGCGGGCGCGGCGGCCGCCAACGGCTCCGACTGCGTGCAGCATCCGGCCGTGGAGAAGTGTGAGGTGAGCCATGTTATTTAGCGCTTTCATCCAAAGCGCTTTACATATGCCTATTCTCTATCTAAGAAATATATATTTATTTGTATTATTTCTTTTTTTCAGGCTGAGTACTTTTCAAAAATAGCAGACCTACAAGCTCGTATCGCGCCACTCGGTGGCGCGATATGAGCTTGTAGATCTGCTATTTTTCAATAGCTAAAGCATAACATGATGCCGACACCAAAATGGGTGCCCGGTCAGAATGGGTTAAGCTCATAAGCTCAGATTCACTTTCTCTCGCTGTTGCTCAGTGAGTGTAGTTTGTTAAACTTTCGAACGGGAGGGTTAACGATGTTTAATAGACAGGTATATATACAGGTAGTCAACAGAGTGATGGACGGCAACACGTCGTCGACTACATGCACAGCCGTGTGCAGGTCGAGTGGATTCTTTTTCAGTCCGCGCTTGTGCTGTTGTCGGAATCTGTTGCTGAATTATGGACTTTTCAGTTGAAATAATTCATTTGGAACAATAAGACGAGAAGACGCGCAGCAGGACTGCAGGTAGGAGGGATGAGGCTGTGTGTTTGCAGAAGTGTTTGCTCTTTGTTCAACAACATCGCTGTGGAAAACTATGCGTAGAACTATGCCGTATCAATTTGACCAGCATGAAACCTGACTCTACACCAGTAACCAGCTGGTTATCCCACTCTGAATCTAGTCGGCTGTCATGTCATCTCCCTTCATGTTTGTTATGAAATGGCAGCATAGATTAGCAGTGTGCCTGCAGGGCGCTGTGACGTGAAATACTGCCGTAACGATTGTTTTGCGACACGCCGATATAAACGCTCATTTTAAAACGATAGACATTTTCTATCCTCCAGGCGATATGGTCATATCGCACAGCCCTACATGCAAGGCACCAACCTGTACATCGGGAGCAATTGGGGGTTCAGAGTCCTGCTCAAGGACACTTCGACACTAGGTCTGAGGCAGTCTGGGATCGAACTAGGAACCTCATGATTCCCATCAGGCTCGTGTGGGCCGAGTGAGAGTGAGTGTGTGTGTGTGTGTGTGTCTCTCTCTCTCTCTCTCTCTTAGGGGGGGGAATTTACATATTCACTTACCACACTATGACATGTGCTATAAAGTACCAATGTGTTTCAGGTGTGCCATGGCTGAAAACATTATTTACAGGGGTGCCCTGAGCCAAAAATGTGTTTGGGATGTGTTTGTTTGAACAAATGTGTTTGTTAGAACACTCTATACCGTATATACTCTCTATACTTTCTCTCTCTCTCTCTCTCTCTCTCTCTCTCTCGCTCTCTCTCTCTGTCTCTGTCTCTCTCTGTGTCTCTCTCTGTCTCTCTCTGTCTCTCTCTCTCTCTCTCTCTCTCTCTCTCTCTCTCTCTCTCTCGATTTTTTAAAAAGATTATAAGACCCAGCTTCTGGCACGGGAACAGCTGAGAAATGAGAATGTCGATAATCTATTTTGTCTGCAACTGCAAAACGTTTCAGTCATAATGAACCAATGAAGGGTGTTTTTTAAATAGTGGTGCAGTATGGGCTCTAAGTTAAAATCACTGGATAGATTAAAGACTTGGCTTTGGGCGCCTCGTAGCCTAATCCTCACCCCATTGTGAGTATTGGTTTTCTCTTAGGGTATGGTTCCCTGTCAGACAGCTGGGTGTTGTGTAAAACTCTGCACACAGTCAAAGCCTCTGTGTTCATGTATCCATTGAGACTAATGGACCCATGATGATCCACTTGGTTACATTTGTACACAGCGTTGGATTTGTAACACCTTCTTAACTACTTAAAACCTGTTCTTTATACCTGTATGCTTGCCATGGACATACCATCACAATGCTATATCTGCTATTTATTTTTTTATTTTTTTAAGTATACATTTTGACGTATTTGCCCAAAATTGGGACACCATGGTTAATCACTTAAAGCCTATTTGCAGGGGTCCCCCAGGGCCCAGTGCAAGGTACACTGGATTTTATTTCTACTCCAAATCTCACCGGCGAGAATAGACAAGCTACGCACGGTTATTGAGGTTAACATACCATTTCAATTAAATGGTTTAAATCTCAAATTTAAACATCAAACATAATAGTCTGCATTTCCCAAAAGGAAATGCAGACTATTATGTTTGATGTTTGATGATTTAATACTTCTCAAAGTGTGTGTGTGTGGGTGGGGGCAGCAACAGTTAATTTGGGGGTCCGTGGCCAAAATGCGTATCATTATGGGGGTCGTTGGAACAAAATGGTTTGAGAAGTGCTCATGTACTGCACCAACTGGCCATTAAATAATAATAATAAACTTTATTTATATAGCACCTTTCATACATAAATGTAGCTCAAAGTGCTTTACAGAGCAGAAAAGATAATAAAAACAAAAGCAAAACAAAACAGCATTAAAACAGGCATGCAGTTAAAACAATAGGACAATAACGCAGTGTCAAATCAAGTATGTGGAATTAACACTTTTTATTGCTTCATAGCAGTTGATATATTCACAAGAATATCAGGTACGGGACGGGTACATTGTGTTACTCATGGTGAAATTTACATTAGGAGACCCTCTGTGTGGAATGGGCACAATTTTATTTACTGCAGTATAGCACTTTTCAAAACTTTAAAGTTAACAAAGTGCTTCAAAATAAGAATCGAAATATGTGTACATACTACCTTAACACAACAAGCAGACACATAGCAGACACAATAGAATGCTTTAGCGAAAGTCTTAAGATGCATTGTTGTTTAAATTGCCTTACGCAGCCTGTCTCTCACGCTATAATATGACTGATCACAGTACAGCCACAAGTTTGCTGGGCAGTAATATGGCAGACTTCAAATTATATCCAATATTGCATTGTTTGCTTATGCAACAAATTTAGCCTAATATTGCTCATAAACCCAGAAAAGCCACCAGAAACCGCATTGTTTTTATTTTTTCCCCCCGCAAGTTTACTGGGTGATTATTTAACACGATCTGTGCTGAGATGAGAAAATCTTGTGAATGGCTACTGCACCCCACTGTGCCAAAACGAGATTACAAGATTTGGTTAATTGACATTAATCCATAATTAATTACTCACATTGTAGAACAGTCTAAATGTAAATCCGACGTGCACGTGCGCGCTTAATACTCCATTTTCTGCTCAAAAATGTGACAAAATCCGGTGTTGGGAATGTTATTATTCCCTGTTCTTACATCGCGCAGACCAAAACAACTCCTTCGCGGGTCCTCCGCTGCCTACAAGCATTAGGCTGAAAAACAATGCACAAATATTATCAAAGTATTCAGAGGCACCCCTGGGCTCGCGTCAAGGCACCCTAGGGTGCCACGGCACCCACTTTAATCCCTGCTCTAGGCTTGCCATCAAAAGATCACATACTATTGTGGAACGCTAAAAATAACAACACGGCTGTGCCTGTGCTGGTGACTTATTGTGTGATCTGCACAACATTTTCACCATCTCTGTGGGTTATTTCATCAAAATGCTAAATTATTACCGTGGAGAAAAGTGCAGCAATCGCCATATTGTTTCAGCTGAAAACTACCCATAATCAATCCTGAGCTCCACAGGAATGACATGGTGTCAACACTCAACAGACAGATGACTGAGGCCCCGCCAGAGCTGACGTGTACCAGAAAGAGAAAATAGGTTCGGTGCGCCCACCATCCATGTATTACACTGGCCTGGGGCGCATGCAGTCCGAAGAAAGACTTGGGATAGAAATGAGTCCCCTTTCAGGTGGACTGACGATGTGGACACAGAGAAGTGTCCCTTTTCTGTTGTCCCACTTATTGGTCCACTTAAAGAGTACTCTGTTTGCTTCGTTTTTAAAAGGGGCTGTAGGTGAAAGGTGGTGTACTGTACATTACACACAGCAGAAAGTGAAACATTTTGATTTGATATTTTTTTTTGTATGAGATGGGATTTGTAGTTGGGTCATTTGGTATATATTTCTTAATTATACCCACTTTGCATGTAAGATGTGAGTGAGTTGTATTCATCAGTGAGCTTACAGGGAATGTCATTGTTAGAGAGAGAATACAGTATGTTCTGTGTTGTAGGCCAAGGTGCTGCAATTGACAGTTAACAGTTAATTACGTAAACGCAAGTTGTGAGGGAATGCATTCGCCGTCGGGTGGAAACCTTGTATGTCCAAATTCCAAAACCGTTCCTTTGCTATTCTTATTTTAAAACTATATTTTAAAATTGTGAAAATGGCCAATCTACAAGCTCTGCGACGCGTTGTGAACTTGTGCTACTTCAGTACTTTTGTGAGAAACTCTCTGCATTATTAAGTAAAGTTAAAAATTATTAAGAAAATGCAAAGTTCAATATGGAGGTACAAGGTTTCTGCCAGACGGAAGGATAATAGAGGTAGTAAATGAGTAACACAAGGATTCAAATCACACAATTTAACCACATGAACCATAGCGTCTCTGTTCTAGGCATGTCTCAATGCATAACTAGTCCCGGGTTTACACAAGGTTGATTTTGACAGCAAATTTTGATTTAGTTTTGCCATAGTCTTTTGAATAACATTTCATTTAGTTTGATAGATTTTAGTCATCTGAAGTCTAGTTTTAGTTGACTAAGTCTACAATTGATTTTGTCGACGAAAGCGCAACCGAATGACTCTTCTCCACCGGTCCCTGCCTAACATTTTAGTCTACTTTTTATTTGTTGATGAAATTGTCAATATAAATTATTTACTCTTAGTTGTAGTCATCATAGCTTAGTTTCTTTATGTAGTTTTCTTCAGGGAAATAGCTAGGTAGTCAATGAAAGTTTTCCGTCATAGTTTTAGTCATAGTTTTAAATGAACACTGCCACAGGGTGGCTTGCCTGTTTCCTGTTCCGGTCCATTTTCCCATAGCTCCTTTTTGACTGGCGTGCAGTTTGAAGCACACACTAGGGGTTAATCATATTGTATTATCCAGGACAGGCTATTATTATATTGTGCATGTACCAAGCATTGCACAAATCTAATTGTGACATCCCCGTTTAATCCTCTGCAGGAACAGATTTTGGGGCAAGACCACTGTTTTGCATTTTCATAGCGATTAATCATGCGCTAAAAGAAGAGAGGTCATTCAGGGCAGATTCCCTCGCCCACACGCTGTCAATCACATCAAACAAAAAAACCTTGTGTGCTCTATATGGGACGAGCCTCCATTTTACACCATTTACATCAGACCTCGGCCATTACACGGCCCTTTGGCTGACTGACCGGACAGGGAAAGGTTACTTGGAAAATTTTGCCTAATGCATGGACTAAAACGGCATTGCTTTTATTTTATTGGCTGGAGTCAGAGGTAATAATGACATCTTACCAGCTTGTCAAAACAATGCCATGTACTGCTTTGTATATAGAAATTAAATTAATATTATGCAGAATGGAGTTCTGCCTTCTGGCCCGGCGGCCGGCCCTCCACTATATTATTTTCTGTTTCTCATTTGGCCCCTTGGGAAAAATAATTGCCCACCCCTGATTTACATACTCCCCTCTCTATGCTTTCCAGTCAATCACTCACTACACCGTACGCAGAGCCCGTGCTCTATAGCGCATAGGGGACCAATGAGAAGTTTGAAATACTGAAATATAAAAAAAAAAACATAATTCCCACATAAAAACACCCCAGGAAAGTGTTTCCAGTCTCCCAAACGTCATTAACCCATTCTGACCTGAGATCAGATTCATACGAGGTTTCCACTGGACAACACACTGGTCTGATTAACCCATTCTGACCTGAGATCACATTCTATAAAAATGTCAGTCGTTCTTCGATTTTTCAAAAATAGCAGACCTACAAGCTCGTAGCGCGCCACTCGGTGGCGCGCTATGAGCTTGTAGATCTGCTATTTTTCAATAGCTAAAGCATAACGCGATGCTAACACCAAAACGGGTTCCCTTTAACTCACCCCAGACACGGCCGTTTGTTGTACTACTGAATCTGACCTAGTGTACCAGTAGTAGTGTACTAGTAGTACTGAATCAAATGAATGTTTACTTTTTACCGTAGGTTTTACTCTGGAGTCTCAGTGAGAGAAGCATGGACAGAGTGGGGCTGGCTGATGGCGTATCAGCAACAACGTGGATTCGTAATAGGTGACGTTATGAAATATGAGGCTTCCGCCTGCTGACCAGACTAGCGAGAGGGAGAGAGAGAGGGAGAGGGAGAGAGAGAGGGAGGGAGGGGAGAGGAGAGAGAGAGAGAGAGAGAGAGAAACAGATGTCTTGCATGTCAGGCTGAGATAAGAAGATGGAAGTTAAAATTGAAGCTATAACCTCAAGATTCCTGCAGCCTGGAGGCTCCGTTCACCCGTCTCCCAGCCAAACGATACTGTCTGGCTCCAGTGATTCATACCTGCTTATAGTCGCTGTTGGGAAGAAACCTTTATATATATCTTAAAAAATATTTTTTTTCAGGAAATGGGGGTGAGAACCGGTGCTCCAATGAATTGATTCAATGTAGTTATTAGCCAGGCACAAGCTTGTGTTAATACTTTTCATTGATTAAATATGAATAGTTACACACTTGATTGAATTCTGCGGTCCGTTACTTTTTCAATAATGTACTCGATAACAGACCGCTGCCTGACTCTAGTATAGAGCGTCTGGCTCATATCGATCTGTGCTGCTTGATTTTTGCCATATCCAACATGGCAGCCATGTAAACAAGCTCACATATATGGGCTAAACGGCACACTCAAAAACCACGCGAGAAATGGACAATGCCCAATATTGATTTATTTGAGCCACACCTCAACTGAGCCAACAGCGTTACACTGTACGAACATTTATGCAAATGAATACACCATTTCCTTACCACCAGCCAGTAAGACGCCTGGCGGCGAGAAGCGGCCTCGAGGTCTTGAGCGTATCTTGAGTGTACAGGGTGTGATGAGGTCAGATCAAGCTATGGAGTGTCAGAACAGGTCAGCTCCATATATGGAGATCTAAGGGTGGCAGTGTATTGAATGTACAGGTTTTGATGAGGGCCCAGGTAGGGCCGGGCCTGTTGAGAACTCTAGTTTTCGCCGGCTGCCAGGCACGGCTGCACAAATAACTTTGGGGCAGGACGACATTCGAATGTACAACTGCGTATACAAGGCGTGTCCCAGTGCAGACTGTAACAAGAAAGTTGAAGAACTGGAGAGTAGAAAATGCTTCTGTTCCAAATGCAAAGGTTTTACAAACACAGGATATGATGGTATTACCCAAAGTGCCGTGGACTCTGCATGGCAGTGGCGTCGTCCTCGCTGAGCCAATACCTGAATGGAACTGGGTGTTACAATCCGTTTATACCGTCAGAAACGTGGGTGGGAATGATGAAAGTCACCACAGGGTTGGGTGGAAGGGGTAAAGGTTTCATTGGGGTCGTCAGGTGGGCGCCCTCCATCTTAGGTGTTTCATTGACTAGGCCCACGACACCTCAAGAGGGTTCAACAGCAACACATGGCGTCCCAGGTGTTGCAGAGGGGTGCTTTAAATACAGACTTCTACTGGAGATCAAAATTGAAGACTCTACGGACCCCAGGAAACCGCAGAGGTCCTGCTGGGTCACAATGGCAGAACTCTGAGACACTAATGGGACTGCATTCGAAAATGTGTTTAAAAAGTAGAGACATACAACAATAACGATCAACCTGAGACCATAGTGATGGAAATCCAGGATAGAGATCTCAACAGGGCCGGAAAGGTCGCAGTTAACCTCATCACGATGACCTGGGCACCTGGGGGCTTGCCTGGGGTGACCAGGGGGCTGATGTCACGATGACCTGGGGGCTTGCCTGGGGGCAGGCTCTGGCCTGGGGTAAGTGACGGGAATTGCGAGTGACGTGACAGAGTGACGGGGATTGTGGGCTAGGTGACAAAAACGCAAGGTTTCATAGTTCTCTGCAACAATAAGCAATGTAATTTGGATATGCCAGGTTTCTGCCCAAGTGGGACGTCATGTATTCTCCAGCAGGCTCATGCTACTAGGCTCAATTGCTCACCAGCAACTACCGCCAATATCGAGCACTGTCGACGCCATGAGAGCTAACATTGAGCACTGCCACTGATTGACACCGTCACACCATGAGAGCCGTACGAGATGAGCTTGATATTGTTATGGCTTAATGCAAACTCTTCCCTCAATGCTGATGATGAGGCAGGTTAATGAATACTCCAATATGTGAGGCTGCTGTAAACACCATCCGCTTTGCTGGAACAAAACGGCGCTTTGTGCTTTGAGCAGAGCGTTCGGTGTGTCCTCCTAATCTCCACTCGCAGGGAGTTAATTTTTCTAAGTAATTGTTTTTGCGCAGGGACTGGAGTCTGCACAGCAGCCATGTTGGAAAGAAGTTTGGCCAGCTTCCTTTCTTGCTTCACAGATCTTACAACTTATGCTAATTAAGGCTCTGTTCCATTCTGGTCAAACGGAGTCACGGTACGTGATATTGTGCATGTTGGCTGAGACTTACTGGGAACTGGTTCCAAATGGCCCCTTACGGGTGTGTAACTCTGAGAGTGTACAAATTAACGCATAAGGGTCCAGCTAGTTCCATTTGTATACTATCAAGAGTTATGGGCGTCATTTGTTTGAGAACCACTAATAAACTAAATGGAATAGAGCCTTAATTAGTGTAATTGGTAAGATTACACTAATATCCAATATTGCTGCTGTTCATAGAGCCTATTTATTTCATTCAGGGGTGTTACCGTCTCCAAACGATACAACAAAATACCAAGTGGCTCAAGAATGGAGACCCCATTCTTGAGAAAGAGAAAACGGCATCCTTAATCTGAGAGGGAATCAACAAGCTTGCAATGTTGTAGAGCTTGTAGATTGGCTATTTTCAGAGAATAACGGAGTAGATTGGTATAGAGCCCACTAGCCCAGAGGGACTCTGCTCAACAACTTATAGAGACTTGATTTTGTTGTTTCTCTGCCACCATTTTGATCCTCTCTCTCTGCGTGTCTGTCTGTCTGTCTCTCTCTCACTCTCTCTCTCTCTCTCCCTCCCTCCCTCCCTCTCCACATCTCCTTTCACAACCTCCTCAGACGATTCACGTGGCCATTGTGTGTGCTGGCTACAATGCCAGCCGGGACGTGGTGACCCTGGTGAAGTCTGTCCTTTTCCACAGGTAACAGTGTGCTCTGTTCATTCATAGCGCATGCGCACGCATGCACGCACGCGCACATATGCGCTCACACACACACACACACACACACACACACACACACACACACACACACACACACACACACACACACACACACACACACACACACACACACACACACACACACACACACCATAACCATTTGTCTTGTGGAAAATGGTCGCACACGCACACAAGCTGGTCCTCTCCTCTCTCACCAATCTGAATATGCTGCTGCCTCTCACGCAATGCCGCCTACACTGTTGCCTGGCAACGGCCCCCCCCTGGCGAGGTCTGTCTTACAAAGTATGGTGGTGCTACCATGAAACTTTTAGATTGATCTCCCATCAGCGCACACACACACACACACACGTGCGCGTACATGCACTTTTATTACTTTACTTAATACGAGAGGTCCATGTTTTTTCAATTCATTTTTCATTATTTTTATTTTATTTTTGGGGGTTAATTTAACAAAAAAGATATAGAATGAATTAAAAAAATGAAATTGAATGCCTCAAAAAAAGGATGTTGAGAACCACTGGTGTACTGTACATGTCAGGGCTGCATAGCGGCCTGAACCTCTAGTAGCCGAGGTAGATCTACAAGCTCACACATCGGCTATTCTTCGACGCATGGTGGCACCAGCGTGCAACTAAGTATAAATCAGGTATAACTAACTCCTAAAAGTGTCTGATCCTAACCTTAACCCATTCTGACCTGAGATCAGATTCACAGGAGGTTTCCGCCGGACACACACTGGTCTGATTAACCCATTCTGACCTGAGATCAGATTCTAAAAATGTCAGTCGTTCTTCGATTTCTTTCAAAAATAGCAGACCTACAAGCTCGTATCGCGCCACTCGGTGGCGCGATATGAGCTTGTAGATCTGCTATTTTTTAAATAGCTAAAGCATAACATGATGCCGACACCAAAATGGGTGCCCGGTCAGAATGGGTTGAAACATTTGGAATCATATTCTTTCTCTTCTTGTGAGGACCAGGACAATGTGTGCGTGCACACTCGCACACGCACACACAGAGAGAGAGGGGTCCAAGCTGCTTATCATGAATGCATCAGCCTGGCAAACATAAATCCACCTAGACGCCAAAGAAGCAGAGAATTTCATGAGCATCGCCAAGCCAACTCAAGCATTTAATCATTAAAACCCCCTAATTGTCTTAATCATTAAAAGAATAATAGTCTACAAACTGCAAGCTTGTAGATTGGCTTTAGATTTTAATTCTGGCTTATATTGGCTTGCCAAAGAGCAAGGTTAACCACCTTTTTTTGATTGATTGAATATTAACAGTTTGCAAACTGTGTACAGCACGTACAAGCAATGCTAAAGTGATAACACAACAAAGCCTTGATTGCTTGTGTTCATTGCCCTTTGTATTCAATTCATCATCAATACATACAAGACATACAATACAATACATAGCATCATCATTGCCAGTTGCTCAGTATACTCTCTGGAGGCAAACTAACTTAAACCCTCTATTCTCAAAGAAACGGACTTGACTTACAACTTGTCCTTTTTCCTCACGACGACCAACACCAAATCTCTTCGCCCCCAAAAATGTGCCGATCTACAGTACAAGCTGGTTCCAGCTATTAACCCATTCTGACCTGAGATCAGATTCATACGAGGTTTCCGCCGGACACACACTGGTCTGATGAACCCATTCTGACCTGAGATCAGATTAAAAAAATGTCAGTCGCTCTTCGATTTTTCAAAAAATAGCAGACCTACAAGCTCGTATCGCGCCACTCGGTGGCGCGATATGAGCTTGTAGATCTGCTATTTTTCAATAGCTAAAGCATAATATGATGCTGACACCAAAATGGGTGCCCGGTCAGAATGGGTTAAAGGTCACGACACATAGCAGGGGATAACCGACCGTAAGCCATTAACGCTTATGTAAACATTAATAATTTGCCCGCCGTGTTATTAGTGGCGGGCGCGGCGAAGCGGCTGAGACGGGACGATTCTCTGATTAGCAATCAGTCAGCGTTGCCTCTTACCACAGTTAAACAGCTCCACTTCTTAATTAGCTTCAGACTTTTTTTCAGGTGAATTAATCAAGTGCTGGCAGTGACTCCACTTATAAAGTCAGCCAGAACTCCCACTGACAGACACACTCGAGAGCACCTCGTCTGTTTATTTCCTCCCCGAAGGTGCACCCTCTCGAGATCAGGAAACCTGATATGTCCACAACTTATAGCAAACACAACGGATCTGTAAGGTCCAAATGTAACCAGGCACATTTTGCTATTTTTGACACTGTATAGTGTCAATAAAGAGGGACTGCAGCAATGCACCTACAGTATGTATTCATGCATTTATTTCATGTATGTATTTTTTGTATTTATTTATTCATGTACTGTATGTATTCATTCATTGTAATTGCCATCTGCAGAGCTATTTATTGGCATTTATTATGCTATATAGTATAACTAGTTTTAGTGCCAGGTTAATCACAGTGCCACTTATTTCATAGTGGGGCCTTTTTTTGTGGGTGTTTGTTAGCAAATTGTTGTCATATTGAGGAATTAAGTGAAGCACAGATTCGACTGGCTGTAGCTCATTATCACTGCACTCATACATATTCATTGCACATATCAAATAGGAATTTGGTTTAGCAGAATAACAGATTGAACCTTCCAGAGTAATGGCTAGATGGATTACAACAACAACAACAACAACATTTCTCCTCATTTTGGGTTTTGAAATGAGGGATCATCGTGTAGTGGTGAGACAGCGTGTGGAAGATGGAAAGTCCGATCAACTTTTGCTCACAATAGGGATGCAAGGTTGAAAGTGGTTGAACTGACACTGCAATCTTCGAGTTTTAATTGAAATTATGATTGCTTTTTTGTTTATTGATTTATTATATTCATTTTTTATTTTATTTTATTTTTTAGATTTTTTTTTGGCTTTTCTGCCTTTTTTATTGATAGTTTCAAGTGAAGACTGACAGGAAAGAGGGAGAGAGAGAAGGGGAGAGACACGCAGCGAAGGATGTCATGAACGGGACTCGAACACGCAACGCGCTGTCATGCCAGAGCCTATATGTGGCATGAGCCTGGACCACTAGGCCAGCAGGCGCCCCGTTCATTTTCATTTTGGTCTGTCCCCAATTGTGGAAAGCAGATAGTTCAGACCCCCCTTTTTGAAAACCACTGGTCTACTTGGTCTACATGGTCCATCATTGCCTTGTGGTCCTGCCAAAGTGTGCTTTTGATAAAGCCCTACCTGCTCATGGGATAGCCTAGAGATTCTCAGAGTTGGCAATATCATAATTACGGAGGCTGTGGGTTCAAATCCACCGCGGTGCATCTACAGTACACAAACACAATCGGCCCGCGTTCGGGTGAGGGTAGCTGGGCGGGGAGTTTGACATTTGTCACTGCGGGTACTCCTATGGGCTGGGCGGCACCTGTCAGCAGGGAGTGTTGGGCGGGAGGTAACCTCGCGTCACCAGGCTTTCCACCTCGGAGGAAAGCCTGGTCTTGTGTTATTGCTACGTCATGTTGTAGTCATTGTTTTGTAGGCAGGCAGGAACAATCAATCGGGAACTTCCTTTTCCTTCAAACCGGAAGAATAGCAATAAAAGCTCTCGTAGCCTGTTGCTTTTATAGAGAAAAATCGGTTTGAGGGAAAAGGAAGTTCCGGATGATTATCGACTACAAAACGATACAACATGACGTAGCGATATCATCCGCTCCCGACCGGATCATAAACCCGAAAAGGAATGCTGCCCAGGCTAGGCGGGAGGAGTAGGACGAAGGCTCTACATCCTCCCGTTGAGGGCTCCTCACTGGAGGAGTAGGACGAAGGCTCTACATCCTCCCGTTGAGGGCTCCTCACTGGAGGAGTAGGACGAAGGCTCTACATCCTCCCGTTGAGGGCTCCTCACTGGCAGGTAAGTCGGTAGTAGGATACAACAGCAGTGACACATCAATTGACAGCTAGGGCGTGGACATCGGCATCGAATGTGGAGTTAAGGGCAGGTTAAAGGCTGGACCTGTCAATCTCGACCACAGGCTGGGGGTTCAATCAGCCAATTTACACTCGCACAGCGATCAGCGACGCACCCAAATCAACACCATTCTCTCAGCATCCGCCACTTTATTAGGAACACAAAAGGAAACTATAAAATACAAGCCACAAATCGCAATAATACATTCCAACTCCTCATGAATATCGATACCAAAATGATAACCAAAATAGAAAAAATGATAACATGGCAAGCCGTAACGTACAGCATCAGAGTAACTGAGTTGAACACCTTTCTCCTGTGATTCGTTCAGTGCTGGGTGATGCTTCAGGCAGGGATGACCTTTATGTCTCGCTAACGGTCCCTAAGCAGCATGTTCGAGCAACGCCAGCCTGCCTCCAGGCGGTGTTTAATCAGAAGGATGTTTAAATGTTTACTGTTGGGCTAGAGAGGGAGAGAGAGAGAGGGGAGAAGAAGACAGGAGCAAACCCGGGCCCTGTGGGAGCCCAGGTCTGCCTGACTGCAGCCATCTGCTGTTTTCTGCTGACCAAACAGGAGGCAGCAATGGTCTCACGGGGCGTCCTGCCGTCCAAAATGACACCTGCCCCCTTCCGCCCCCCCAAGGTTATTAGAGCTTTGCATTTGTCATTCGTTCTTAATTTTTTTATTTTTTTATTTACCTTTTTTTCAAAAGGTTTAGCTTTTTTTTTTACTTTTGTTTTAGTATATATAGTTTTGTAAACGCACAATCAGGTTAAAGTTTTTATATTTTAATGTGTTAATTCTCTCCACCAGGCCAAAGGCATGGGAGAGAGTATGTTTTGCACTCTGTGTGTGTGTGTGTGTGTGTGTGTGTGTGTGTGTGTGTGTATCCGTCTGTTACCAGCTAATCTCCGGCACCGTTAACCCAGTCAATGCCAAATTTTGCACACGCACTCCCAAAATAGCGCCACCAGTAGGCCGACTTTTGAAAAACACATTTTTTCTCCTCCAGATTCTGTCCAAAAATTCCGCAAATATCTATAGTCATGTGTTCAAGACGGATCTGTCCGATATTTCATATTCCATCCTAATTGGCTAACATTGGCATTCGAAGTTTGCAGGATTGGCCCGTTTTGAACAAAACGCCTCAAATTCTGAACGCAGCGTGCAATTTAAGTGAAATCTTTCACACACTTTCCTATATCCCTTCCTTTTCACATGTTGGCCTTATAGCGACAGTAACAGGTGGATTTCTTTCCTCAAATCATGAACGCAGTGAAATCTACGTGAAATCTTTCACAGACTTTCCTACTAGGCTGAGGAATATATCCCACCCTTTTCACATTGTCCTATTATAGCTTTTATATAGCTATTATAGATCTAGTTTTATTTTCTTCTTGTTTATTTAGTTAGCTATAATAACCTTACTCCCCTTAAAGATCTGAGGACCTCCATCTTTTTATGAAGCGCACTCTTGAGCAATAGATTTACCCCCCTTCTCCCATCTCCATCTCTGGACTTTTTGGTGATGAAATATCGAACTTGCTATAAAAGCGAAGCGATGGTATGAGTGATATATGTTGTATACCGTTCCGTTCCTTTTCAGTTACACTGTGCCATTAGTCAAGGCCCAGAGGCAGCGGGTTGTTTAACCTGCGCTGTAAATCAAAGACCTTACCGTGGGCTCATCTCTTGTCTGGTTGATGGAGAGCCCAGCGGGTCCCCTCGCCAAGGCATGACAGATGAAAGACCCCCACCGCCCATCTCTTCCTGTGTCCTGGGTCGGACCATGTAGCGGGTCCCCTCGCCAAGGCATGACAGATGCACTCTGCTCTGAAAGACCCCCACCGCCCATCTCTGGGTCCTGGGTCGGACCATGTTTTGGGGTCTTGACGCCGATCACGATTTTGGACGGTGTCCTAGACCCCAGGGGTGATAGTGAAGTGACAATTTAACCCATTCTGACCTGAGATCAGATTCATACGAGGTTTCCGCCGGACACACACTGGTCTGATGAACCCATTCTGACCTGAGATCAGATTCTAAAAATGTCAGTCGCTCTTCGATTTTTCAAAAATAGCAGACCTACAAGCTCGTATCGCGCCACTCGGTGGCGCGAAATGAGCTTGTAGATCTGCTATTTTTCAATAGCTAAAGCATAACATGATGCTGACACCAAAATGGGTGCCCGGTCAGAATGGGTTAAAGACTTTTAAGAACTTTCTAATACCTATAAAGAGAGGGGTAAAAGACCATTACTGCATCAAAAGTAATCAACAAATGATGTAACTGTCTAATTGTCTATTTGACAAATAATATAAGACAGAGCCAATAGTCGTGAAAATGGCATATTTCCAAACTCACAACAACTTGCGTTGCAAGGTTGAGAACCACTGTTCTAGACCACCCATGGTTTTACCCATTTGTATAAAAATCGTGAGATTTAGAAAACCTTTGATTTTATCAAATAAAATAAGGCAAATAATGGCCAATGTATTGTCTACTGTATCTACTTCTGGGCTGGCTGGCTGCTAGGAGCTCTCTCTCTCTCCTCTCTCTCTCCCTCTCCCTCTCTCTCTCTCTCTCTCTCTCTCTGGCACCTGGGCTTACATAACTGATGCTGTTCAGAGTCCAACAGCAGACTGTCCACCCGCACAGCACAGCAGCTGGAGCCGCGGTGAAGCCAGGGTGTACGTCTTGGTTCGAGGGCTTAATCAAACCTATCAAAACCAAGCTACAGTCGGCTCAGAATAGACTGATCAGGGTCATATTTGGGATGGGGCTCAGAACCCATGTAGGGAGGAACCAGTTCAAGGGTTACCATGGTTAACTGTGGTCCATAAGACCATAATGGTGAGTTCCCCATATTTTTCCAGCAAGGGCAGAATCCATTTGTACCGGCCGGCCCGTCAGCCGGTGCGATGGGTCGGCCTGTCCGTGGGTGGGTCGGCCGGTCCGTGGATAGGTCGGCCGGTCCGTGGGTGGGTCGGCCGGTCCGTGGATAGGTCGGCCGGTCCGTGGATAGGCCGGCCGGTCCGTGGGTGGGTCGGCCGGTCCGTGGATAGGCCGGCCGGTCCGTGGGTGGGTCGGCTGGCCGAAAAAAATAAAAAAAACCTTGAGACCCCCAAAGACGCCCCCAGGGGGGCGACACGATTCAAATGAGCCCACCTCCGTCCAAAACGGTAGAGGAAAGACAGTTACCATTTTGGTTAAAATAAATTATAAAAAAATCCGGCCGGCCGACCCACCCACGGACCGGCCGACCCATCGCACCGGCCGACGGGCCGGCCGGTACAAATGGATTCTGCCCTCCCTCGGGTGCTAGCCCCTCCTATATACAGCTTTTGTCCCCACACGTCTCAAATTTGCCATTGACAATGAAAGGAGAAATTAGGTCATATGTGCCTCAAATATGATGTAACTTTGTGGCAACGCAAATATTAAATGCCATTGACAATGAAGGGGAACATTTACGCCATATGTAGACGAGCAAATCGGCTAACCAATCACATAAATTCAGTTCATGAGATGATGTACGATGATGTACACTTCACACGGGTGTGATTTAAAAAAATATATATATTTAAAGATTTTACTTGAGGAAACGAGGTTACACAACAGTTTCACCAGAGCCAGTGTAGCAGATGTGAGATAATATACTTACATCGGAGCCACACAATCGGAGCCACACAGTGGTACGACCTCAAAACCAGTGTCAAACTGACATCCCATCTGAGGTCTATTTAACAGCAGACAAAGGCCTGTCTATTACAAAAGGTTCTCCTATACAGGGCTATTAGTCTAGCATAGATAAGGGAGCACTTGTTTTATATACCGTCATTTGTATTGCATTTATTTATTTAATTACTCATTATTTATTTAATTACTTATTCATCTGTTAAAATGTGAGAGGACCCCCGAATGGAAATAAGTCCCCAGGCTTTCTTGTGTAGTCCTCAAACTGCTGTAGCCATATGGTTTTTTAATGCTTTTCAGATAAATCAAATCAAAGCTGGCTCCGGATCAGTCTCCCAACGCCTGTTCAAGGCTAAGAACAGTGGCTCGAGAAACAGTTTGATTTCACTAATATTTCACCAGGACAGAGACCTGAACAACCTACGTAACCGGATTAAAGTTTAAGAAATCCTTCAGCTCCCCGCAAACCCCCGGGAACGAGGGCACCCCCGACCAATTTTGATTGATTGATTGAATAGTTTATTAGACAGCAACAGAGTACAGTCAAACACTTAGTCCAAAAGGGATAGCACCAAAAAAGGTTCTTGTCAAAGATGCCAAATGCCAAAAGATCAATTACTACGTCACCTTTACAGCATTTAGATAGACCTGAGGTCGATTCTAAAAACGCCTTCTAAATCCTGGCCTAAGTTTTCTGTAAAACTTTATTCCAAGATTTATTTTCACATGCTGTCAAAATGTTGAACTCTCTCTTCAAAGTTCTTTTCAACTTTGCCTTATGAAACTTGTCCTGCTATCTGTCTCATGCCATGGAGTTTACCACCACCTTTGGACTGCATTCACAAACAACCCGAGACAAAGGGTTGTGTGTGTGTGTGTGTGTGTGTGTGTGTGTGTGTGTGTCACATTTTCAAGGAGAATTTGTGTCCTTTCATCTACACATCCAACAATCAGTGAAGCTCAGGTTCAGCGTTCTTTATTGTTATTGAGTAAAAAAAAACAAATACCCTTTTTCTGCTTGTTGGATATTGTGGCAGCATATAAACTTTTGTTTACCATATATTTTCAGACACAGCAATTTTTTTTCTTTTGAGAAGCAGAGTAAAAGATTTTTCTGAGCAATGATAAAGAACATTGAACCTTTTGGTTTGACTCTCCCCACTGTTGAGAGTATCTCCCCACCTACAGTATAGAACTCAATCTGATCTAACAAAAACAAATTCGTTCCTGTCTTATTAAATAGTGGTACGCGGCCTAATTCGTATACAGTTGGGGGTCATTGACATTAAAATGTTTGATCACCACTGCCCTAGAAGTTAGAACCTGGTAGTTCTCAAAGTGGGGTCCGTGGACGCCCAGGGGTCCTTGAGGCTCTCCCCAGATTAATTATTGATATTTCGGAACCAAATTATTCAGAATCACTTCATTTGTAATTTTCCCCATGTACAGTACTCGCATAAATAATACATAATGAACATGAAATACCGTTTCCCCTCAGTCACTTGAAGTGCAACATAAAACATAAAGCCTATTTTTGAGTGGTGCAACCACTCCAAGGAACAGCAATGTCCGTGTCTGCCTATGTGTTCACTTATGTGTTCACCTATGTGTTCATGTATGTATTAATGAGTACCAGTAGGGGCGCTGTTTGCCAGAAACAGAGAGACAGTGCTGCACTGTTGCCTGCTAATGAGAGAGAGAGAGGGGGGAGAGAGAGGGGAGTTGCACCACTCGGTTCTCACGGGTGTGATTTTTTTTTTTACATAAAAGCAAAAAAGACACAAACATTAAAAAAAAGAGCCCCACTATGTATGTATGATGACGTGCAATTCATATAAAAAGTTAAAAGGTTACCAACACAAAACATAGCCTATGGATAAAGTCCATCCCATGGTGATATCCTTTAAAATATCGTTACCAGCACAGTTTTATAAAGTGCTGTTGTGCGTTTTATAAAGTGCTGTTGTGCGTTTCAAAAGTGCAATTACATTTCCAGTCCAGCACCGTCCAATCGGTTTAGTCAGTTTTCCGGGGGTGGGGATTGGCAGGGGGCCTGTAATGAACCATTACAGGTCTGTAACATGAAACCAAATGGACTCTTGCAGGTCTGTTACATGGCTGTAACCTTACCAAATAATAATAAACTTTATTTGTATAGCACTTTTCATACATAAATGCAGCTCAGAGTGCTTCACAGGGCAGGACAAAAATAAAATACAATAAAACACAAGTAGTTAAAATGATAAAACAATAGCAGAGAACAAAACTGAATATAAGAACATAAAATAAATAAAAACACATAAAAAAATAAAAATAAAACTCAACTAAAAGCAAGGGTGAAGAGGTGAGTCTTGAGTTGAGATTTAAAAATGTCTACAGAGGGTGCGTGTCTGAGCTCAAATGGAAGTTTATTCCAGGCTGTTGGGCCATAGAAGCAAAAAGCTGCCTCACCATACTTTTTTGTGCACTTTTTTTTAGGCACTTCAAGTAGGCCAGCATTGGAGGACCTGAGGGGGCGGCTAGGGACATATCTAGGTAGGCAGTCACGGAGGTACGGAGGTGCGAGACCATTGAGAGCTTTATAGACAAGTAACAGAATTTTAAAGTCAATCCTAAAGACAACCGGAAGCCAGTGCAGTGCTGCCAAAACTGGAGTAATATGTTCTCTCATCTTAGTTCTAGTTAAGACTCTAGCTGCTGCATTTTGGACAAGTTGTAATCTGTCAGTCGATTTCTTAGGGAGTCCTGAAAAAAGTGCATTGCAATAGTCAAGCCGAGAAAAAACAAAGGCATGGATTAGTGATTTTGCATCATCCAAGGACAGATAGGCTCTGATTCGTGCAATATTTCTAGGGTGAAAAAAGGCAATCTTGGTAACATGATTAATGTGTGAATTAAAATTCAATTCAGAATCAATAATAACCCCCAGGTTCTTTACTGTACTGTTACTTTCTACAGTCAGGTTGCCAAGTCTGCTAATTATTGATTCTTTTTGCTCGCTAGAACCGATTATGAGAACTTCTGTCTTATCCTCATTTAGCTTGAGAAAGTTCTCACTCATCCAACATTTAATGCTGGACAGACAGGTCAACAGCGGGTCTAGAGCACAGGGATCATCTGGGGCCACAGAAAGATATAGCTGGGTATCATCAGCATAGAAATGAAAATTGACTCCGTGATTGGAAATTAGTTCACCCAATGGCAAAATGTATAAGGAGAACAGCAGAGGACCAAGAATCGAGCCTTGTGGGACACCAGAGCTGATGTTGTGTTTGTCTGAGTCAAACTCGGCTAGTTTGACAAAGTAACTTCTGTTTGAGAGGTAGGAGGAGAACCAGGACAGGGCCGTACCAGACAGGCCTACCCAGTGCTCCAGGCGCTGTATTAAAATTGAATGATCAATCGTGTCAAATGCAGCCGTTAAATCTAGGAGTAAGAGAACCGATACATGTTTCTTGTCAGCAGACACCCTAAGATCATTCATTACTTTTACCAGTGCAGTTTCAGTGCTGTGACTTTTCCTGAATCCAGATTGGAATTTGTTGTGCACAAATGGACCCTTAACAGGTCTGTTACATGGCTGTAACCTTACCAAATGGACCCTTAACAGGTCTGTTACATGGCTGTAACCTTACCAAATGGACCCTTAACAGGTCTGTTACATGGCTGTAACCTTACCAAATGGACCCTTAACAGGTCTGTTACATGGCTGTAACCTTACCAAATGGACCCTTAACAGGTCTGTTACATGGCTGTAACCTTACCAAATGGACCCTTAACAGGTCTGTTACATGGCTGTAACCTTACCAAATGGACCCTTAACAGGTCTTTTACTAGGGCTGTGAATCTTTGGGTGTCCCACGATTCGATTCGTTTCCGATTATTGGGGTTACGATTAGATCCAAAAACGATCTTTAAAAAAAATTCTAAAGCATTTCTTTTCCAGATTCAAAATTATTCTCTATTCCAAATGATTCAATATTACAATACAATACAGCTGTGCTGATCTGAAGTGACTAGTACTGACTACAGTAACTTGAAAATGACTGAAGACATGATGTTTACTGTGATTAGGGTAAGCTCGAACTTTTGGATTTTTGGAAATTATGAATCGATTTTGAATCTTTTGATTAATCTCCGTTCGGGGCGCTGAGTGTAACTATTTGATAGGACGGAGACCTCCGTTTTGGCCGCTCTTGAGTGTTAAAGGTATATTCAGTGATTTCACTTAATTCAAATATCACTTATTTTTTTGTTTTGTTGTGATAAGCCTCCCTACTATAGAGTGTGCTGGCCATATAAGGAGTTCCTCCCTGTCCCCAGTTAACCCCTGGGGGTCAAAAAACCTTAGGTTTCGTTTTTGACTCTCTATCCTGATTGGACGAAAGGCTGGGTCCCACAGCCAAAAACGAAACCTAAGGTTTTTTGAGTGAAATCACTGAATATACCTTTAAGAGGCACCGCTCACTTCACACGAGTGTGATTTTTTTTTTCTTCTTCCAATTAGACCTTTACGGATCAATTTGTTTCAGTTTGCTCACTCTCAGCGTTATGGTGGTCTGTGGCCCCAGTGCATGCCAAAGATAAGACCTTTTATTGATCATGCGAGGCAAATTCAGTTGCAGTACAGCAGTTAAAAACAGACTACAGGGCATGGCAAACAAAGATATCAGTGTCAAAGCAACGGCATCAGTAAGTTGGTCGCAATAAATTCAACATACAATCTACAAAAGCATGTACACCCCCTCAGCAGTGCTTGACAGCGTTCATTGTGTTGGCTACCTTTTTTTATACTGATGAAAACATTTAGTCAACAAATAAAAACTAGACAGATGAGATAACTAATACAAGCTTGTAGCCATTTTCAGCATGCAGCTGAAAAAAGTATCAATCGGGCATTACGGCGCCATCAAATGCAATTTGATTCAAAAGACTATGACCCAAAAGTTAGTCGGTAGTATTATAGTTTGAGCTAGAAGAAAAGGACGCAGTTTGGTTGATGTATTGATTAACCCATTCTGAACGGGCACCCATTTTGGTGTCAGCATCATGTTATGCTTTAGCTATTTAAAAATAGCAGATCTACAAGCTCATATCGCGCCACCGAGTGGCGCGATACGAGCTTGTAGGTCTGCTATTTTAGAAAAATCGAAGAGCGACTGACATTTTTAGAATCTGATCTCAGGTCAGAATGGGTTCATCAGACCAGTGTGTGTCCGGCGGAAACCTCGTATGAATCTGATCTCAGGTCAGAATGAGTTAAAAAGCACACATTCTCTTTGAGTAACTGTAAAGAACCCGAGCTTCAAACACTGCGGGTGGGGGTAAGTATTCTCTCTGTTGTGGATTGAATATCAGGAGGACTGTTTACAAAGACTGTGCTCTGCGGCCACGCAGATGATTCCCCGAATCCAAGCCCTCTTTAGAAATGTCTTAATCCACAGCATCGGGGCGAGATTTTATTAGCAGATTATGGCAATTAGATGATGAGATTGCCGTGGGCACAGCTCTGATAAACCGCGATGTAACTCGTGCTGTGGTTGGTGGGAACCTTCTGTGTCTGCGTGCGTGTGTTGTTGGCAGGCTGGCGTACAGCATACATGTGTGTGTGTGTGTGTGTGTGTGTGTGTGTGTGTGTGTGTGTGTGTGTGTGCTGATGAGTCACCTGCCACTGTTTGGCCTCGGCACGTCTGCCAGTCTGGGCCTGCAGACCCAGCCTGAAAACAAGACTTATTGGAAATGCGCAAATAGAAACTTTTAATCAAATCAACGTTTTTTTTTTTTCAAAGTGAGTTTGAGATTTAGTTTATTTGTTTACTTTTGGACAAAATCCCAGTCAAAATATCCATAATGATGGTCTTGAAACTCCAGGGCAAATCGATCGTTATCGGACCCAGGAATCTGTCCTCTCCTTTGATGTGTATAGGATTTGCGATCGTGACCTTCAGTTGTACCCTACTATGCATTATGCGGCCATACAATGAGTCCACGACATAGGGTAGAATGATTACCACTAAACATTCCACCACCATTACAAAATAACGTGTTAGTGACGATATAGTGATTCATAATGATATGATGAGTAGTGATTTCGGACAGTGTGTGTGTGTGTGTGTGTGTGGGGGGGGGGGGGGGGGGGGAATCCTTGAGAAGGTTCCAGGGGGTCCCCCCAGCTGAATTAGTTAAAATCTGTCATGGAAAGTCCCTGACACAACATATTTTCAAATGTGGGGGTCTATGGCCAACTACATATTAATTTGGGGGTCCTTGACATGAAATGTTTTGAGAACCAGTGTTGACTTGTTTTAGTCGACTAAATATATGATTTTAGTCGACTAAATGTACAGTTGATTTTGTCGACAAAAATGTATTTCGGCGAGCCTCGATGGCCTTATAATGCCTGATTTTACACTTAGTTGCATGCTGAAAATATTTGCACCCGAGCGCAACCAAGCATCAACAAACATTTTTCGTCATAGCTTTAATCCCCTCAAGGACCACTGGTTTTCAACCAGTGGTCCTTGAGGGGATTCCAGGTGGTCCCCAGCTAAATGATGGAGAGTTGGTAACCAAATGGACCCTTTAACTCTTGAGAGCGTAAAATGAAACCAAATAGACCTGTACGGTTTCATTTTACGCTCTCGAGAGTTAAATTATTGTTAAACATCTTGACTGCATTACTTAATCCATTTTGGCCTGACCAGTTTTCTGAAATAAATATTTTCACGATTGAAAAAAATAGCAGATCTACAAGCTCGTAGCACACGTTATGAGCTTGTAGATCTGCTATTTTTCAATAGCTAAATTATAACACAATGTTTAAAACACCAAAAGGGGTTCCCGCCCCAAAATGGGTTAATTTACAAGAAGTAAATTAGAGAATGTAGGAGAATTGTAATTTTGATCGTTTGCCTGTTCTCTCTCCTAATGGCACCAACATCAACACGGCATGGCATTGTGGACAAAATCGTATCCAACGACAAGAAAACATTCAACGTTTTGGGTCTGAGAGGCTACATCTCATCAGATGGTGGTCCGTCCGTGGCTCAAATGCCAAATAAGTAATGGGCCCTTGATGCAAAGAGGGTTGAAAACCACTGCTTTAGTCGAGGGAAATGAACAGTGTTGAGAAGGCGCTGCTCTCATGTGCTCGGTGTGCTTTCCCTGCAGACGGAACCCCCTCCACTTCCACTTCATCACGGACTCCATCGCCCAGCAGATCCTCGCCTCCCTGTTCCACACGTGGATGGTGCCTGCGGTCCGTGTCGACTTCTACGACGCAGACGAACTCAAGGTGAGAGAAGTGTTTTTTTTTTCTCCCCTGTAGACTTTGATTTAGTCTTAGTCTTAGTCTTTTGTAAAACACACAATTTAGTCGACTAAATTTCTTTTAGTCAATTAGTCTTAGTCCTAATGCAGAGACCTGTCCGGGCATCGGCGATATATCGATATTATCATCGATATCAGACTGGATATCATCATTTGGGATTTTGCATAACATTGCTGTTGGACAGAAACCCTGTATCATGCACGCATGCATGCACTATTACTATCAATCATTAATAAAAACTAAATCTTGCAGTATTGCCACTGCATTTGGGAAACCGTGGGAGGGTGAGCGGGTGCATGGGTGGGAAATGAGGGGTATTTATGCATTGCATACTGTATGTATGAATATGTTCATTCCCATGTTCATCACATGGGAGGGATTTTTTTAAACCAATGAACGGATAAGAAAAATCCAATTGGAGATGGCTGGTTTCTGCCCGACAGCAACAATATATAATAATAATTTAGATTATTTCACCCCTATTTTAGTCAGTATTAGAGCAGCAGAACTGTAGACCAGAACCGCATGTGATTTACTGTCCTTGAACTGTCCGTGAACTGCCTAGTGTTCCCTTTGAATTATTATAAGAATTATAAACAGTCATGGCATATAATTACAGAACTGGAATTATTGATATAATTATGGGAAGGTAGATTTATACAGAATTATAAACCCCACAATATACCAGGGGAAACGCTTGACTTCTGTGAGAGCCGATTTTATCTGAAAAATTGAACTGAAGAGATGAGTTTTTTATTGTATTTCTTTTTTACGCTCGGGCCAGTGGAAGTGTTGGTGGAGATGTATTCATTCGCTGTCGGGCCTCTTATCTCCATTGTTCAACTTGTTATTTATTTTTAAATAAATTAACGCCGTACTTGATCACACGACAGCGTCACACAAAATCAAAAGTAGCAGATCTGCAAGATCTACAACAGGGGTCCTCAACTAGAAATGATGAAGGTCCACAAATATTTTTTTGAATAAGACCGAGGTCCGGTCCCATGCGCGGCGTCCATCGGAGAGCGGGGCTCTATGCCCGTTTAGTATGGTCAAGCCAAGCTTATACAAATCAGATCCCCTTCCAACCAACCAATAATGGGGTGCAGAGTGCAGGCCCGGAGTGGAACTCCAAATCCAAATCACACTGCGCGCGCGCATAGCGCGCGCCAGAATTTTGGGGGCCCTTGGGGGACATTTTGGGGGCCTTTGCAGCAATTTCACATTAGAAATGTACCATCTGATGTTATTTATATTATTAACTTAAATGGTGGTCCGCAAAGAGGTGGTCCGCGGTCCGGTCGCGGACCGCGGTCCGCCAGTTGAATACCCCTGATCTACAAGTTCTAGATCTGCTATTTTGGAAAATGTTTGAAAATGTGGTGCAAATCAGAGCGAATGTTTTTAACTCAAATCTTTGCTTCTGGGGGATCCCTGGAACAACATATTTTGAGATTATGGTCCACGGCCAATTACATAATATAATTCTGGGGGTCTTTGACATGAAATAGTGCGAGCAGCGCCGAGCACCACTAATAGAGGGTATGCACATGACAGCATCGTACCTGGATGTTATGCGGGAACGCCCACTGAGTGGCAAAAAACTACTTTCTGGCCTTGGCAGCCCATTCATCCAAACAGAAAGGTCCTGTCTGATTGCATTAAACAATGTTAAACTCACCAACATTGCAGCTGTACGAAAAGCTTGAATTCTCCTCTTATATGCAAAGTTTTTTGCGACGCGTTTTGAGCTTGTATTTTTGCTATATTTGAATTGGAATCCTGAAAAGTATCCTTTTTATTGAATTTCAAATGCATTTAGTTATGTTAACTTCATGAACTGTTAACATAACTACATTGGACACAAAAAGACAATAACATTTTATACTAGTCATTAAGTACTAGTCATTTAATACTAGTCGTAAAGTAATTAAAGCGGGTTTGGAATTGTGACAGCTGAAATAAATATATCAGTATTCTGATATTAAGGGCCACATTAAATGATGTGGTCCCTGTGCTGTTTCAGTCGGAGGTGTCGTGGATCCCCAACAAGCATTACTCGGGCATCTACGGTCTGATGAAGCTGGTCCTCACCAAGACCCTCCCCTCTGACCTGCAGAAGGTCATCGTGCTGGACACGGACATCACCTTCGCCACCGACATCGCCGAGCTCTGGGCCGTCTTCCACAAGTTCAAAGGTCAGGCCTTTTCCTTTCCCCTTCTGTAGCTGTGTTTTTTTTTGTTTTTTGTTTTGTCTTTGTGTTTTTGATGGGCGCTAGCCCCTCCAATGTCTGGCTTCTGTGTGATGTCATTGTCTCATGTTACCAGTAAGACGCACTTGAGCGCTGGAACAACAGGTCTGCGAATGCCCATATATGGGCTTTAATTTTTTTATTTATATATATGTTTTCTGCGGGGAATGGCGTAAAATGTGTGCTAATTCACCTTTAGCTAAGCCCCGCCCTCTCCCACTTAGACGCTCCCACTTGAACACTTTACCAATGTAAATATCATGGATTTCACACATACTGGTTCATTTTTGGAACTAGACCTTCAAAATCTCTTCCAAATACGTCAACAAGGCCTGCCATATGCGCTGGAAAAATATGTGACATTTCATTTTTAAAACAATGTTTCATCATATAGGAAAACTATTGGTGGAGAGGTTTGTCTAACCCATGTTTTGCTTAGCTGTGATTGGACCATAGCAGTTTGGAGAGGGGCTATAGGTCAATTAATAAGGCAGGGCGTCGGGCCGGCCCAGTTAGGGTCCATTTAGGGGCCAAGTAGGGTTGGGCGTTAATTTTCAAACCTGTTTTTGCCAGCAACCGGGTACGGCTGCGCTAATGACTTCGGGGCGAGCCTGTCTAGAGTTTGAATGTACAGACGGGTATCAGTTAAAAGGGAGATATCGAAGAGGAAGGACGGGTGGGGAGGATCAACATATGGAATGTCAGAACAGGTCAGCTCCATATATAAGGATCTGATCAAAATTGCGTTTTGTGAGGTCAGATTTAATGTTGCTGGGCGGCTCCATATATGCAGATCTAGGTGATGATCCAGTCTTCTCCATGTATGGCTATCCAGGGTTTGTCGTGATCTTCATATATGGAGACGGCCATATATGGAGCGTATCACGAGGCGTGATGGATGGACTGACTGACATGAAATGCAGGTTTTCATAGTAAACCTACAGTCGCAATTAAACATTTGGCTATTCGAGCTTGCAGATCGGTTCCCTTCAGCAGAGATTTGGTGCAGAGGGAAACGAGGATGTCAAAATACAGACCCCCTGTGGGACCCCGTCAGCGAGTTGTGACATGGCTACTTTGTCCGTGCAGAATCATGCAACCATTGACACAAAGGTTTAGATTGGGGACGGGGAAGGAAACGTATTCTGCTATTTTCACAAGATGAGATATAATCACTCACATATACTCGCATATCATTGTGCTCTGCGAAGAGCTCTCTCTCTCTCTCTCAGTGAAATGTTGTATGCGTTATGAACAAACGCACATCTCTGACTTCTGTAGGCGAGAGAAATTTTAAATGAGTCAGAGCGATGTTTTCCTCCCCCATACTCCTGTGACCAGCTGTTGAGACCATGACCCGCCTGCTGCCTGTTCTCACCTTCAAATGCAATGAATTCTGGGACAGTGGGCTGGCAACAACAACACATCTTTTGTTACATCTTGATTGCTCTTCTGGTTGCGAAATAATAGAGACGAGCAGCTGTTCATGCTTCAAGGTTTCAGACTGATGGACTGTGAAAGGATTGGCAAAAACAAACCATCATGCACGTAGTAATAATAAGGTAGTAGTAACTGTACCTCGGTGCACAGGCCGCGTTGCCTAGCCAGGATCTGCAAACGTTGGTCATAGCCACGTGGAATGGGATATGAAAAAATATAACTTGTACATTTTTGATCACATGATCCCAGAGATAATGTGTACCGATTCTATGTGAGTTTTGGCCAAACTTTGTAGGAGTAGCAAAAAGTGTGTTTTGAAGAAAACAACACTATGGCAGAAAATGTAATCTGACACAAACAGTCCTGTGTGTTGTGTCATGATCCAAGGAATCCAGGGGGAAAACATGTTGATTGTGCGACTTATGGGGAGATGTCCTTGTCTTAGTGGGAATGCGAGTGCAAAGTTTCCCAGCAATGGGTCGCTGCGTTCATGATGTGTAGCCAATGCATGGAATGGAATGTGAGAAATGTCTCGATCATATGACTAGATGCATGCATAGCGGTCTGCGTGTTGTTTGAGTTATATCAGACACATTGTTTTGCATGTTTTTCTGCCTGCTGGTGACGCTATAAATAACAGGACGATGTGGCAGAGGATTTTCCTTGGCCTCTAGGGAGTTCGGGCCCTTTTTTTTTTTGTCAGTGCTAGCTGACAGCTGGCTGATCTACATCAACACATTGTGAGCTTGTAGAGCCCCTATTTGAACTGTTCAAACATGTTTTCCAAAATTGCAGAAAGGGCAAAGACGTTTAGGGATAAGGGGTTTAGCACTGACGGAAATAGCGCAAAGTTATAGCACCACCATGAGGCTGGTTTGAAAAATGTCTGTATTTCTTCCTTGGCCTAGTGGGAAATGTGTGTCGGCAATAGAGGCGTTTTAAGCGGAACCATGGAACTCAAGGATATGTCACCAAGGCATGTCTACAGCCTACAGATAGATAGAGCAATTATTTATTCATCCCGTGGGGGGGAATTCAGTCAATGCCAGTTTATGTTTTCCAAATTATACCTTTCAGGCATTCTTTTTAATGAGAACCAATATTGTAAGACATTTAAGCTGTCAATCCATTATGAATGGATATGTACAGAATATTTAATGTGGAGATGATGAAGAGTGCTCGCCACGTGTAACGAAACAGCCCGACCCGAATAGCTTCAGGGTCGGTTGACATTGATTTAATTGATTATTAAATCGATTGATTTAATATAACGTGAAGCCCTAAGTCGCAGTAACGGGGGGGCAACAACATTGTCCCAGATTGATAAGCCCCACTGTTTACATTCTGTTCATGTAAATTTACACCACATGAAGTGAAAATATAATTTTCTGAGTTGGTGTGGACTTTATGCCAGTGAGCCTTGCATGGCTCAAACCAGACAAAGACACACAGCCTTTGGACACCAGGGTGCGGCAGATGCGGTAGGTGCGAGTGCCAGCTAAATCTGCAACATGAGCAGAGAAGAGGAGGTCTTGTTGTTTTGGCTGGAAGTGAACTGAAACTACACAATCCCCCGGCTCTGCTGAGGCCCAAAGAGGCCTACCGGGAGCTTGAATTTGTTTTATTGGGAACCGATCATGCCTACTTCATCTCATTATAAGCCATAATGTCAATAAAGACATTGAGCAGGTGTGCACGCAGTGATGTTGGCTGTTTCTTACGTGGACGCTAGCAGTGGCTAGCAACGAAGCAAAAAAAAAAAAGCGAATTAATATTTTAAATGCTCGATTAACGCTAATTAATCAAATCTCGGGATCTCGTCCCTGGCTACCTGTGCAAAGGTAGATTAATCTCATTATCTCGGGCATGGCGTCCAGTTAACCAACACACTACTGTATCTATTCTAGTCCCTGAGAGGTCTCCAGGTAAAGTTTTGTACCACTACCAAATGGATCGTTATCTTTAACTCTTGAGAGTGTAAAATGAAACCAAATGGTTAATGGATCACTGTGCTAATATTGAGCACACACACGCGCGCGTGTTCTCCAGCGACAATATTAGCTATGTGTCATTCCCATTTTGTCTCTACTTGGCAGGCTGCAATGCCTTATTTTTCCGTTTTTAACAGACTCCACACTCCACAGGGCGAGGGGGTGGTTAACACAGAGAGAGAGAGAGAAACGGAGAGGGTGAAGACTCTGAATGTAGCACTCCAAAAGGGTCTAGAATTTCACACTTCAGTCAATACGGTGCTTTTTTATTATGTTGTACTTCAGTAAAAGTAGCAATACCACAATGTAGGCCCTCCCTTTAGCCAATTTTAATATGACATATTAAAGGAGGAACATGAAAATACAGATCCATAAGCCCCACAATGTGTCGCATCATGCTGCATTGTGGGTTGCAGATGAGCTTTCACTCCATATTATGGAGATCCCAAAAGTACATAACCAGGCTCTCTCTAAATATGGAGATCACGGGGGGGTGGATGGGCGGGTGGGCGGTCACTGAGGGCCCCCCCAGACGGCAGTAGGGGAGAGGGGAGGGATGGAGGCTGGCTGGGAGGTGGAGTAGAAGGTGGTGATGTATGAGCGGTGGTGTGGCCCCACTGCACACCACAGCCTGCCGCTGGGGGCGCGGTTGGATCAATCTTAATTAACAGTTGACTTCAGTGCACCACCCCTGCCTCGCGCTCCCTTTGCTGTCCAGGCTGCCGGTGTCGTCTAGGCCCATTACTTTTAAAGGTGTTGTGCAATGGCCCGCAAAGAACACTCACAAAATACTGCTACTCTATAGGATTAGTGTGTATATACACTGTTAAAGGTTTCATGACATTAATTTTCATTTATGTTTACTTTCCGTTTTTCCTTTTAGGTTTTATGACCTCGATTAAGTACACCCAAAAAACCTTTGAACATTCAGTGGACTTTCTGTGTCCACTGAGTTTTCTCTGGGGTTTGGAAGCCTTTTGAGCTGCAATGAAAACGGGCAAAACAGTGACATCGAGACTGTCTGCTCAAGTAATGCTTCTGTAACCCCCCCCCCCGGCTGTGAGCACCTCGCAATGCTTCTGTCCCAGTGTCTCTCTTTTTTAAATATACAAAGGAATTAGAGACATATTTAAATAAATATATTTTTTTGCCGAAATAGCAAATCTACAAGCTGTAATGTAATAATTTCTGCCATTTTTGTAAAATTATGACGATTATGGTGATTATGTAAAAATATAATTGTGACAGGCCTAGTGTATCGGGCTCTGTTTCTCTCTTTCTTACATGATCAGTCCGTCCGACACTGACTGCACAGCTTCCATAGCGGAGCAGCTGCTGCCAGGGTGCCTTGGCCCTGGCAGGAACCCTGGTGGAACCCTCAGCGAGGTCAAAGGTGTGACATGCACCCACTTCACTCCCCCTGATTGCTAATTGGTATGTTCGTCGCCTGCGGGCTCCGGGGTCCACACACGGGATGGTGGAGGGCACCCGTCTATCCGTCCCTCTCTGACTCGCTGACTTTGTCACGTACTGTGAAAGCCCCGGCGCTAATCAGCCGCCAGCCCACCGCTATACGGAGCGGCCCGGTGGAAATGAGAGCCACACGTTAAGAGTCCATATTTCATTTATAACCTCTCTCTCTCTCTCTCCCATTTGCACACCGGCCCGCCAGGAGTACATGCGATGACCCTGACTGCTTTGACAAATGGAAGGCGTGTGCGGTTTGCGAGGCGTGTGCGGGGGGGGGGGGGTTTATGCCAAGGTGAGCTGGGTTCTGTATGTAGGGGTGGGTGCTGTACTGTACATGACCCCATTCAATGCTTAATGAGCTCTTGGGAGTTGTGCATATGTGTGCTGACCTTGACACTGTTTGTGTGTGTGTGTGTGTGTGTGTGTGTGTGTGTGTGTGTGTGTGTGTGTGTGTGTGTGTGTGTGTGTGTGTGTGTGTGTGTGTGTGTGTGTGTGTGTGTGTGTGTGTGTGTGTGTGTGTGTGCACGATGTACTTCTGGGCGCTATATGCACAACATCAAATATCATGTGACCAAGTACCTCTATCGATATTCTGACAATAATAATCATATTGTAAGGACGATATAATTCGTTTTTTCGAAATCACTTTCGAATGCGTCACGAGATGACACCTTATGCCGTGCCCCGATATCGGTTTAACATCGAATTAATTGTGTCCTTGTTTGCTATAGGTGGAACAATGCACTGTGCCTTGCGTGAGTCTGTGTGCATTTGCGTTGAGCTGAGCAGGTAGGACTGTTTTTCTTAGTATTTGTGAGCAGTACAGTATATCAGCCAAACAGGAGCGGAACCTCACCGCTGTGTTTCTCTAATGGTTGACTGCATTCTGGCATTTTATTTCGGGAGAGAGAGCCAGTGTTCGGAACAAACAAGGGCTCATGAATAGGATTTGAAATGCACACGCACGCTCCGTGTATCTCGCCCTCGCTCTCTTGCCTCTCTCCCTCCTCGCTTACTCTTTCTATCGCTCTCGCTCTATCGCTGTCTCTATCTATCTTCCCCACGCAGAAACTGTATCCTCCCTAGACGGGCCATTACAAGACCAACATGTTCCATTCAACAGCCTCATTGACCAGAAACATCGGTTCATGTGCTCTCTCTCTCTCTCTCTCTCCAATTCCGGGGGATTTTGCTGAGTCTGTCTTGTCCTCGGCCACGTGCGCAGAAGAACAAGCTTTTTGCCTTACAGAGGAACACGCCCTCCTTGGACGTTCGACCACAAATTGCTCAGAGTGTTTATTGGCCAATGTTTGGCAAGCGTTAGACGGCACATGGACATTTGCTAGCGCCGCCGGGGCAAGGCTCTGCGTGTCTGCCGAAGAAAATCAATAATGTAGAGGTGTGTGCTCTGCGGATGAGATCACTGAGTTGGCTTCTAAAGCGGTGGTTCTCAAAGTGTGGACCGGGGACCCCCAGGGGTCCTTGGGGAGGTTCCAGTGCTTCTCCAGCTACATTTGTTAATGTACAGTATCATTAAAATCAGCTTCAACCCTATTTATATTTTGGCTATTTAAAAATATAGCCCATCTCAAGCTCACAACACATGGGTTCTTCCCTCCAACAGATATGTCGCTAGTGTTTGAGTCCTGGCTATGTACAATTGTACAGGAGAGAGTGCACGGACAAGCCAAGGTTGGGTGAACACATCCGTCCCTGACAGTTCTTCATCAAGACTGTTAATGAGGCGGGAGTGGATGTGCTCGCTGTTAAGGCCCCTACCGTTACTATGGCGATATCCGGAAGGAGAGCGAGAGAGAGAGAGAGAGATGGGCGGTGTCAGACAAGAGGAGGGAGGGAGGGGGGGGGGGGGTGGTGGTCAAGAAAACCACCTTGGAAATTCAGATGTGGCGATTAGATTAGTTCATTATTCAACCACAGGCCTTGACGAAGCAGCTTCATCCATCTTCACCGCTGATGGCTGCTCTCGGCATCCGGAGGCCTTTCTTTCAGCGCCGTGTGGCTGGCAGACTTACTCTGTGCAGTGAGCAAACACGCCATTACCCTCCCGTGACCCGCGGGGATCTAATGCGGTGTTTGGGAACGATTTTTAGAAAAAAAGGATCGCACTACTATAGCGTTTAGTTTAACTCCCGTGTCTTTTGATTAGACGGTACAATAGTGACTACTAGCTAGCCTGAGTGCAGTGGGCCTACACGCAGACACTGACCCTCCCAAAACGAGACTAATGTCAGGCCTTGTTCGTTCTGTTCCTTGGTTAGAAAGCTGCAGCAGCGGACGCCATGCCGAGGCCTTTGCTACACTCTCTAGTGCTGTATCACCTGGTGTATGGTGTAATTCTGGTCTCTAAACTGCCTCCCCCTGGCCAGCCGGGGCACCTGTGATGGAGGGGAAAGGAACTGGTTGGAATAACGTGTCCCTTCCACGCGCTATACGTCCAACCAGGGAAACTCCCCCCTGTCAGGTGTAAAGGAGCAACCTGGACACTCATGCATGAAGGAAGCACGAGTTCAAGTCCGTTTCTCTCCCCAGGCTAGCGGAGGGTGTGTATAGCCCAGGATCACAACAGATAATTGACACAGGGGTGAAAAATGGGTTACAACATTTTTGGATAAAAAAAAAGAAACCCCTCACTTCACACGTGTGTGATCTTTTTTTGTTGCTTATAAGCTGAATGTGCTCACATACTGTAGAAACGTTACTGACATTTTTCAAATTGATTATCGCCATTGGCAAAATATCCGTCAAAACATTGGGATGGGCTGATAGGCTCTAACCAGGCCCTTTAGTTTCCCCCGACATCTACCTGGCTTCATCCAGGATCCCCTGTTGTCCACGGCGCCCAGCTGGAAGTGAAGTGTGATCTATGGGGCTTTAATGGTGCATGGAGGATCAAAGGGAAGCCTTATAGATCAACCTTTGGGCCTGGTGACACTCTGGCCGTCCTCCGTAACCGCCATGTCAATAGAAACGATTTTTCCCAGCATTCATAAAGCGCCTGCTTTCATCTCGCCCTTGCATTATGTACCACTCACACAGTGTGCCCTGTAAAAAAAAAAAAAGAAGAAAAAATACACAATTGAGAAGAGAGAGAGAGAGAGAGACACAGGTCGCCCAAGACACAGAGATAGAGATGGGAGCGGCGGAGGCACCGGGGCGAGAGCGAGTTATCACGGCGAATGCAGGTCTCCGTGTAATATTGTTTTGATTGACAGAAGCAATAATTGCCCATCACCGCTTCTGATGAAGTCCCTTTCCAGAGAGCCAGTGGCCTGGAACACGTCGCGCACACGTAGATGCTATTCCAGCTCATCCAGTGTCCTCCGGCCTTGAGGCGGAGTGATCGCCAACGAGACGGATGGTTTGTTGGCTCTCTTTTCAACCCCCGGAGTAGCAGAGAGTAGTCCTTTCCCTTGGTGGCAAAAAAAGCTAAATGGAAAGACACGGAGCATCACATTTCAAAGCCTCTGCTGAATCATCTGCCAGCATTGCTGCTTTAGCTGAGCAAGGCAACCGCTCCACACAACGCTCCGTGGTTTGTGTTCGGGAGGGAGGGAGCAAGAAGTACTCTATTCCAGTACAGTTAAAGTATATATATTTCTGGTCAAATATGAATAAAAAGTTAAATCTGCCCTTTCAAATTGTGTACTTTAGCTAATGCACTGGGAACATTTCAGCATTGAAAATATGCAATAGTGCTTTATGTTTAATATCAATGCATTGCTATATTGAAATGTTTAACATGTGTAATATATTTTTTATATAAATAATGGTGAAAATAGCCTAGCTACAAGCTTGCAAACAGCTCAAAATGTGACGCGTTGTGAGCTTGTAGATCAAAAGTACAGTATTTCTTTGTTTGAAACGCAGTGGAGTGAAAGTCACAAGCGTCAAATAACTCCAGAACTGTTTGCAAAATTAAAATAAAAACTGTAAATGTTGCAGGTATAGACATGCTCAGATCACCCCTAGCCGCAGGCTCAACCACCCACACCCCCACCACCCCCCCCACCCTCCGCGCCCGCCAGCAAACGACACGTGCGTGGAGAAGAATTGTGCCGGAGTGCAGAACATCAATCGCGGCACGGTAGATAGTGCTGCGCTCGCGTCTTGGTTCCGTGTTTGTTTGAGCCAATTCCAGTCCGTGAGGTGAGAACGAAATGGAAGTGCGCCGACGGAAGAATTGTGACCCGGAGTCGTCTGTGTAGCGTAGCGTAGCGTAGCGTAGCGTAGCGTAGCGGGGGAGGGCAGACGACATGCTCTCTTTCTGTTTCTCTCCTCCTCTCTGTATTTCTCTTCTCTTTCTAAACCTTCTCTCTTCCCAGACCGAGAGGGCTGATTAATCATAGCAATGAAACGTCTTGAGGTCTCGCCAAGAATGGAGGTCGGGCATTTTTAAAGAGTTAATACAGGTTGACAAGTAAAAAGAGAGAGGAGGAGGAGGATGGGAGATAGGGCAGGCAGACAGTACAGTACAGTATGATGAATAGCGGAGAGTTTGGGAAGGCCTTATCTGACCCTTCATCCCTCTCGACTCCCTTTGGCTCGCTCTGCTCTTCTCCGTGATGTGGATGTATGAATGATTAATTTGGTGTACTGTATGCCATTACTGTATAGATGTCATCAATGGTGGGCACAAACCTTGTCCGTAATTCAACTTTTCATGTTGTTTTTTTCCATAAATGAATGCCCTATTTTGTCGTACAATTCAGTGTTGCACGAAAGTAGTGCTATTTGTGTCTGGAGTCTGTTGGTCTTATCAATATTTTAACCCATTCTGACCGGGCACCCATTTTGGTGTTGGCATCGTGCTATGCTTTAGCTATTGAAAATAGCAGATCTACAAGCTCATAGCGCGCCACCGAGTGGCGCGATACGAGCTTGTAGGTCTGCTATTTTTGAATAAAATAAAAAGAACGACTGACATTTTTATAATCTGATCTCAGGTCAGAATGGGTTCATCAGACCAGTGTGTGTCCAGTGGAAACCTCGTATGAATCTGATCTCAGGTCAGAATGGGTTAACAGTTTCCGTGCCGCGAATGGATTACTCCAGGTTAATGTCGCTGCCATAAAAGACTTACGCGACTTTTGTTTTATGTGTTTAATCCGCCGTAATGTAAACAAAAAAAAGAAAATTCTTTTTCGCCGCTTAGGAAGAGAGGAGGTGCATTTCGTGTTGACAATGAACCGGAAATCGTCACATGCTGTGAGCTGCTAGGGCTTCTGGGAAATTGAGGCCAATGCAAACGCATTGGGTTCAACGCCTCATGGAGGCGGGTCCTGTGCTGCCTCTTCTCGGTGTAGCAAGATGGCGGGTGGTTCGATCGTTCATAACAAACGGGGGGAGCTATTTTCGCTCGATTTTCGCGGATTAAAAGCCCAAATAATTCAGCGTGTGCTCTAAAGGTAATACAACAATCTCGGCAGTGAAGGGGGGTTGATTAAAATGCGGGTTAATCGTAAAAAACAGTCAAACTGTTAACGAAAAGTATTGGCTTACCTACATTTGAATCATTGCTTCAATTAATTTTCTACAAATAATAGTTTTTAGCAACAATGCACATATACTCATATACTTTGGTACACTTTTGTGGTTTAGCTGAACAAGACATCGAAAGCATATATTTCCAATATGTCAAACCTGGGTAACAGGAATCCACTTTGAACGGTCGCCCTGCAAAAACAAAAGGAGACCTGACATGACATAAATGGGTCAACGAGAAGGCGCGCCCCAGAGCTGACATCATTACCCTCCTCCACCTGGTCCCCCCCGCAAGCTCTGCCATTGCGCCGAATAATAGGAGAGGACACTTGGCAGCGCAAACTCCCTCGGTGTCTACCCTTGAATTATGGACACTTAAGTGTATTAGCGCTTCCAAAGTGCATTGAGGATCCCTCCCTTCTCTTACTCAGCAGATCAAACATTTGGTGACAGTAATGCTTTTTAGCTGATCACTTTTGGTGTCCCAAGGACACATCATCATGAGATACATGCACACACGTACGACGTGGTCCCCATCCATCTGGGTTTAGCACAGCTAGCGTGACGGGGCGTGACGTGCACCTGTTAAGCGGTCCGAAAATAATGAATTTCCACAGTTTTGCAGGCTGTTGACAATGGAGGGCTGCTAAATGGGTAAAAGTTGACGTGACTGTACACCATGACAGGCTCATAAATTGCAAAATAGATGTTGGGCTTTGCATCGCTGGTATCTTTTTATGTATTTATTTTTTTACAGAAGAAAAAAAAATGGATTGAAATGTACACAAAGCAAATGGCATGTGTCCTCGTACTGTCAACACTAAAGCTGCAATTATCAATTATCTTTTCAGTGATTATTCAATAATCAATTCCTTTTTCATTCATCAAATGATGGAGAAGCGTTTTTTCCCCGAAGCACACCCTTGAGTGTAATATTGTGATTACACAAGGGTTACCCCTTAAAACAAAACACATGCAAACTCAATGTCATTGTAACTAAGATATTCAATTGAAATTAATATATTTTTTCCATGCCAGATTTGGCCACTACGACCGGAAATGTCCCGTGCAAACGGCTAGCCATGCAAACTCATCTGGCTCTGCTCTGCGAGCCAGATGAGTTTTGATTCAGTGTGCCATCATCGTATGTACGTATGTTGATATGAAATACCTACATTATACCTACCAGTAGAGTATACACAGTACATCTGTATGGTAGGGTATGCTGATGATACACCTATATGTGCAGTTGTCTGCGGTGATCTCCCTACTCTCCCATTGAGACATGTTTGTAGACCCCGATGTCGGGACACCTACAGGACAAGTAGCCCTGTCTGAAGCTCATAAAAAAAATATATCCCGTGGCTAAGCGGGATATATTATATAAGCCTCTTAGAAATGTGGTACCTTGTGCGGGGGAAGGTCATAAAAAGTTATGGATCGCAGCTTTACCCATTCTGAACGGGAACCCATTTTGGTGTCAGCATCATGTTATGCTTTAGCTATTTAAAAACAGCAGATCTACAAGCTTGTAGGTCTGCTATTTTTGAAAAATCGAAGAACGACTTGACATTTTTAGAATCTGATCTCAGGTCAGGATGGGTTAATCAGACCCAGTGTTTGTCCGGCGGAAACCTCGTATGAATCTGATCTCAGGTCAGAATGGGTTAAATCTTGAGAGTGTACAAATGGAACCAAATTGACCGTTTTTAGTTCCATTTACACGGCTCTCCGAGTTGAAATGAACATGGAGGATTATTGCAGCGTGACCTTGGGACTCTCAGGTACCATCCACGGCAGCCAGTGTTGGCTGGCCGTGGATGTGCAGTAAAAAAAAGAAAATAAATCTCTGGATTGATGGAGAGATTTCCATCTATCTTTCCACGGCTAATTTAATTAAGATGCGATAAGTTTCCCCCCCCCCCGTAGCTGCTCGTATACGTCTGCTGATAAGAGTATGGATCGCATGGGGTCCACTGTCTGAAGGCATCGCAGTGCACTGCTTGCATCACACTGCAATGAATCTAATGCATTCTGTCCAGACTTCTAATCTATAAATAGCTAGCTATTGGCTTTAATCCGGTAGTTGGCTGACAAGCCAGATAGCCAGCCAGCCAGCGATCTCCAGATCAATAGCTACTAAACATTGCAATGTGAGCTAAGGAAAAAAAGCCACGGTAGGTGACTGGCCTGGAAGGTTTGGAGCGGTTCTGAAGAAGCACGTTTTGTGTTTGTGTTGGTTATCCTGTTTCTTTGAAATGGGATATCCTGATTACGATGTTTGTCTAAAAAACGGGGTTTTTCTCCGTCTCTTTGTCTAGGCGTCGAGTACAACAGTATTGATTTTTGTTTTATCTTTCTCCCTCACCTGTCATGGCTGTCCAGCTTAAAAAGAAACGCGGGCATTGACAGGGATTTGAAGACACTCCATAGTCTTTACAGTCGGGAATCGTACCCTCAGTTCAGTTGCTATCCTGTTTTATCTCATTATGCATGCCAAAACAAAAGGTTTTGGCTGTGGGAAGCGTACAAATAAATAGTCATTTGCCAATAGAAGGGACTCTTAATTCTAACTTTGTTCTTTCTGCCACTTAAAATGTTGTTCTTATTGCCACTTAGATTTAATTAGGTTTAATTGACACAAGTCAAGTAAAACCACCTTTTAAAGCATCTCCCATTAAGCGGAACTGGGTGTGTTTTGGCGACCTGATTTAGATTGGCTCACACAGTGATCATCTCCAGAGCGGAGCGGTGGGCTTTGTTTTCCAAGGTGTCTAAAGGGCCACTTGTTCTCCACTGCCGGCTCCAATAAGCTGGCATTAATCTTCCTTAGAGCCTTCATAAAGGCTGTCGACATCACACCCCTTCTCTCTGTCGCAGCTCCCATCTCCTCCTCCTAATGGCCATCTCTTCGTGACCTTTATCTCCGCCTCATGTAATCCTTCGCCCCCCAAAAACTCCCCACGGCCAGCGACCAATGGTGATTTACATGTGCCCCTCCTTTAGCTCTTTTGCCTTTCTGCTTTGTATGTTGGCGTCTACCCGCTCAGAACTGTACAATTCACTCCATCTGCTTAAGTCCACACCGAGGGCTTATTACATTTAATTTGCAGCATTTCTCTCAGCTCCACCAACGAGAGTGGAGTGACAGTCCGGTTACCGAGGGGCGGCAGTTAAAGCGCTCTGGGCTTGTGACTTGCAGTTGAATTGTGCGTAAATGTTCACCTCATGAAGATATTATGTTCCTCCCGGTGCTGTGTTAAACTAGTTGACCCAGAAATGGCTGCTGCTGAGCCCTCATACGACCCTGCCTCTGTCTACACAGCAGAAACTTGCCTTGCAGTCTCCTCGGGATCTTTCACTATTTACAGTTTGCCAAAACCTTTGAAAAGCGAGCTCTCTAAGAATGTTGCAGATGTAGCAAATCGCTCCTACTATATGTAATTAGCAAGATAAATGCATAACACCAGGCACACAACATGCACAAATGTTGCATCTGGAGAGGGAAGTCTGGAGCTCTCTGGTGGAGCTGTTGCCCCCACGACCCGACTGTGGATATGCGGTTGAAGATGGATGGATGGAGACTATATAGTGGACACGTTATTTTGTAATGGTGGTGGAATGTTTAGTGGTAATCATTCTACCCTATGTCGTGGACTCATTGTATGGCCGCATAATGCATAGTAGGGTACAACTGAAGGTCACTATCGCAAATCCTATACACATCATGCATTAAGCTGAAAGAAGGATGCTAATATCGATATGTCACACCACACAATGACATTTAAGGTGACCGCCGCCCGGGACGAGGTAGTGTCCTAAATGTTTTGTTTTTTTGGGGGTTTTTTTTCGCACACAGCAACAGTTTTGTATGTGTGGGCAGTATAACTTATATTCTCATTGACGGGGTCTCTTGCATTTGCCACAGAGGTCTGTGCTCTCAGAAAGGACACACTATTCTGTGTGACACTTCTGAATGACGAACAAACCAGAACACTGAATTTGGTTCAAGGCTTCAATAAGGTGGAAACAGACAGACAAAGGCAGACGTTTCGACGTGTCTCCTCCAGACTGTGCAAGGATTTAACCCATTCTGACCTGAGATCAGATTCGTGGAAAGGTTTCCACTGGACACACACTGGTCTGATTGACCCATTCTGACCTGAGATCAGATTCTAGAAATGTCAGTCGCTCTTCGATTTTTCAAAAATAGCAGACCTACAAGCTCGTATCGCGCCACTCGGTGGCGCGATATGAGCTTGTAGATCTGCTATTTTTCAATAGCTAAAGCATAACATGATGCTGACACCAAAATGGGTGCCCGGACAGAATGGGTTAATAAGGTCACGGTGCAACTGCAAACGGACACAAAGGCTAACGTTTCGAAACGTCAAAGCGTTTGTATATTTTGCTTCCACCTTATTATCAACTTAAGAAAGACGTGGTGTGTATGAATGTTAGTGTTTGTCGGCTTGCTTGCACCTTATTATATTCTTAAGACGATGTGGCATGTCGAAACGTGTTTGTTCCTTATTAAAGCCTTGAATCAAATTGAGAACTCTGTCCTTCCATTGCTGAAAAAATTATGGCAGTTCCAGAGTCTATTCTGTGACGGGCAGTAATCATTGTGTTCTGCTTTGCTGTGTTCAGGTCAGCAGGTGCTGGGCCTGGTGGAGAACCAAAGTGACTGGTACCTGGGAAACCTGTGGAAGAATCATCGACCCTGGCCCGCGCTGGGCAGGGGCTTCAATACAGGTACATGGAGTAAACTATGGGCAGGGGCTTCAATACAGGTACATGGAGAAAACTATGGGCAGGGGCTTCAATACAGGTACATGGAGAAAACTATGGGCAGGGGCTTCAATACAGGTACATGGAGTAAACTATGGGCAGGGGCTTCAATACAGGTACATGGAGAAAACTATGGGCAGGGGCTTCAATACAGGTACATGGAGTAAACTATGGGCAGGGGCTTCAATACAGGTACATGGAGAAAACTATGGGCAGGGGCTTCAATACAGGTACATGGAGAAAACTATGGGCAGGGGCTTCAATAAAGGTACATGGAGAAAACTATGGGCAGGGGCTTCAATACAGGTACATGGAGAAAACTATGGGCAGGGGCTTCAATACAGGTACATGGAGAAAACTATGGGCAGGGGCTTCTATACAGGTACATGGAGAAAACTATGGGCAGGGGCTTCAATACAGGTACATGGAGAAAACTATGGGCAGGGGCTTCAATACAGGTACATGGAGAAAACTATGGGCAGGGGCTTCAATACAGGTACATGGAGAAAACTATGGGCAGGGGCTTCAATACAGGTACATGGAGAAAACTATGGGCAGGGGCTTCAATACAGGTACATGGAGAAAACTATGGGCAGGGGCTTCAATACAGGTACATGGAGAAAACTATGGGCAGGGGCTTCAATACAGGTACATGGAGAAAACTATGGGCAGGGGCTTCAATACAGGTACATGGAGAAAACTATGGGCAGGGGCTTCAATACAGGTACATGGAGAAAACTATGGGCAGGGGCTTCAATACAGGTACATGGTGTAAACTATGGGCAGGGGCTTCAATACAGACACATGGAGAAAACTATGGGCAGGGGCTTCAATACAGGTACATGGAGAAAACTATGGGCAGGGGCTTCAATACAGGTACATGGAGAAAACTATGGGCAGGGGCTTCAATACAGGTACATGGAGAAAACTATGGGCAGGGGCTTCAATACAGGTACATGGAGTAAACTATGGGCAGGGGCTTCAATACAGGTACATGGAGAAAACCAGCCAGACAAGAAGAAGTGTAGTATTTCGCAACCATATCCTAGGATTGGGCAAGGGCTAAACAGGACGTAATATTTCAAATATCCATATTCATAATTTATGAATTTTGGCTTATTCAAATATTACAATATAATAATTATATCGCTCACGTCACTGTAATGTAACATGAGTTCTTGGGACAGACTTGCAATAAATATTCCAATACTGTATCGACCATAAACATAAACAACCACTTCTTAATTAAAATCATCAATTTATTAAAAATAAACAAATGTAAAACATGGATAGAATGAACCAGGTTTAAGTGGTACTTTTGGTCATAGTAAGTGTCAATTAATGCGTTTACGGACAGGCAAGGCCTGTCATCAAAGGCATGATCATATCTCTGATGATCTCATCGAAATCCTCTTTTGAGTTAGAATTAAGTGAGAAACATCAGTTTTGAAATAAAATTCTAACAAAATGATTTTAGTACGCCCACCGGCTAAAGTGGCTAGGCTAAAGTGTTAGTAAAATAAGGTAAACTTTAGTTTAGGATATCATGTGGCGAAAGAGAATAAACAGATCTTGGCCGGGTAGGCTAACCGTGGCTTATGGATAAGCTGTAGTGATGAGCTGAGGAGAGACAGAATGTCCGCCCAGAGGCACGAACCAACACATTCATGTCCCCATTCGTTGTGTGCCATAACTTCATGTTCAGTTTCATACAACCTTTTCGCCGGGTATCAGAGGCTGTCGGCATGTGGCGTCGGTTTTGCTCATGGGTTGAGCAGTGTCCCCTGACCCCAAACTGTGTACCCCCAGGGGTAACCCAGTGTTTTGAAGGCAGTGGCCTGTTCTAGCCAGAGGGGAGAAACTGCTTTCCCCCCCAGCCTTCCATCTTCCACAGCCAGATTGCCACTGTGGACCGGGGCGTGCCGACAGCACGCACAGGAGAGACGGCAGGAGATTCGGAGTAGGTCGTTGGCAGACTGGTGACATGGCCGCAGAGAGAGTAGCAGAGCAGGGAGTTGTCAGGCTGGAGCATGGCTTTCCCGGTCAGTCCACCGTCTCCTGTGAGTGGCATCTCACAGGGTTGTAGAAGGTTGCGTGGTGATTGCAGTTGAAAGAGGACGACAGCCATAGCGGGTCAGAGCATCGGCAGGCCTGACTCGGCTGCAGGCCAACATGGGCAGGATTGCAACTCCAGGCAGGGTCTAGTGGGGGTTTCCTCTAGGCACGTAGTGTTCAGACAAACGGTCACCAAGACAAGAGAGAGAGAAAAAGATGGCCACAGTCTTTGTCCTGCTTTGGGGGCTCACAGCAGACCCCCCTCCTTAGGAAAAGGGGCTGGGTTGTCTTTTCCAGTCATAATGTTCCACCCACTTTGAACTGCTGTCTCCATGGACCTGGTCAATTTAACCTCTTTGTTAATTACACTATCATGCAGAATATTAATCCATCTGACCGTGGATTCAGACTCTGCATACACTTGCGTGCAGAGTAGTGTGTTACCAAACATGACAGGTTGGGGTCAAATAGAAAGTCAGAAATCAAGAAATGTACTTTACAGGAGATCCATCACCTTTAAAATATTGTTTGTAGTACAGTATACACCATAATATACACCATCATAGAATATCATAGCATACAGTTTTAATCCACATTTGTTGTTATTCAATAGGCCCTGCGGTAAGCCCCGCCCGCTCGCTCAGCTGCCTCGATACCGTTGTTAAGCAGGACAAACATCAGCGAACCTCCATTGAGGACCGTGTTATGTCGGCGTTTTTCCGAAGAGGAATAGAAGCATTCACATCAACAACATTCATACTATAATAACGCCATGGTGAAACGTTGCTGTTGGGCGTCCTGCAACAGTGCTTAATAAGTACCCAGAACGTTTGGGGCATTTCTTTTTATTCCTTTCCCCGTGGGTGCGCACATCATGCACATGTCAATGTTTACATTCTGGAGGTGGAGGCGGCGGTCACTCATTCACCCTCCCTGCTACTAAATCATACTATTAACGTCAACTTTTACTAAACAATGTTTAAATCAATCGTCTAATAAACAACTAACAACTTACCTTGGAGCAAATGGTGTGCTTTGTAACTTTCTAATCTCCACGCTCACGTCGCTCAGTTGCTTGTGTTGGTCTCCAGCCTCCAGTCACGTTCCCTCCCACTGCGGTTCAGAAAAAGAACGCTGCTTACCATTTTCTGCACATTGTATCCAAAAAGGTCCGCTAATGGTCTAAACTATTTTGAATTTAGGAACGGCAAAGAAAATAGTTTAGACCATTAGCGGACCTTCACTTTTTGCATGCAGAAGGGGGTAAGCAGCGTTCTTTTTTTTCTGAACCGCAGTGGGAGGGGACGTGACTGGAGCCTGTGGTTGAAGACAGTTATGTGGCTGCCGTCCAACACAAGCAACTAGAAAGTTACAAAGCACACCATTTGCTCCACGGTAAGTTGTTTGTTGTTTATTAGACGATTGATTTAACCATTGTTTAGTAAAGGTTGACGTTAATACTAGTATGATAGTAGCAGGGAGGGTGAACGAGTGACGCCACCGCCGCTTCCTCCTCTAGAATGTAAACATTGTGCGCACCCACGGGAAAGGAATAAAAAGAAATGCCCCAAACGTTCTGGGTGCCTATGAAGCACTGTTGCAGGACGCCCAACAGCAACGTTTCACCATGGCGTTATTATAGTATGAATGTTGTTGATGTGAATGCTTCTATTCCTCTTCGGAAAAACGCCGACATAACACGGTCCTCAATAGAGGTTCGCTGATGTTTGTCCTGCTTAACAACGGTATCGAGGCAGCTGAGCGAGCGGGCGGGGCTTACCGCAGGGCCTATTGTGCTCTTGGTTAGAGCCAGTTCTGTGACGCGATGCGCATTCCACATAATGAGAGGGGGACGTCCATGTTTCCAGTGACGGTGCTTTATCAAGACTTGTTTGTTTTTACGCTGATGGGTGCTTTGCTTGGGCAAAGGGTCAGTTTGGAACAGTTTGTTTTCACTAAATAAGCTTGTTTAATTTCAAGGACCCCCAGTTTGATATGCCTTATCGTATGCCACAAACCTCCATTAGATTTATTTCTGTGCCTCTACATTGTGAAATCTTCAGTGTTCATTTGCCTCTTGAGTGTGTACAAGCTACAAACGGAGCCGAACGGACTCTTACAGGTCGTGCAGTAAACTCTGAGTTACAGACCCATAAGGGTCATTTTGCCGTGGACCCCCTGGAATCCACTCAAGGACACCAGAGCATTGAGAACCAACCAGTGGCAACGGCCAACGGCGTTTTAACCTCAAGGACCCCCTGTTTTTTATATGCATTAGGCCTCAAACCTCCATTTAATGTTTAATTATTGTAATCTCTGGGACCCACAATCTGTTTTAACCCATTCTGACCTGAGATCAGATTCTAAAAATGTCTATTACATCCTGACAGTTTCATTATTAACCCATGCTGACCTGAGATCAGATTCTAAAAGTGTCTTCGATTTTTCAAAAATAGCAGACCTACAAGCTCGTATCGCGCCACTCGGTGGCGCGCTATGAGCTTGTAGATCTGCTATTTTTCAATAGCTAAAGCATAACATGACGCTAACACCAAAATGGGTGCCTGGTCAGAATGGGTTAAGTTACCTCTGAGTGTGTACATTGGTTCCATTTCTACAGCGTTCTCAAGGGTCTAGTACTCTATAGTTATAACCATGAATCATTTAACACACTCAAGGGCCACTGGGGGGTTCCTGGACCCCACACTGACATGCAGGTTGTTTAATTATGTATGTTTGTGTTTAGGCAAGGGAAAAAGAATATAAATAAATAAAAAAGATGATTTGTCCAGAAATATTGTGACGTTGCCCCCATGACTGCTGCCATACACTCATTTGCAAACGACTCTACATGAATAATGTTTTGCATTTTTTGCGTATTCCCTCATGGGAAAGCTTAAAAATGTCTTTCTTTGTTTTGTGTCTACGGACTTCGCAGCACACAGCGGGCATCATTTCTCATCCCGTGGAAGAAAGAGGGTGTTATGAGTCAGCATTGATGAGATGTGCTGGGTACACACGCAGCCTTGTTAAAGGGACACTTCACCCTTTTTGCAAAAAAATATATGTTAATGACGTTTAGAAGCTTTAGAACACTTTCCTGGAGATCTTTGTGTGTGTAATATGTGGTTTTAGATATTTTAGATTGTAGCAGTGAGCCTGTTGTCTCTGATGTCATGGACACTGGGCTCACTTCCTTCCTGGACTACATGTTGTCTCAGTAAGACAGCTCTCCCCCTATCCGCAAGGAGGAGCAGTGCACCAAAGAATTATGGGAATTGTAGTCCAGGAAGGTAGTGAGACCAGTGTCCATGACATCAGAGACAACAGGCTCACTGCTACAATCTAAAATAACTAAAACCACATATTACACACATAAATACCCCCAGGGAAAGTGATCTAAAGCTTCTAAACGTCATTAACATAAAAAGGGTGAAGTGTCCCTTTAAAAGTTGAAAGTGCAAAAAAAAAAAACGAAATGTAAAAGTGCACCTTCAGAGAAAGCACTGCTGATCGGGAAATGGATTTTGATTGCATCATGATCACACGCGCCATCGAATCCAAGCAGATTTTTAAACCGGCTCGTCTTATTGGACCTCTAATGGTAGACGCAGATGGTAGGGTATATAGAGTATTAGTGACCATAACCCCCAAATACGATGTGCTTTTCCTTCTTCTGGATGCGAGAGGCTTAGCCCTCTGAATTTCACAATGGATGGATTTATAGGGAAGCGCTAAGCCGTTCAATGTGGCCACCCAGGGTGGCATAACGGCCCCTCTCCTCAAACAAACCTATATTAACCCATTCTGACCTGAGATCAGATTCACACGAGGTTTCCGCCGGACACACACTGGTCTGATGAACCCATTCTGCCCTGAGATCAGATTCTAAAAATCTAAAAGTCGCTCTTCGATTTTTCAAAAATAGCATAACTACAAGCTCGTATCGCGCCACTCGGTGGCGCGATATGAGCTTGTAGATCTGCTATTTTTAAATAGCTAAAGCATAACATGATGCTGACACCAAAATGGGTGCCCGTTCAGAATGGGTTAAAGGCCCGGGTTTTCCGGTGGCCATAAAAGTTCCCATGCCGTGAATCCACAGGGACCGTCTTTTCGAGATGGAGCGACATTTTATGCCCCCCCAAGAGTCTGAGGAGGTTTTTATTGCTAATGCATTGCATAGCACGGCAATCTAACAAGAGGGCTCTACTCAGCCAGTTCTACAGTAGCTGGCTTTCCAGCCAGCCAGATGGGAGCACAGTGGGGAGTGAAAGATGGTTTGTTTGTTCCCAGTTGAAAAAAAGTGTTCACCCTGTGTCTCCCCTTCTGAAAATTGGCCCATTGCTTTTATTTCCGGCAGCCAATAGGAGTTATTTTGTTAGGCCCACAAGTGCAGTCTGTTTTCCTTTCGGCAGGGAACAAAATGTACCGAGAGAAGCAGGCGTATATACTCCCCATTAGCCAAATATCCTACATTTCAATCACTTTTCTTGTCTTCTCTCTACCAGAGCCTAGGCCTGTCAGCATGATTGCATAATTGCCTGATCGCAATTATTTTTGAGCTAGTTGCATTTTTTTTTTGCATAATAATTGGAATCGTTTTTTATTCATCTGTGTAAAAAGAGCTAGATGACATTATCAGAAATGTCATATTATTTCCCCTCCGTCCACATTTGTTAGGCATATGCAATTTTTGTTTAGAAAGCCTTAACCCATTCTGACCGGGCACCCATTTTGGTGTCGGCATCATGTTATGCTTTAGCTATTGAAAAATAGCAGATCTACAAGCTCATATCGCGCCACCGAGTGGCGCGATACGAGCTTGTAGGTCTGCTATTTTTGAAAAATCGAAGAACGACTGACATTTTTTAGAATCTGATCTCAGGTCAGAATGGGTTCATCAGACCAGTGTGTGTGTCCAGTGGAAACCTCGTGTGAATCTGATCTCAGGTCAGAATGGGTTAAAGGAGTTACACACCCCATGAAGTCCATGTTGTCGCCAATACTTTTGTACTCTAGCTCAAGTCACATTTTGAACACAGGACTGTTCCTTGCAATCGGAGTACCACAACTGCCTGCAGCCTTACAGTGTTATACAAACACAGAGTTGCATTGCTATCACCTCTGTATCCAGAGGGTTGCCAGATAGGACCTGCTTTTACTAAAATAATAATAGTAATAGTACTAGTAATCTTTTCCCATAGGGATATTCCGTTTCACAGTCTGTTCAACACAACGTATCAGCGAGGCAGTTTGATTAGTGGAGCAGTTGCTGAATAGACAAAACTCCTACTAAAGATGGGAAGATGTAAAGTGACTGTTGAGGGGACTATTGGTGTCATTTACTTTTGTGAGTGCTAAACCATTTACAATTTACAATTTAGGCATTTAGCAGACGCTCTTAATCCAGAGCGACTTACATTAAGCAAGAACAAAAAGCATGGGAATACATCACAAAAAAGCATTTATCATGAAACATGCGTAAGCTAAGAAAGTAACAGTGGAATATCTATATTATGAGACTATACTGTACATATAAACTATATATCTATACTACTATGCTATACATATGTACTATGGCGTGCTATGACTATATACAATGCAATTATAGTGCTGTCTACATAACATGCTATAAGTCTGTATCAAATGCTATCTAAGTCTACAGAAATGCTATCTAAGGTGGTAGGATAAGTGCTATGGGCCATGATGGAGTCTGAAAAGGTGGGTTTTCAGACTACGGCGGAAGATTGGGAGTGATGCTGCAGTTCTGACTGCAATGGGAAGTGCATTCCACAGTTTTGGAACCAGAAGGGAGAAGAATTTGGGACGTGTGGAGCGTTGTCCCGGCGTTTTTACTAAACAGATGATGATGATGGCTTTATCGTTCATATATCATGTGTGGGAAGGCCATCAATCTCAAATCTCAAACACTGTGTTGAGTGAATTTATTATGTGTGTGTGTGTGTGTGTGTGTGTGTCCCAGCTATTTTCATTGCAATCCTAAAATGATGATGTCCTCACAAGTGTGTGTGTGTGTGTGTGTGTGTGTGCGCGTATGTGTGTGCTCGTGTGTGTGCTCGTCTTGCAGGTGTGATATTGCTTCTCCTGGACCGTCTACGGAAGCTCAGATGGGAACAGATGTGGAGGCTGACTGCAGAGAGAGAGCTAATGAGCATGCTGTCTACCTCGCTGGCCGACCAGGTAACACACACACACACACACACACACACACACACACACACACACACACACACACACACACACACGGACATACACAAACACTTTGATCAGTGGTACATACTCGGGAGCCATGATGCATGTGGTGAATACATGGTCAACATGCAATGTTATGACGACCTCCTACTTCCCTTGCTGTACCTTCTGGTCATATGGGACCAGTGGTGTCATGCGGTGTAGAACGCAGTACCGCGCCGTCGTGCCAAAAAAAAGCTTGACGTGCATGCGCAGGAACGGAATGGTGCACATGCGTGCACGCCAGAACGCGTCCCCCTAGATTCAAGAGAAGTCAGAGTCACCAGACTTTCCAAGACGCAAAAAGTACCCAGTGGTCTAGGTTTACTGGCAGTGGGCGCGGCCCCCTATTTAGCCTGCCAAAATAAAATGGCTACTATGGCTTTTTAGTAAAGAAGTTTGTCTGATTTTGTCTACTTTTGTGTTTGCGTGTCTAAAACTCTCATACACTATAACCCATTCTGACCTGAGATCAGATTCATACGAGGTTTCCACTGGACACGCACTGGTCTGATTAAACCCATTCTGACCTGAGATCAGATTAAAAAAATGTCAGTCGTTCTTCGATTTTTCAAAAATAGCAGACCTACAAGCTCATATCGCGCCACTCGGTGGCGCGATATGAGCTTGTAGATCTGCTATTTTTCAATAGATAAAGCATAACATGATGCCGACACCAAAATGTGTGCCCGGTCAGAATGGGATGAACAATATAGGCTATACAGCTTTTCTGTGCGCACATGTTGGCCTATGTAGGCGCGTGCGCAAGAGTGACGTCATTCAAATGCTGTTGTACCCGAAAAACAAAATCACCATTTCACCACTGTATGGGACACATTATGCCACGTCTGAGACCGTTTGGTCGAACGCCCTCTGAATAATGCACGCCACAGAGTGACAGAGATGTGGTGAATTACATGGGGTGCTTACTTAGTTTAGACTCGTCATTAGGTTTAGGTGTGCTGCCCCGTGGGAGGTGAGGGTGAGATAGGTTGGACTAATGACTGGTCTAACCCAATGACTAGTCTAAACCAAGTACTGTCTAAACTACGTACTGCACCCGAATTACATAGGTTGGGCACCATACAAAACGGCACCCTCTGATGATTGCAATCTATGCAAATGTTGAGACTTCTCATATATAGAGCTTAAACCTGCCTGTGCCAATACGATGTCTCTTGTTGATTTCGACGAATCCAGAATGAATACTATTCTATTTACCGTATTTTAGCTTCCCGTCGCTTGGCAACGCCAATATGAAACTAATCCCCAATGTACACACGTTCTGAATGCCCCTGCCAACAGATTCATTAGTGCAGCTCGGAATCTGTTCTCAAGAGATTACAAAGGTACAGAAAAAGGGCTGTCTACTGCTCTCTGCAAGCCATGGACCCATCTGGGTCCATTCTTACACTCTTAACCCATTCTGACCTGAGATCAGATTCATAACGAGGTTTCCACTGGACACACACTGGTCTGATGAACCCATTCTGACCTGAGATCAGATTTAAAAAATGTCAGTCGTTCTTCGATTTTTCTAAAATAGCAGACCTACAAGCTCGTATCGCGCCACTCGGTGGCGCGATATGAGCTTGTAGATCTGCTATTTTTCAATAGCTAAAGCATAACGTGATGCTGACACCAAAATGGGTGCCCGGTCAGAATGGGTTAAAGGGCCACTTCACCCCTTTTGCAACCAGATCTTATTTTAATGACGTTTCGGAGACAAGAAACACTTTCCTGGGGTTTTTGTGTGTGTCATATGTGTTTTTAGATATTTTAGTATTTCCAAGTGTCCATGATGTCATGGACACCAGAGCATTATGGGAATTGTAGTCCAGGAAGGAAGTGAGCCCAGTGTCCATGACATCATGGAGTCCATGGCCACTTTGAAATACTGAAATATCTAAAAACTCAAATGACCCACATAAAAACCCCAGGAAAGTGTTTCTTGTCTCCCAAACATCATTAAAATAAGATCTGGTTGCAAAAGGGGTGAAGTGGCCCTTTAACCCATTTTGGACGGGAACCCATTTTGGTGTTAGCATTATGTTATGCTTTAGCTATTGAAAAATAGCAGATCTACAAGCTCATAGCGCGCCACCGAGTGCCGCGCTATGAGCTTGTAGGTCTGCTATTTTTTTAAACTGTCAGGATTTAGAAGACATTTTTAGAATCTGATCTCAGGTCAAAATGCGTTAAAGAACCACCATTCTTCTGTGCGTTAGAATCTGATCTCAGGTCAGAAAATGAACTCGCACACTTTTACCGTGTATGCCTCCTTCTTAGTCACATTAACCCATTCTGACCGGGCACCCATTTTGGTGTTGGCATCATGTTATGCTTTAGCTATTGAAAAATAGCAGATCTACAAGCTCATATCGCGCCACCGAGTGGCGCGATACGAGCTTGTAGGTCTGCTATTTTTGAAAAATCGAAGAGCGACTGACATTTCTAGAATCCGATCTCAGGTCAGAATGGGTTAATCAGACCAGTGTGTGTCCAGTGGAAACCTCGTATGAATCTGATCTCAGGTCAGAATGGGTTAAACATGGTGTCCCTATTTTAGGCCAAGTTGAATTCTTGCGGGAATTGGTGTTTTTTGACAAAGTGACAGTGATTTGACAAAGTACTGTCTGTACCGGTACAGTTAATAGGACTTGCAGTAAGTGGTTAAACCCTTTTGCCGCCTCTGACACACTAATGGCAAAATAATAAGAATCTCTCTCTCTCCCTCTCTCTCTCTCTCCCCGCCCCACCCCACCCCCTCAGAGCCCATGTAGATGTCAGACACGTTCATGAGAGTTTAATTAAACCTCCATTAAACAAAGTCCCGCAAGGTATACGCACTTCGAAAAAGACCGGGAGGAAAAAAAAGGAACAAAAAAGAAAAAGGGGGGCAAAATCTTTTTTAATAGTGTTCCATCTGCCTTCTGCTGTATTCTCCTCTCCACCAGTGTGGGCTGTCAGCCGCCTTTATCGCAGCATCCATTATGTGGGGCATCGAGTTTTATGTCCCCCCATTAGAAGATGGCAAACTTTCACTTAGCGCCTCCCCCTCCCAAGATCCCCACAATGATCTCAATGTCAAACAGGATCTCCCGGCGTCCGCGGTGCCGTAAAGCCCAACGTTAAGTATTCCTAGTTGACGATGCGCCGGTTACAGTACATCCAAACTATAAATGAGTCTCCTTATGTCTGCCAGATTTAACCCATTCTGACCTGAGATCAGATTCATACGAGGTTTCCACTGTGGACACACACGGGTCTGATTGACCCATTCTGACCTGAGATCAGACTCTAAAAAATGTCAGTCGTTCTTCGATTTTTCAAAAATAGCAGACCTACAACCTACGTTTTCTACATATTGAGCCAAGAACGGTTTTAACAAGAAGCTTGTGACTAAATCACTGCATTGGATCCACTGGAACACAGGTTCTTTCCTGTGGACATGCAAGGTTTCCACCTCGACAGCGACAATAATAGGACAAGTAAGACGCGCAAACACGGGAAGCGAACGCAGCTCGTGTGTGTGTGGTTGTGTGTGTGTGTGTGTGCGTGTGTGCTACAGCTGCGCCCTGTGTGTGTGTGTGTGTGTGCTACAGCTGCGCCCTCTGGTGGCGGGCGGGTGGTGTAACAGCGGGACAGACAGACACACACACACACAGACATTCAGCCCTTGCTGTCATAGTAAGTGGCTCACTGCGTTCGCAATAAGTAATGAATGAAAGGACTTTTGAAAGAATTGAATGATTGAAGGTGTTACGGGAGGAAACGGTGACCTTGACCTGCGACGTTTGACCACCTACGTCTAATCAGTACACCCGTGAGTCCATGTCGGTTGTCATTTGTGCCAAATGTCATGGAGTTCGCCAAAGGCGTCCATTCCTGAGATACGGCGTTGACAAGGTTGGCGCCGTGCGGGCGGGCGGACGGACGGACAGCTGGGTGACCAGCTAACACGACTCCTCCGGGCACAGCTGTCCGCCAGGCAGAGGGCATGAAAAATGAGATGAGAGCAAGTGGAGCTGCGTGAGACGGTCGCTGTTGAATCTGCTCTGTCCATCCAGAGAGAGTATTTCACAGTCAAGCAGTGGTGGAAGATGTATATGTGTTTGTTTGTAGTTTTTGAGTGGTGCAACCACTCCTACATCCAGCTTGCAATGTCCGTGTACCTGTGTACCTGTGTACCTGTGTACCTACCTGTAACTATGAGCATGAGTGGTGTGCGCATGTGTGAAATTGGAACGAGAGAAGTATGTGACATGGCTGCCACCTGCTGGACGCAAACGATACAGAGAAGAAATTGGAACGATACAGAGAAGAAATTGGAACGATACAGAGAAGAAATTGGAACGATACAAATTGGAACGATACAGAGAACCAATAGACGGGAGTTGCACCACTCGGTTCACACTGGTGTGATTTTTTTAACACTACTTACTTACATAAAAGTAGGAATACCACAGTGTGGAAATACTGTACAAGTAAATACTGTACTCGCTTGAGTAAAAGTGCACGTGTACTCTAATAAAAGTTGAAAAGTTTATTTTTCTTTGCCCAGAAAGCACTGTAGCAGAGCCCACACGGGGCGATGCGAATGGCCAAAGTATGAAATAGGGCTTGAGTTTGTGTGTTTTGCTATATTGCTTTTTTTTAACCCATTCTGAACGGGAACCCATTTTGGTGTTAGCATCATGTCGTGCTTTACCTATAAAAAAAAAAATAGCAGATCTACAAGCTCATATCGCGCCACCGAGTGGCGCGATACGAGCTTGTAGGTCTGCTATTTTTGAAAAATCGAAGAACGACTGACATTTTTTTTAAATCTGATCTCAGGTCAGAATGGGTTCATCAGACCAGTGTGTGTCCGGCGGAAACCTCGTATGAATCTGATCTCAGGTCAGAATGGGTTAATGTAGTAGAGTAAAAAGTATACTCTTTCACTCTAAAAGTGGAGTAGAAGTATAAAGTATTGAAAATGTTACCTCGGCACATATTAGTGCCTCTGGGTACAGCTGTAAAAAAGTGAGCATTGTGCTATCTGCTCAGTCCATCCGGAGAGAGAGAATATTCCGCCGTCATGTGGAGTGGATTTCAATTGCTTTCTGGCAGAAATGTCCTCCTCACTCCTCAGTCAAACCTCTACACGGATGATGAAACTCTACAAGGTTCTGCCGAGTGGCTCGGGAGGATAATGGCGGAGAGTTGTCAAAAACTGTGGAGCTGTGTTTTATTGGATTGGTGGTGTTTTCAGAGGGAGACTGACACATTACTTTTTTTTAACCCATTCTGACCGGGCACCCATTTTGGTGTCAGCATCATGTCGTGCTTTAGCTATTTAAAAATAGCAGATCTACAAGCTCATATCGCGCCACCGAGTGGCGCGATACGAGCTTGTAGGTCTGCTATTTTTGAAAAATCGAAGAGCGACTGACATTTTTTAGAATCTGATCTCAGGTAAGAATGGGTTCATCAGACCAGCGTGTGTCCGGCGGAAACCTCGTATGAATCTGATCTCGGGTCAGAATGGGTTAAGCTTTTGTGGATGAGGGGGCCCCACTTGAAAATGCGAAAAGAAGTGTCTGCAGGCCTATACCCATCTGACCTAACTAAGAACCTATTTATTTATTTGTAAGGTAATGCTCTGTGTGTGTGTGTGTGTGTGTGTGTGTGTGTGTGTGTGTGTGTGTGTGTGTGTGTGTGTGTGTGTGTGTGTGTGTGTGTGTGTGTGTGTGTGTGTGTGTGTGTGTGTGTGTGTGTGTGTGTGTGACTGTGTGTGTGTGTGTGTGACTGTGTGTGTGTGTGTGTGTGTGTGACTGTGTGTGTGTGTGTGTGCAGGACATCTTTAACGCAGTGATCAAACAGAACCCCTTCCTCGTGCACCAGCTGCCGTGCTTCTGGAACGTCCAGCTGTCTGACCACACACGCTCGGAGAAGTGCTACAAGGACGTGTCGGACCTCAAGGTGAGAGAGAGCTCCCTCCATGCGGGACACACACACACACACACACACACACGTCTCGCGTTGCCTCTCGCAATTTTCAAATGCTTCCGTCATACAGTCTGGAGCAACGGGAAGCGCTATCACGAGTAAAAAATATAACGAGGAAGTGGAGCCTCCTCCCCACTTTTGTTTCGTCTTTACAGCCGCGCGAATGTATCAAAAGTGGCCATTACGGGTCTGTAACGCTGAGAGAAATGTGTACAGCGTTTCAGAAACACTGTCCTAGTGGACTCCTAATCACATGTTGTAGTGAATCATTGTCTTACATATTCTGAAGAAAGCCTGAAGACTGACATTCAGTAATATTTTAACGGTGTGTTGTATAAATAAAGATGACAAGGACAAGTCTTGCCACGGACACATTTCTGTGTACGGACATATTGATGACCCCCCCCCCCTCCTGTGTAAGAAAATATACTTAAAGGGGCCCATGCATGGCTTTTGAAAATTACGTCATATGGAAGCCAAGGTCTATTGGACGTTTAATGTGTGTTTAGAGCACTTTTGATGTAAATCGTTTGCCAGCCGTGTCCATCTACTTTCAGGTAAAGTAAAAGTGCCTCGAAAATTACTTGAGTAAATGTACTCCTTTCCACCAGTGGTCTCCTCTCTCTCTCCAACGCGTCTCTCTCCACCCCATCACCCCAAAGGAACTGTGCTCTCCACAGTTACCAGTGGTCTCCTGTCTCTCTCCACCCCATCACCCCAAAGGAACTGTGCTCTCTACAGTTACCAGTGGTCTCCTGTCTCTCTCCACCCCATCACCCCAAAGGAACTGTGCTCTCTACAGTTAGCAGCTGTTGTGTCAGAAAGTGAAGCTTTGTACAGAGGGGTTGACAGCAGAGTAATGTCCATGTGTTGACCAGGCCCGTTCTCTGCTGCTGTTCCTGCTGGACTGCCTTCCACTCACTGCCCCTGCTCTGTGTCCAAGCACGCACGCATGCACGCACACACGCGCACACACACACTAGGCATGTGGAAAATAATCGATACGTATCGATACATCGATTATGACGTGCGTGATGCGAGTGAATCGGTTCATTCACTGTGTATCGGTACAATTGACGGGTGAAATCTCGATGCATCGTTCGCGGAGTGCTTGCATCCGTAAAATCCATGGTTGCACCTTTTTTTCATGGTAAATTTCACCATATCCTGTGTTTCCGAGGCGCATTTAACGTACCATCAGAAAAGGAAGAGAAAAAAAAGGTCTCTCGCAGCGCACACACAGGGCGCGTTCGGAAATAGAGCACTGAGCCCACTGTGCAATGCAAACTAATAGGAGAGTGTGCTCCGGTGTGGTATTTCTGAACGCGCCCACAGTCAGTGAACAGAAGCTACCGTACGACGGTGCAGTCAGAGTAGACACGTTGAGACAACAAACATACTCAGACTATAAAGAGCACCCGCGACTAACAGAAGTGAGCCCCACGCATTAAACAAGAAGCACCACCTTTACTCTTTAGCTTTATAAAATAGCTGTCCGAGTAGCTTTGTCCGTCGATCAGTTGACTTTTCACTGTAGCGCTGCGTGCTCGTAATGATGACGAAAATTTGCGTCGCAATCATCAATTTGTAATTAAAGAAAGCTTCTGCAGTCTGCACACACGTGTACAACAACAACAACGCCACAGCAGGGTGTACTGCTTGCGTTTAAAGTCACAACTTTCCACTGTCCAGCTTTCCCCTGCTGTTCTCTGGGATAGAAGCCTTATTTATATTCTGCAGCAAGACGGTGTCGCACGCCTAAAATTGCAGATCCACAAGCTCACAGCGGGGCGTGGATGAGACGTGTTGTGAGCTTGTACATCTGCTATGTATTTATAACGTTAATAATACATGCAGGCCAGGGTCTTCAATGTTTTTCAGGTCAAGCCAAGGACCACTTTAGCTGAGAGTGAGAGATCAAGTAGGGACCCCCACTATACATAGGCAATTATATTATAAAACTGTTGCAGATTAAACTAGACATAGACTTGTTTGACAGCACTACAAGTGTGACCTGTAATTTTTGTTTTGTTTATTTGTTTATTTTCTATTTATATGTTGGTAACATTAATTGATGAACGATAGGCTATTACATTTTAATCTCTTGAACCCTCTATACTCAAAACCTCAAATTGACCTTTGAGATATAATAATTATACTATAGCCTATGATTATTAGTAATCTAACAATTCCACAATAACCAGCACAGAGCAGACCCTTTGTTTACTTACAGAATTCTATAAGTTGGGTTGTTTGAGATGCAGAGCTATAATACTAACCTACAGTAAAACAATAAATTGCTTTGAATTTAAATGTAATGCATTTTTACATGTTTTGGGAAATTAATAGAGCTTTAATATAAATCCGAATTGAATCGCCATCAAATTGCATCGTATCGGTAGAGGGGTGAATCGTATCGTATCGCAATGTCCAGAATTGAATCGCCATCAAATCGCATCGTATCGGTAGAGGGGTGAATCGTATTGCATCGTATAGCCAGGAGATTCCATGTATCGCTAAAGTATCGTATCGCTGGCAGTGCATCGAGATGCGTATCGAATCGTGAGATGAGACGAGATTCACATGCCTAACACACACACACACACACGCACGCACGCGCGTTTGTATTTCTGTACTTGATGAGATCTTAACATAGTCCAAAAATGACCTTGTACAGCGATGCCGGTACGCAACAATGCCTAACGTGAATCTACCCCTATGTGTAAGCTTAAAGTGCAATATATGCTCCTTCCGAAGTCCAAACTTTTTTTCCTCCCAAACGTTTTCAGAAAAGGGAGGTGAGGATAATTACATTTTGACCTCATTCAGAACTTCTGAAAACTTCTGATAACTTGTTTTTCCAAACTTTTACTAAATATTTGCTAACCATAAAAACAACCATTTATCTTGTGAGAACCAGGGAAATTGTCCTCACAATGTGTATTTCTAAAATGCTAGTGTACTTGTGGGGACATAATTTGGCCAACACAAGTTTAGTAATACAAACGCACGCACGCACGCACGCACGCACGCATACACACACACACCAGCCCTCTTTGTTGACTTAATGTGTCTATTTTCTCTTCGCCTGTCATACCCCCCTCCTCTCTCTCTCTCTCTCTCTCTCTCTCTCTCTCTCTCTCTCTCTCTCTCTCTCTCTCTCCTCCCATAATTGGATTGGATTGGAGAGCCTGATAACTGAATGATTTTATATTGCCCTTTTGTTTTTGCACAGAAACTACATTTGCTTACAGACAGTAAATGTCATAATACTATGAAATTACGGAATGTTACATTTTCTCCATCTCTGGCCAACCCTCTCTTCTTCTTTGTATTTCCCATCCCTCTGTTTCTCTATCTCTCTCCTCTCTTTCCCCCTTTCTCTTTCTAGTCTAGTCATTTTCTATTCTAGTCATCTTCTAGAAATTGCATTTGATAATTGGTTCCATCATCGGATTCCAATAAAGCCCCTATTAACTGTAATGAAACAAATCAAGCAGGTATTTTCACATAAATACGTGGGTGTATACCGACAGACTGTTACCCAGGAGAGTTAATTTGCCTGTAAAAGGGCAAAGCGAATGATTTTCTCATGGACACATCGGCAAGATTCCTCATTCTTTGGGGCATGTACTAGACAAATTATTATTTTGTTTCATCACTTAATAATGGCTGTCCTCCAGTAGTGTAATAATACAGGCACACAACCAAGATATTCCATAGAAATTCATACTTTTTGAATTCCACATTAGCCATTTTTCTAGTCTTTTAAACTAGCTGTTGTGAAAATGTGTGCAAATCTTTGAATAATATATTCTTTAACATTGAACGTTTGTAACTCAAATATTTTGTATATAGGGCTTAAAGGCCCTGGAACAACATATGTTCAGATGGGGGTTCACGGCCAAATACAGATAATTTTGTGGGTCCTTTGAGTTTGAGCACCAGTGCACCACCGATACGTTTCTCAGAAAACTGAATTTGGTAAACATTTAGTGTAATCTGGCATGGGGTCTTATTCTAACGGTAATGCTTCTCTTTCAGGTGATTCACTGGAACTCTCCTAAGAAACTGCGTGTGAAGAATAAGCACGTGGAGTTCTTCCGGAACCTCTACCTAACCTTCCTGGAGTATGACGGGAACCTGCTGCGGCGAGAGCTGTTCGGCTGTCCCAGCGAAACCGACCACAACAGTGAGAACGTAGGTGAAATAAATGCTCCGTCGGTGCTGCTGAGCAATACAATTCAATGTATCGCCATGAGAAAACATTATGCGTTTACATTGCCAAAGCAAGTGTCAAAATGTAATAAACTCTTGAAAATGGGGGAAAGTATATACAGTTGGTTTTGGGTTGCGTTTTGTGCACAGATTCACTGGACCAGTTGGCTAAGGGGGCCTCCCTGTAGGTTTTCTCTATGATTGAGGGCTATGCTATCGAGCGTGTCTGGGGTTGCTTTCTTTTAGGTGGTTATGAAATCTTCTCTCAAGTGCTCTTTATTGTTATGAGTGGGTATTGTCATAATTCTGCCCTTTTTTTAGTTTTGATGTGAAGTCTCAGTTTGGTTATTACAGTGAGAATGATGCTGAACAATACAGTAAGAAAGTAGGTGAAATTCTCTGTCCGTGGTGCTGAAGCATTGCATTGAGAATATAGATGAAATGCTCTCCCGGGTGCTGAACAATACAGTGAGACTGTAGTTGAAATGCTCTGTCCGTGGTGCTGAAGCATTTCATTGATAATGTAACGTAGTTGAAATGCTCTGTCCGTGGTGCTGAAGCATTTCATTGATAATGTAACGTAGTTGAAATGCTCTGTCCGTGGTGCTGAAGCATTACATTTAGGTGAAATGCTCTGTCCGTGGTGCTGAAGCATTACATTGATAATGTAACGTAGTTGAAATGCTCTGTCCGTGGTGCTGAAGCATTACATTTAGGTGAAATGCTCTGTCCGTGGTGCTGAAGCATTTCATTGATAATGTAACGTAGTTGAAATGCTCTGTCCGTGGTGCTGAAGCATTACATGTAGGTGAAATGCTCTGTCCGTGGTGCTGAAGCATTACATGTAGGTGAAATGCTCTGTCCGTGGTGCTGAAGCATTACATGTAGGTGAAATGCTCTGTCCGTGGTGCTGAAGCATTACATGTAGGTGAAATGCTCTGTCCGTGGTGCTGAAGCATTACATGTAGGTGAAATGCTCTGTCCGTGGTGCTGAAGCATTACATTTAGGTGAAATGCTCTGTCCGTGGTGCTGAAACACTGCTCTTAGCTCTCCACTGTCCGTGGTGCTGAAACACTGCTCTTAGCTCTCCACTGTCCGTGGTGCTGAATACACTTATTGGTATTATTCTTAAAACCTTAATACTTTTTCTAATAAGATTTGTCCTTATAGATAGAAATGTGATCATTTGTGTGTAGTTTTGGATATTAATTAATTAATTATTAAAGCACAGGGCCTCTCATTTCTCCCAGGCAGCTCTGGTTGCGCTGATAGTCTATTGCGTTTCATTCCTCAAAAAGCTGATGATGCTTTATTTCAGTTAATTTTACGGCAAGAGAAGTAAAATGCCGTTCCTTTACACTTGCGTGTGCTGTTTCCACGAAGCCTCTGAGTGCAAAATGCCGTTCGTCATGTGCTGTGCTGCTTTGGATTATATATTTGTATTTGATGGAGAGGCCTGTGTCAGGCGCTGTTTAAGAATTGCTGATTTGTTACTGTCGGATGTTTCACTTTTTTGTTTTTTTTATTATAGGCTGCTTAATTCATTGTGCGTCACTGCTTTCATAACGCCGGCTGCTGACCGGGAAAATGGCCTTCTGCTGCATTGCAAAAAGAAAATCAATAAAGCCATCTGAATCTGACAATAGTTAAGGCCATTTTGTAGCCTGAAAGTTGTAGGTCCAGCAATTTGCACATTCTTGTCAAAGTGCCCTTGAGCGTGAAAAGCACTGAACCCAAAATGTATCTTGGTATGTAGCCTATCTAATAAGCACCGTATTGTGAGCTGCCTGTGGCGCTGGAGAGAGCATGTCTGGTCATGTTGTCTTTGTCAGTGAGCTGTCCGTGGTTCTGAAGTGGTGGGTTGCAATTCTAGAGAGGTAGGCAATTGGTTTCTGTCCAGGGTGCTGGAACAGTCGGCTCCAATAAGTGTCTGCTATGGTCCTGAGGACATGAAACACAGACCTGCCTGCAGGTTTGAAAGAAAGCAAAATTGCATATTATGTGATGTATCTCTCTCTCTCTCTATTATTATGACAATTATCTCTCTCTTTCACTCACTCACTTTTTAGGACAGAATGGAAAATACCTGAAAGTACCCTAGAAATTGGCAATCTACACTGCAATGCATTCAGAGCTTGTAGATTGGCTATTTTCCGGTGTGTGTGACATCGCCGCACAACCAACTATACAAAACAATAGAAAGAAAAAAACCCTAACCTGTAAATGTCTAGTCCAATACTAACCCCAACATGAAACGTTTCCCGAGTCGGAACACATCCGTGGAGGGTTTCACGAAGCGGCCATTCTTGTCAGTTGAGATACGAGCGCTTAATTTGAGTGTCAGTGGGGAGGCGCACGGAGAGGTGAGGGGTCGGGTGAGCTTAGCCACAAAATCTGTCACTCTGATTATACAGATCTACTCTCAGCGCGAGCTCTGATCTCTCTCTCTAAACGCAATCCGTCTGTGTCTGTGGGAGACACTTAGCTTTTCCCCACAACAGGTATTAAACAAACGGTGGTGGGAAGTAACTAAGTACATTTACTCAAGTACTGTACTCAGTGATATATATAGGTTTTCAATGTAATGGGTCCTGGGACTCACAGGTGGTCATTCAAATGCACTTTGATTTTTTATATATTTTTTAATGTATAGACTAGTATAATCTGTAGTATTAGCACACATCAATGTTGAGGATGTAAGATTTTAGGAAATGTGGAACTTAAAAGTAACTTTAACACTAGCATGACTGAACTCATCTCACCTGCTACTCTGACGGCTAAAAGGTCAAGATGACCGTGTTTTTCGTGCAATTCCATTGGCCACTCTCTCCCTGGATCTCTTCTAATGCTCTTCACACCTCTCCCACCAGCCGCAGGGTGTTGGCGACTTGCCATTGTCTTCTAAATGTTACATTCCAACTAATTCCAGGCAGCGCCAGTGGGCACTGTTTCAACTTGGGACTCAATTATTATTATTTTTTTTTTTCAGTTTAACAAACTATAATTATAGTGACGGTGTGCGCGGCGCAAGGTAATTAACACCAGCTGCCTGCAAATGTTTTGGTCTTTGATTGTGTGATAAACGGATTATATATATAATATATATATATATATATATATAATCCGTTAATCACACAATATATATATTATATACAGTGTATATATATATATATATATATATATATATATATATATATATATATATACAAATAATTTTCAAGAAAATCCACTTCAAAATCTCCAAATTGGTCTAAGTGTGTGTGTGTGTGTGTGTGTGTGTGTGTGTGTGTGTGTGTGTGTGTGTGTGGTGCTTTAGTCTTCAGTGCAGGATAAAGTCCATTATCAAAAATCTGCGTTTTGGGACGCAAAATGCACTGTATTTTAATCTCTGGTACAGTAACATTTTGAGGTACTTTTTACTTTACTGGAGTATTTCCAATACTTTTACTTCTACTCCACTACATCTCAGATACAAACGGGTACGGTCGCCCCTTTTCCATCTCGCCCCACTACTCTACTTAGCTGTAGATAACCAACAATTCATGTTGGTGATTATATAAAAGGTATTATTATATTAATTTATAATTGTTGGGTTCACTCTCTCTGTATATCCATGGACATAATAATAGCATCATGATGCAATTACAAAACATGGACTGGAAGAAATGTGTTTAATAAAACTACGTGGATTGTTTACAAAGCACTGAAATAAAGCAGTCACCGTCTCTGTCTCATGTTATTCTTTCTTGCTTTTACAGAGTACAGAGATCGACTACAATTTCAGATTTCAGCAGGGAGAGGGAGGGAGATACTAAATGTACCGTTAGCGAGATTAACACGAGTTGCTAAAGGGGCGAGGTCTTTGGTGCGGGGTATGGCGAGCCATGGTGAGACCGAGAGAGGGAGTGAATATCCATCAGGACACTCCGTGAGCGGGGACGGGCGCGCATATGGACTCTCTGGCTGCGTTTCATCACCCATAAAAGTTCACCTCACACCTTCTGAGCTCTCAGCTTGCCGAAGGTCATCACTGATCCACGGGGTGCTTTGTTTTGTTTCGTTTCTTTTTCCCACAGAGCGACGTCCCGGCTCCTCCATGGCAGAATTATTGAAGTGTCAGCACATAGGTCGGGCTAATTAATCATTGTGTAATTCCCCCCCCCCCCCCCCCCCCCCCCCCGTGTGTGCCAGTGCAGCCTTTTTTTTTGCCACCAGTCAAGTCCCAGTGCGTCCTTAACCCATTCTGAACGGGCACCCATTTTGGTGTTGGCATCATGTTATGCTTTAGCTATTGAAAAATAGCAGATCTACAAGCTCATATCGCGCCACCGAGTGGCGCGATACGAGCTTGTAGGTCTGCTATTTTTGAAAAATCGAAGAACGACTGACATTTTTAGAATCTGATCTCAGGTCAGAATGGGTTAATCAGACCAGTGTGTGTCCAGTGGAAAACCTCGTATGAATCTGATCTCAGGTCAGAATGGGTTAACTCTGGAAATAAGTTTGCTCACTCCATTTTTCAGAGTTTGAACAGCAATTCCATTATACGGTGATGATTAGCCTAATGAAGTCACTTGGGGATTGGTCTGCAGCGGCGTGTCGCCACTCGGGGTGCTCCAAAAGGGCCCCGTGTCACCACCGCTCGGCTTCCTCGCCAAAGGCCAAACTCGGCGCCCTGTTCAATAAGTAAAGCGATACTGTCGACACTTTAGCAACTGCGGTGAGCTCCACAGTCCTTTTGTTTTTTCTTTTTCTCACTATATCCCTCAGGACCACAAAGAGAGAAAGCAAAGAAAGAAATTGTCGGGCTTCTATGATTCTTTGCGTCATGCCCTTGGCTGGAGTTGAAATAAAGTTAAAGCAGAAATAACATGCATTTTAAAACTGTTTTTAATATTTAATATCATATGTCCCTCAAACGTATTTCTAATGGTTTGAGAATCAATCACCACTCTGATATAACCAGTCCTTGTCATTTCTTTCTGGACTTTGAAAGCAGTTTTAGCTGCAGTACCACAATGTCCTGAGGTGGTGGGGGTGCTGATGTGCAGATATTTAATATTTGAGTCATTATAATACTGATGCTAGATGAAACCAGGCTTGTTTCCATTCCATGCCAGCTTGGAAAATCAACAATGGCGGACATTGTAAACAAAGTGGAAATGCAAATTTGGAACTAAAGACTGAAGAAGAGGAGGAATTATACAAAGTAGGGTGACATTGATGACATCACGATGAGGACAAAATCAGTTGAGCTGTTCCTGAGAGCAATTTCCATTAAAGCACCCATATGATATGAAAGCCTGATTGTTCAAAATTGGTTATTTGTGGGGATAGAAAACACATATGGGAGCCACAAAAGAATATGAAAAAGTAGAATGTTATGTTATAGGTCCTTTAAAGAAAGAAGAAGAAACAAAAGTTAGAGCACAGAGTGTTTGAGCTGTTAATGATCTAATAATTTAATAATTGTTTTAATTCACTGTAGTGTGTGTGTGTGTGTGTGTGTGTGTGTGTGTGTGTGTGCGCACTCCTTCTTAGAGTAGCTGCAATACAAAAAGATCTACCACTCGTAACTAACCTCTCGGTTCTTAATCCACAGAGAGTGACAGAGGCCTGTAACTGTGTCACGTCTCTCCATGGAAACATTGAGCTTCTTCTTTGATCCATATAATTCTCCTCTTCATTTTCCCCTGTAATTGCATCAAAGTTTGCATTTCAAAAATATTAATTAAATTAAAGGAATACACAACTCCACAAGATCTCCCCGGATGACCTCAAAGAGCTGAAACGGAATACTGATCAAATGTCATTAGTCTGAGAGCCTGTCTGTCTGTCGTCGGGGAGAAGGGCATCAATAAGACACTACACTGAAGTTGTATTATTGCACTCAGACTCTGATGAAAAGGGCCTTTTATCTTGCATTTGCATTTGAAGTTCCATACTCACGAGGGCTATAATAATCATTAATAGCACAAATGGTAACATTTGTTTAACAACGACCTGTTTTTATGCCTCGTCAAAACGTGGTATTCTCACCTAATGTCCACTAAAAAATGTCACCTATAATGACATGCCCGAAATAGGGACACCAGGTTGAACGTGGTTAAAGATGAATGAGCTTGAATCTATTTAAATGAACGTTAAATTAAACAAATTAATCAACAACACTTGGCATCACTATCACCATTTAACACGCCTCAACTGCTAAATTCCTTTTTAACACTTCAACTGAGCACGTTTTCTTTGAGCATCACCATCAAGTGCATTTCTTTTCTTCCCCCATAATTGTACATACATTTGAAATGGAAACATTGTTTTTTATCTCTAGTGTTTTTATTTAACTAGTCCTTACCAGTTCTGAATTCTGTTGCGCGGAAAAGTGTGTCCCAGTATTAATCTGTGTCCGTCCCAACATGCATTTTCACTGGTGACACGTGATTTGCGGGGAGATGTTTTTTTTTAACGCACATTCATTTAATTAAGATGATTGTTAGAATGTTTGGCGTGTGTAATGCAGGGCAGATTGAGGTTGGAGGACAGGGCTGTGCGGCGCTAGGTTCCGTGAGGCGGTCCGTGCGTTGTGAGGCGGTCCGTGCGTCGTGGTGTTGTGAGGCGGTCCGTGCGTCGTGGCGTTGTGAGGCGGTCCGTGCGTTGTGAGGCGGTCCGTGCGTCGTGGCGTTGTGAGGCGGTCCGTGCGTCGTGGCGTTGTGAGATGGCGCAGAAAGCGAGCAGCTGTCTTGCTCTATGCTAAGGAACTACTCTGACTGACTGACAGACAGTCCGCTAAATTATGGGGAGTTTCCCCGGCTGGACGTAGTGCGTGGAAGGAAGTGGAACACGTTATTTCGACCAGTTCCTTTCCCCTCCATCAGGCGGGGAGACCAGGATTACTGCATGTTTTTTGTGAGGGTACCTACCCTAGGGGACACGGGGAGAACATGTGAGGGTACCTACCCTAGGGGACACGGGGAGAACATGCAAACTCCACACAGAAAGGCCCTCCAAGCTGGTATCCGTCGGGGTCTAGACTACTCACTCCCAACCTGTGGGCCAGGGCCCACTGGCAGGCCATCTCGATATTGCAAGTGGGCCCCCAAATCATTCGCAAAACACACACACACACAAGATTTTATTGGGAATACAACAATAATATCTGTCCGTCTGTCTGTCTGGTTTTCATTTTCCTCTCCTTTCCAACTGTGCCCCTAGAGTAAGTAACTATTTAAGTACTATATCCCCTGTCTGTCTGCGTTCAGCTCCAGAGGACCCTGTCGGAGCTGGACGAGGATGACCCGTGCTACGAGTTTCGACGGGAGCGCTTCACGGTGCATCGCACACACCTGTACTTCCTCCACTACGAGTACGAGACCAGCACCGACCACACGGATGTCACGCTGGTCGCCCAGCTCTCCATGGACAGGTACCATGCCACTGAAACCACTCACTCCAGTGTTGGTTTTCCTTTTCAAAATGGAAACAAACAATAAAACAGTAGTCGCAGGTTCATAGAAAAAATGTAAACATCAGATTTTAGTGTCAGTGACTCAGAGGTAACAAACGTATAAATCACAGAGATCATGGGCAGACATAATGAAATGTTGATTTTGATGGAACTTTTTTATTTTAGTTTTAGTCATAGTCTTATACTGGATATCCACTAGTCACTTCCTAAGATTTTAGTCTAGTCAATGGCCCGGTTTCCCAAAGGACCATTGATTGGCTGCATGAACACTATGTCCTTTTTTGGGAAACACTATCAAACACAATAACATAGAAACACACAACCTGGACTAGAGCACAGCCATACCTGTCCTCATTGCGCACATAAGGCCTCCTGCTTGAATACACAAACCTGTTTCCCTAAAGCCTCTTTAGCCTACACACACCTGTCGACATGTGGCAGTATTAAAACCATTCGCAGAGAAATGTGTGGTGTGAGTGGTGACTTTCTTCATCTCATTTAAATATAAAAACTTTGAAATGAAGGCCTACTTCAGCATCAAAGAAATAAAAAAAAAAAAAAAAAAAAAGAGTAAAGAGAGCCTACTGTCAGCTGTCCAGCAGTCCAAATAGTATTAAATTAAATTTCAGAATGGTAGACCTGAGGCCTACCATACCAGGCCTCAGGCCTGAAGCTTACCATACCAGGCATCAGGCCTGAGGCCTACCATTGCGTGGCACATCTATGCATGGAATGTGCGGCCTAGAGGGCAACTGAGCATGTGCAACACCATGGTGTAAGACAGGGTTCCCCAATTAATTTTCCTCAAGGGCCATATTTTGACTAGCGTACCAGGCTGGGGGCCGAGTCTGCACGCGCAAGGTCATTTGAAAAGGATGCCCAGTTTGACATGCATACGCTTCTGACCCCCATTTAATGCCATTTATATCTGGGACCCTTAAAAAAAAAAAAAAACATTTTTTTTTTTTTGGAAATTCTTTCATGGGCCACAAGGGGGCGCTCTGTGGGCCGCAAATGGCCCGCGGGCCGCCTATTGGGGAACCCTGGTGTAAGAGTTGTACTTTGGGAAACCGGGCCATTATATTTAGTCTTAGTTTTAGTCATCATAGCTTATAGTTTGCATTTAGTTTTCGTCCGTGAAAAAAGATAGTCGACGAACATTTTTTGTCATACTATTAGTCAACAAACACTCACACAGTGTGTGCCTTACATCAATGTTCTATTTATACAAGCATCCGTCGTCCATGACCTCTCTGAATTTAAATTGGTGGCGGTTATTGTGAAAAACATTTGCAACTTACAACTTTGAAAACGACGCAAACACATTTCCTTTCCCTGAACTGGGAGAACATCAAGACAGGCCGTCTCGAAACCTCTTTTTCTTTTCTACAAATGAAATCAAAACGCATCAAAAGAACAGACGGATCAAACAACACAATTATGTGTCCGTCTGTTGTTCCTTTTCCAGCACTACTGCGGAAGGACTTTGTTACATCTCATCTCTGTCGAGTGGAAACCTCATACCGTATGTCCAATACTGTTACTTTTCAGGATTCAAATTCAGAGTCGAAAAAGTGCAAAAGTAGCAGATCTACAAGCTCAAAATGTGTCTCGTTGCAGCATGTTTGAAGCTTGCGGATCTGCAACTTTTGACGCTTTCGTGTGACGCTTTGGTACAGTATATAGATTTACGAACAAATAGTTAAAATATGGAGATAGGATGTTTCTGTCTGACAGCAAACGATATCAACATGAATGCTTCTTTTTGTGTTTTTGTTTCTTGTCGGGCAGATCTTTTTTCCAAACGGGGGTGGGTGGGGTGTTCCAATGTAGTTGTTATTTAGTCACACGTTTTTGTCATTGTTGGTTTTATTGGTATTTATAAAAACCCCAAAACTGAACTACTTTAATAATGACTTTAACTGCTTTTGTTGTGATCGAGTATATCTCTTATATCTGCTACTTTTGCACAGCACTGTTTTACAACAGGACATTATTTTTTTTATATATATATATACATTATTTTTATTCTTGAGTTTTTGGTGAACAGATCGTGTTGAGCAGCACAGTTCAATACTTCAATTGTTACATTTCAAGTATTTACACTCATTATCTTACAAGCCATCCAGTTCTAGAGAATTATTCACGAGACACAAAAAAAAGCAACCGCCACAAGTTGAAATAATTATGGAGATACAAGTTGTCTGTCTGACGACGACGACGGGCTCCATTGCTCTGGTGGCAGCTCAGCTTGTGACAGCACTATTGGGAGAGAGATTATGAAACAAACAGAGTAGTTTGGGTTTGCTGGCCCCTCCATCTCCACAATCCCTCTTTATTTGTTCACCCGTGACACTCAGAAAGATGGGAGGAGAGAGGGAGCCCATGCGTCGGAGATGGGAAGCCATCGCTCGTATCGCCGCTGCCGGGGCGGAAAGCTTGTATGTCCAAAATGGTCACTTTTTTCCCCGGAAATGATGATAAAACAAAAACAAAGTGTTCCATGTAGTTATTATGTTGTCTCAAGCTCTTGGTAATATGTGTCATTATTGTGATTCAGTGTTTATACAAAGCAAGGACACACTTTCAGTTTAACATTTTTTTTCTAAAAGAACAAAAACACCACGGAATATGGAGATAATGTACGAGCTTTCCACCCGACACTTCACAGCGTTTCTGCCCAGTGATGCGTCTCCTCCCTGGCCACGTGCACGTCCTCTCCGCGTGTGTGTGTTCCTCTCCACGTCTGTCAGAATGTGTCTTCAGTCTGCGGCTGACTCGTATACCACTCTTCAATTCAGCGGAAATGAACGGGCCCGGTGGCTGGCTTGTCGCAAGCCGTGACACCGGCGCTGATTGAACATGGTCTGCGTCTCACAGGAGAGGTCCCTGTTGTTGGCACAAGTTATTAACCCACCGTGCAAGAGAGCCTTGTTTACTGTGTCACTGTAACGACATTGGGAAAAATGGAGAGAAAACACAAACCCTTGTGCCGTTGTCGAAAACGAAATCTAGAGGAGTCCTATTTTAGGGACATCGTCAAAGAATATGAAGGAGTTTTTTGTGCGCCGACAAAAATGAAAGCCTGGGCATCGAGGCTAGATATAGATTGGTTCAGTGATGGAATGTGATGTGGAAAATGTCATTGATCTCATTTTCAAATCAAAAATAGATTTGATTATTTATATTTTGTAAAGAAATTAAGTTTAATTGACTGCTGCAGCGCTAAGGCTGTGCTCGAGCGGTCGAACACGCTCTCAGCAAAAGCCCATTGTTTGAGGATAGTAAAGTGGTACCATTTAAACTCTATATCGTTGCTGTCGGGCAGAAACCTCCTATCCTTTTTTTTTACCTTTTTTGTAAATTACACTACTTGATCACACTACTGTCACACAAACGCATCAAAAGTAGCAGATCCACAAGCTCGAATCGCGGTGAGAAAGACGCAGTATGAGCTTGTAGATCTGCTACTTTTGCTGTTTTTTCATTTGAATCCTGAAAAGTAACGGTTTTAGACATAAGGGGGTTTCCACACGAGACGATACACTGTTTGTTGACATGGTTCTATACTAGGTCCCCTCTTGTTTCCTACACTAAATATCTCTATTTATTTATTTTATTCCGAAATTTCACCAGGGAATAAGCCCCCGAAAACACCTGATCTGCAAAGCTCACATTTCACGTCTCATTAATTTGAGATATGGCGAGTGACGTTCCATTGCCATGGAAACCAAAACACTGTTCAAAGTACACACTTAAAAAGAAATTGCTTGCGCCCCCCTTGAAGGCAGACTCTCCTGTCTGCCGCTAATTCAAAAACGAGCCCCCGTCGCGTCGCTTCTGCTCAACTCTGCAAAGCCCTGAAAAGACCCCCAAAATATTGAATTATTTTGCAATGTTTGTGCATGTGGTCAACACACACACGCACACACACACACACACACACACACACACACACAGTATTATGCTTGCAACAAATCCCGTTTGATATCAGCCAGAATCCGGTCTATCCCACTCTTTGGCTTCAGTTTCTTGTCTCTAAAGTCTCTTATCTATACGAAGCAATAACTGGCTCAAAATCTGCCAAAACGGGAACCGTGCGTGTCCTCCACAGAAGAAGCACACGTTCGATGCCGGGCAATGGTGCCTCTTGCCCGACAAACACAAATCTCTCATGCGTGATAATCTGTGATTAAGCACACCTGAAATCATTTGGCAGACAGACACACCCACCAAGTGGCCTACTACTGTCTGTAGAGTTGCAGCTGATAAGCCACAATGTGAAACAGTTTTTTATTTGTTTGTTTTTAGAAAGTTCACAAACACCCCGCCCGGTTCAATTTCATAAAGATCATCACATTAGTGCTCAAAAGTAGCACAAGTAATCCCAGGATCTCTAACGGCAGACACTCTACACTTTGCCATTTATATGCTAATTTCATTGTTTAGCCCATTCTGACCGGGCACCCATTTTGGTGTCAGCATCATGTTATGCTTTAGCTATTTAAAAATAGCAGATCTACAAGCTCATATCGCGCCACCGAGTGGCGCGATACGAGCTTGTAGGTCTGCTATTTTTGAAAAATCAAAGAGCGACTGACATTTTTAGAATCTGATCTCAGGTCAGAATGGGTTCATCAGACCAGTGTGTGTCCGGCGGAAACCTCGTATGAATCTGATCTCAGGTCAGAATGGGTTATCTTTCATCGCTCGCAGCGAGCTCCGTAATTGTAAACACACTTCCACGGTGAACCCCACGCTGTGTTCGTGTGGGCGTCCGATGCCTTGCACATTTGGAGGGGCTGCTGTCGGGCAGAAACCTCGTATCACTTTCAACAGGACGGGAACCCCTTTTTGATGTTTTTACCATTATTTTTACACTTTAGCTGTTGAAAAATAGCAGGTCTACATGCTCATAGCATGACACGGAGTGCCGCGCTATACGAGCTTGAAGATCTGCTATTTTTTCGGAGCGAACATTTTTAATTTTAACTCAAATATTTTCTTCTGGGGAGTCCGTGGAACAACATTTTTCAGATGTGGTTCCGTGGCCAAATACAGATGGTTAGTTTTCAGAAAACTGTTTTAGAAGCCATTTTTTGTATCGGCCTCGGGTCTAAATGGGTTAATGTTATCTTCTGTTTTATTATTATCATAATTTTTATCGATGATGTACTGTACATTGTTGAACAGAAAATCTATTTTCGCTGGAAACGAAAGTGGTGTCTGAGGGTGAGGGTTGTATTAATATTTAACCAGTAATTAAGGCATGAACAACTAAATCGTAATTTCATTGTTCCTTTTCCTGAAAAGTTGTGAACATACAAGGTTTTCACCTGACAGAGACGATATGAACTTCAATGTATATGCGTTTCTCTCTCTGCCTTTTTCTTTAATTCTTTCTATTTATTTTTCTTGTTCCATTACTCTCTCTGGCTGTCTGGTAATCTCCCTGGTTTGTTTGAATCACTCAAGGAGCCTTGTTTGAGCTGCAAGGAGTTGATATATAATATTAAAAGCTGTAAATTAAAGTCAAACGAGGGATTATGATCGCCTTGCAAAGCTGCGAGAACATCCGGAATTCCATCTCGGGAAGTCCAATAAATCCTACTTATCCAACTCATATTTCCTATGATAATTTCTATGATTTGTACGTGCTTCTTACTACTGCGCTGTGGAAACTCATGGTAGGTAGGTAGGTAGGTAGATAGATATCAAGATTTATTTATTTCATACATTAACACCATCCTAAATCATACTACAGCGTCACACAAAAGCATCAAAAGTAGCAGTGGGGGGTGTCATGTCTTAATAACCCATTCTGAACGGGAACCCATTTTGGTGTTAGCATCATGTTATGCTTGAGCTATTGAAAAATAGCAGATCTACAAGCTCATAGCGCGCCACCGAGTGGCGCGCTACGAGCTTGTAGGTCTGCTATTTTTTTTTTTATCGAAGAACGACTGACATTTTTTAGAATATGATCTCGGGTCAGAATGGGTTAATCAGACCAGTGTGTGTCCAGTGGAAACCTCGTATGAATCTGATCTCAGGTCAGACAGAATGGGTTAACTACTTCGCTACTGGTGCCCAAGGATTTTACAAATATTTACTGTACAAAAAAAAAATGAATTCCGCAAACTGGAGAGCTGAGAACCAGTGTGCGGACTTAATTGTTTTTCACTGTTGATCTGCCGTTCACCCAGCACCTGGACTTTGATTAGGATATGCATGCACTATATCTTTTATAGTATTTACAAGATCTTGTGACTTGATATTAACTACATTGGGTCAATTTGTTCTCTCCATTTCCCGAAAAGTAAGGGTTTTGGACTGTATAAGGTTTCTGCCCAACGGCGAGGCTACAGTTCCTTTAGGTTTATTGATATTTGCCCAGAGGCAGAGCCAGCCATTAGCTTTAAAGTGGCAGCTTCTGGACCACACGCTGTAGAAATTTGAAAGGATTCCAAGATCATGGGCATCTTTGAGAGCATCGTAAAAACTGCACTCTACACTCTAGGAAAGCGTGTCACAACCACTTGACGCACAGAAGTGTGCGCTCGCACACACACAACACACACACACACACACACTTTACAGCAGAATAGCCAGTCTACAAGCTAACTACGTGTCGCACTGCGATGCCGTGTGAGCTTGTGGATTTACATTGTACTGTTCTCCACCTCGGCCTGATCCTCACAAATCTATTTCTCATATTCTACTATAGTCACAGGAACTACAAACGCGCGCACACACACGTCGATACTCTCACCCCCTCTAATATAAATACAGTAGCGTGTCTGCGCTGCTCTGGCCTGCGCTGAGAAATTCTCGTGGACAAATTAGAAAGTGAACTCCTCGCTGCTTCTCAAATGTCATTGGCCACGCTATCAGGGAATGGCATTGATTTTGTGTTTGAAATGTCAACTCCAAAGCCCTGAAGCTATTGGCACTTCATTTTAGCCGGTGAAAGTGGATCGCCACTGTGGCGAAGCAGGCTTTTGTGATCGGAAGAGGAGCGGGTAGGATCCAGTTAACATCTAAAACCACTTTTGTTTTTGCATGCGTCCGCTCAGTTCTGATTTTAACTTTAAGGAATTGGACGTTGAGAACAGTGGTTGTCAGCCTTTTTTTGGATCAGGGCATCTGTGGTCCACCAATCAAACCACTTACAGTAGCGCAGCAACTGAATGGCTGCGGCCTAATACATATCATTTTGAGGGTCCTTGACATGAAAAACAACCACTGATATCTAGATATAAAAACTGTCAGGGTTTAGAAGACATTTTTATAATCGGCCTCAGGTCTTAATCCATTCAGAACGGGAACCCCTTTTGGTGTTTTAAGCATTGTTATACTTTAGCTATTGGAAAATAGCAGATCTACAAGCTCATAGCGCGGCACCAAGTGCTGCGCTATGAGCTTGTAGATCTGTTTTTTTGTGAAAAATCGTGATAATGTGGCGCAAATCTTTGAATATATGTTCTTTCAGAGCGAACGTTTTTAACTAAAGTTTTTGCTTCTGGGAGCGCCCCAGGAACAACATATTTTCAGATGGGGGGTCGGCGGCTAAATTACATATATTTTTGGTGGTCCTTGACTTGAAAATGTTTGAGAACCAACTGACATACAGTAGAAACATGAGGTTTTTCAGACAACTGTCAGCATTTGGAAGACATTTGTAGAATCGTCCTCGGGTCTAAATGAGTTAATGTTTTAATAAGGTAATCAGTCAATCACTCAATCAATCTCAAAACTCAAAAAATGGTTTGATATAAATAAGCTCTCGCTGAATTTGGAAAAAACTAAGTTCATGGTTTTTGGAAATAGGAAAAAGGATGACCAGGTGGAAGTAGTCATAGATGGAGTGGCCATCGCAAGAGTATCAGAATTTCGGTTCTTAGGTGTAATAATGGATGACAAATTAACATGGAAATCCCATATAGCGCATGTTAAGAAAAAGATCTCGAAGAGCATCTTTATTTTAAACAAAGTGAAGCATGTGCTAGCAAAAGAAGCAATGCGAATATTATATTTTTCACTAATTTCTCCATATCTTAGTTATTGTGCTGAAGTGTGGGGGAATACGTACATGACTACCACAAAACCATTATACTTATTACAGAAGAGAGCAGTATGAATCATGCACAAAGTGCATTATAGAGAGCACACAAATGGTCTATTTATAAAATCGAGGGTATTGAAACTTGAACATGTCGTGAAGCTACAAACCTTATTAATTATGTTCAGGGCAAAAAGCTAAACATTACCAGTTAATTTACAACAGCTATTTGAACCTAGTTCAGAAAGTGGGGATAGTAGGAGGAAATTTGACTTTAAACATAAAGTTGCACGGACCACTCAAAGACTGATGTGTCCTTCGATAACAGGAATACGGAATTCTCTGGATGACAATTTAAAGGGTTGTACAAATATTATAAAATAAATTACAAAAATCTAATATTTAGGCAATATGAAGCCGACGAATAGGTTAGCTATTCTTTTTTGCACGTGTCATTGCTCAACTTCTTGCTTGTTTTGTCTTACTCTTTTGTTTTTTGTTGTTTTATTTTGTTTTTGTTTGTTTTGTTTAGATGTGTATGAGCCAATCATTAAAGTAAAAACTAACTTGAGTGAAAAGGGGGCAGGTACTTTATTTATTTTTATTTATTTATTCAGATAATTTATTCTTCTTCCTGCTCCTTTTCGTCATGGGTGTATCAGATAGGTATGAAAAACAAATGAAGTATGTAAGACAAATGAATCATCTATTATGATTTGTACTGTATTGTGATACTCCATGTGCGAAATAAAATGAAATGAAAATCTCCCTGCAGGCTCCAGATGCTGGAGGCCATCTGCAAGCACTGGGAGGGCCCCATCAGCCTGGCCCTCTACCTGTCGGACGCCGAGGCGCAGCAGTTCCTGCGCTACGCGCAGGGCTCCGAGGTGCTGATGTCGCGCGGCAACGTGGGCTACCACGTCGTGTACAAGGAGGGCCAGTTCTACCCCGTCAACCTGCTGCGCAACGTGGCCATGCGGCAGGTCAACACGCCCTACATGTTCCTCTCCGACATCGACTTCCTCCCCATGTATGGCCTCTACGAGTACCTCAGGTAGGACACATAACCCATTCTGACCTGAGATCGGATTCATACGAGGTTTCCGCCGGACACACACTGGTCTGATTAACCCATTCTGACCTGAGATCAGATTCTAAAAAAATGCTTCGATTTTTCAAAAATAGCAGACCTACAAGCTCGTATCGCGCCACTCGGTGGCGCGATATGAGCTTGTAGATCTGCTATTTTTCAATAGCTAAAGCACAACGTGATGCCGACACCAAAATGGGTGCCCGGTCAGAATGGGATAAACAGTGCAAGTTGAGATGTACTCGGCTATACGGGGGTCTGCTCTGTGCTTGGTCTGCTCTTTTGTCCCTTTACCAAACCTATTCGCCGAGAATATCCGATCTACCCGCTTGTACGTTGACTATTTTTGTCAAATGTTGTTTTGGCCTCCTGTGGCCCAGCCTTTTTGATATATATATTTTTAGTTAGTTTTCGTCATAGTCTTTTGAATAAAATTCCTTTTAGTTTTTGTCTAGTTTTAGTACAATACAGTTAATTTTGTCAACTAAAATGTATTTTGGCAGGCCTTGATGGCATCGCAATGCCTGATTTTACACTTGTTGCATGCTGAAAATAGCCGATCTACAAGCTCTGCTATTTTCAGTGCAACCAAACTTGTCTTTTAGTTTGACTGGATCTCTTCTCTTCTCGTCAACTCCCTTACATTTTAGTCTGGTTTTCATCAGTAAATATATTGAATCTTAGTTTTAAGACTTTTTTGCTTGAGTTTTCGTCAGTGAAAAAAGGCAGTCGATAGTTTTTTCGTCATAGTTTTAATCGACTGAATCAACATTGATGTGATGTCATGTGGCTCAGCCACATGTTTGGCACGTCATCATTGTAGCTCATGAAGTTCTCTGACTCCACTATGGCGTTCATTGGCCAAGGTTAATGCTTTTGGTCTCGCATGACTTAAAATATGAGTGAGCTCAACTTCACGTGTGTGTGTGTGTGTGTGTGTGTGTGTGGGTGTGTGTGTGTGTGTGTGTGTGTGTGTGTGTGTGTGTGTGTGTGTGTGTGTGTGTGTGTGTGTGTGTGTGTAGGAAGTCAGTGGTACAGCTGGACATGTCTAACACGAAGAAGGCTCTGGTGGTCCCGGCCTTTGAGACCCTGCGCTACCGTCTGTCTTATCCCAAGTCCAAGGCCGAGCTCCTCTCCCAGCTGGACATGGGCACGCTATTCACCTTCAGGTGATTAATCCCTCACATTGAATGAACCATAACGTTTTTCCAAGGACCCCCAAATAGGGGTGCACGATTATGAAATGATGACCGATATCCGATCTCCGATTATTTGCAGTCATATCTGCCGATAGCCCTAGGGGCTTGGCCCAAAAGCCTGTTAACCCATTCTGACCTGAGATCAGATTCATTCGAGGTTTCCACTGGACACACACTGGTCTGATTGACCCATTCTGACCTGAGATCAGATTCTAAAAAATGTCAGTCGTTCTTCGATTATTCAAAAATAGCAGACCTACAAGCTCGTATCGCGCCACTCGGTGTCGCGATATGAGCTTGTAGATCTGCTATTTTTCAATAGCTAAAGCATAACATGATGCTAACACCAAAATGGGTGCCCGTTCAGAATGGGTTAATAAAGTATTCAATCAATCAATAAATAGCATAATACTTTTCAAAGTGGCTGTTTTCACAACTGAATGACAACTCAATGAGATGAGTACACAAATTAAATTAAACTTTGATTTATTATGGCATTTTTATGGCTAATTCTGATTATGCTACCGATTAATCTTGCATCCCCTACCCCCAAATTAATATTTATACGGCATGTCTGCAGACCCACATCTGAAAGTATTTTGTGCGATACGAGATTTGTTCGGTGGAAATGTTTCAAAAACATAACAAGATGTTCGCATTTTTCTTCTATAAAAAGAAAATAGCTGATCTACAAGCTCACGACGTGTTGCATTGAGCTCGTAGATCTGCTCTTTTCAATTAGCCTATGTGGGTTTAAACTGGATACACTGCTTTTTGATGTCCCGTTAAGGGCCCTTGGCGGTCCTCAGACCCCTCTTTGAGAACCACTGGGATAAACCACCCGTCATTAAATTGTTGAATATAATATTATGATTCTAGTGACGCTGCAGTAGGAGTTTATATTGGATGCAACAGCTTTTTGTGGTGGTAAAAGATGCAGCTAATCAATAAAGAGAAAAAATGCCTTGGGAAAATGAAAGGAGAAAAAAAAAAACTATTACCATGAGCAGAATAGGTTTTTTTTTCCCCCCATCAAAATGTAATTTCTCAGAAGCACTAAAGGTAAGTAAGCTTAAATGAAAAACACAATCCAGTACTTTGTGGGTGTTCTCCTCGTGTATAATGTAGAGCCTTGGGTAACAAAAACTAATATTGCTTTTTTTGTTTGTTTTTATATGTATATTTATATATAATCTATAAAAAAGGCCTGAAGGTGGAACTACAAAATTAACTGTCCCAAAACCATGCGTTCTGTTTACTGTAGCGTGGGCAAGGTAGCTGAAAGAACCAAAACTCATAACAAAAGTTTATACTTTGCGCATACTGTAGGCATATTATGTGACTCTTTTTGATACAGATACAGTCTCCAGGAGAGGAGAAAAACAGATTTTATTTTATTTTATGCAAATGAGTTAATATCACAGGCAGACTCTTCACATACTAGAGCATGTCTGGAATAAATGTCAGAGCTGAAATTGACATGTAAATATGAAATAAAGGCTTAAACATGTAGCTAGGTGTAATGTTGGAGTCCTTGGAACCTTTCAAGCCTGTTTTCTCAACTCGCTGCTTCTCTGCAAGACATTGCTCTATAAGCCATATCTCCAAAACTGGTGGGTCAAACTGAACAACCAATATGACAATTTGAAGCTATGGTTCCCTGCTTTCATATAGAAACTATAGAAAGATACGCACATCACTTCATGGAGGTGCTGGGTTCAAAAAGTATCTTTTGGAGCATACGAGTGTGCGGGTTCCCTTCTCTTTTCCCTGCTTTCATATGAAATGAAAACAAAATCAATGACTTAACCCATTCTGAACGGGCACCCATTTTGGTGTCAGCATCATGTTATGCTTTAGCTATTGAAAAATAGCAGATCTACAAGCTCATATCGCGCCACCGAGTGGCGCGATACGAGCTTGTAGGTCTGCCATTTTTGAAAAATCGAAGAACGACTGACATTTTTAGAATCTGATCTCAGGTCAGAATGGGTTCATCAGACCAGTGTGTTGTCCAGTGGAAACCTCGTATGAATCTGATCTCAGGTCAGAATGGGTTAATCAGAAGCGGTCACAGATTATGTAGCTTGAAGAATCGAAACTGATGTCAATGCCGTGTGCAGGTACCACGTGTGGACGAAGGGGCACGCGCCCACCAACTTCGCCAAGTGGAGGACGGCCACCACGCCCTACAGGGTGCAGTGGGAGGCCGACTTTGAGCCGTACGTCATGGTGCGCCGGGACAGCCCCGAGTACGACCGGCGCTTTGTGGGCTTCGGCTGGAACAAAGTGGCTCACATCATGGAGCTGGACGCGCAGGTATGCAGGCCACTCACACCCTCACACCTCCGCTTTTAGGGCCATTGCCATTGCCAAGTTTTAAGTTGACGATTAGGTTGTCGCACAAATAATTGCGATTAACGATTTAATTGTGGGGGTTTTTTTTGCCATTGAACATTGGAACTTGGATATTTTGATTGCCTTTAAGGCTTCGTAATAAAAACAATGCACAGGGCAGATATGACAAGTATTTTAAATGTACAAAGAAATTACTTACAGTACATATTTAATCGTCAAAATGACCCGTTTAATGTCACAAAATGACCTGTTGTAAAAGATCTGCTATGTCTGATGATTATGCAAAAATGTTGTGATTATCTCACATTATTGCGATCTATGTAAATTAGCTTTATTACTCTGATGCAGTTGTCGCCTCTTAACCAGAACATGGATACTTTATTAACAAGTCTGTAACAGTACAGGTAGTACAGTCAAAGGTTATGCTGAAAGGATAACGCAAAACGACCCTGGGGGCTTGTTTCCATTGTGGTCCAATGCATAGAACACAATCCAATACATATTGGAAGATGTTTGGTACAGTACAGATGCACTGTACCAAACATCTTTTGCACAGATGAACTGAAACACAAGTGATCGCTGAATTGCACTGTTTTTAGGTAGACTATACAGTACGTACTTATTCTAGGATTCTATGTTTTTTTTTCCCTGTCTTATTTGTCGTATTTACAGTCCCTATTCTGGGCATGCCATAATGATTGTCAAAATAGTCAAACATTCTGTTAAAATAGCCAATCTACACAAGGAGGGGACCCTGGGGGATCCCTGTCAACAATACGGTTTTAAGGGGTTTTAAGTCATACTTTTGGAAGAGAGTTGATTTTCTTTTCACACATTAATGATTGTTCCTCCTAATTGGATTAGACCTTAGAAGTAAGAGCAGCATTTATTCTAAATGGAGTGGGTGCTCCCATTATGAAGAAGGATTTGGGGCATCCATTGTGTTCTTCAGAGCAAAATGAAACTACTTCATTTTAGTTAAATTATAATAACAATCATTTAAAAAAAATGAAATGTTAGAAAAAGGCGTTTATAAAACAGCATTGCTGTGTTTAGGTGCCTGTTGATAAAACGTTCTACGTACAACTGCAAAATGTTTATTAGTTGAAGAATATTGATAAATTGTATGTGAAAAGTGATTTGGGGTTTATTCTGCTTGTTGCTAATGGCTGGTTAAACTAGACATTAACATGTAATTGCCATAAAAGCAATTAGTAGAAACACTTTTTTTTTAAAGTCATGGCTAGTATTTACAATTTGTGACAAGAAGAATGCATGACATTAGATCTTAATAACTTACCTGCAATACTTATTAGTAATTCTGCTTACTACACTACTAACACAGCCATACCTTGGTAGGGTAGGGCAGAACACAATAGAATGGCCTCTGTGTGTGTGTCTTGCTGTCCTGGTCAAAGCCAGTCACTTGTGGAGAAGCAAGCACTCAGTTGAGTAATTCAACATAATTATGTCTCAGGGTTCAGGTAGATACAGTCCATAGAAAATAATACCAGCACTCACGTTATATCGAGTAGGATTCTTGTTTCCAACAAGAATCCTATTTGATATAACGCGAGTGCTGGTATTATTTTCTATGGACCAAAGCCAGTCACTGTCAGGTGAAAAGAAGCTTAGGCCAGTGTTTATTTTGACAGAAATCGTTTGTTCGTTTGTTCGTTCATTCAAAATAGTCTATTGAATAAAAAAATAGTTTTGTCACCTGAAAAGTTAGCGTTTTAGTCTAGTTTTAGTCTACTAAATCATCAGTTGATTAAAATGTATTCTGGGGAATTGGCAGTGACTAAATTGGAGACGAAAATGGTGAGAACAAACAAGTAAATAAATACATGGTTTCAGACTCTTGGGTAATAACATTATGCACTTCCAGTGACATAATTGACCAGAGAAAGGGCTATTGGTTAGCTAACTGGCTAGCCTAGTCCAACAGGGCTCTATAGTAGGGCCCCTCCTGTCTTCGCTCCGCACGAATGTACCGAAAATATCAGTATATGTATATCCCTTCTCTCACAGGAGTACGAGTTTGTGGTCCTCCCCAACGCGTACATGATCCACATGCCGCACGCGCCCAGCTTCGACATCACCAAGTTCCGCTCCAACAAGCAGTACCGCGTCTGCCTCAAGACCCTCAAGGAGGAGTTCCAGCAGAACATGTCGAGGCGCTACGGCTTCGCCGCCCTCAAGTACATGACGGCCGACAACAACAGCTAGCCACCACTGCAGACCCTTCCAGACCTGGCCCCGGACTACTGACAAGCCCCCCATGTGGGGCTGGGGAGAGGAGGGACTACACACAATCCCCCTCCCCTGTGGGGCTGGGGAGAGGAGGGACTACAGACAATCCCCCTCCCCTGTGGGGCTGGGGAGAGGAGGGACTACAGACAATCCCCCTCCCCTGTGGGGCTGGGGAGAGGAGGGACTACAGACAATCCCCCTCCCCTGTAGGACTGGGGGGAGGATGGACTACACACAATCCCCCTCCCCTGTAGGGCTGGGGAGAGGATGGACTACACACAATCCCCCTCCCCTGTGGGGCTGGGGGGAGGATGGACTACACACAATCCCCCTCCCCTGTAGGACTGGGGGGAGGATGGACTACACACAATCCCCCTCCCCTGTAGGGCTGGGGAGAGGAGGGACTACAGACAATCCCCCTCCCCTGTAGGTTCTGGGGAGAGGAGGGACTACACACAATCCCCCTCTCCTGTAGGACTGGGGGGAGGATGGACTACACACAATCCCCCTCCCCTGTGGGGCTGGGGAGAGGAGGGACTACAGACAATCCCCCTCCCCTGTAGGACTGGGGGGAGGATGGACTACACACAATCCCCCTCCCCTGTGGGGCTGGGGAGAGGAGGGACTACAGACAATCCCCCCCCCCCCCCTCCCCTTGTGGGGCTTGGTAGAGGAGGGCTACCGGGGTCACACATAGCCCGCATCCGGACGTCTGGGGGTATTCTGTATTATTATTATTATACTTGCAGTGTGTGAGACTGGAGCTCCTCAGACTCTCATGCGATCGTTGAACCTCCTCGGCATGAACCAGGGGGGAAAGCAGCACGTGTCCAAACGTTGCTCCCACCCTCCGCCTCCTCCACTGGGGGACGGGGGAGGGGAGACTGGAAGACGTGCTCGTTCCAGCCAGGCCGACATCATCTATCTCTGCCTGGGTGTTGAGGTTTTGAAAGCCGCAAAAGATGACATGTTTCACCGCTTCTTTTTAGAATGACTTGGGCTTGCGCCCAGGCCGGCTTTTTTGTGCCCAAGGGCTGCTGACAAAATAACAATAGAAAAAAAAAAAAAGAACAGCAGCAGGCAGAGAGTGGCGGACTGGCTGCTGCCTCGGAAAGCAGACTTTTCATTGCCTTGCCATATTTGTAAGACCAGCAACTGAGGCTCCGCTGCTGTATTTGTGGGCTAACTGTAAGTGCGTGTTTCTGTGTGTGTGAGTGTGAGAGACAGAGAGAAACGGAGACCGAAGGGGTGTGTGTGTGTGTGTGTGTGTGTGTGTGTGTGTGCGTGTGTGTGTGTGTGTGTGTGCGTGTGTGTGCGTGTGTGTGTGTGCGTGTGTGTGTGTGTGTGTTTTAGGGGGAAACCGAGAATGAAGCTTTTGAAGCTACGTGGGGCTTACATTTCTGTTTGCACGCTTCAATCAAAAAAGAAATAACGGCAGCCATATTGACTTGACTGACCGCACACCCAGATTCACTTTCACAAAACCTAAATGCAAATTCGGAAGCACTGAGATAAGACAAAAAGCGGCAGTGTACACGAGTAAACGCGTCCGTGCGCATTTCGGACGTCTCATTCCAATTGAGTGACACATACCGAGATATACGGGGCGAGACGGCCTCCCCGCCGTTAAATGTGTTTCTTAGCCGATGCCAATCGGAAACCATTCTCACTGGCGTCGCAGGGGAGCTAAAGTGCAAGGAGGACTGGAGGTCAGGCAAGCGATTGATATTCAGGGTACTTCTCATGTCAGCCGCAGTGTGCTGCTGACAGGGACTTTTTTAGTATTGTCGTCAGTGTTTGGTTTGGACAAGAAAACATGACAGAGAGGTCTGGAAACTCTGATCTCGCTCTAGCAGTTGGCAGGAGGTTCTCTTTCTCTCTCCCGTACACAAAGCACACAAATATACACACACACACACACACACACACACAATATCACACTCTTTTCTCCAGCTGTATTTTTGTGCTCCACTCTCATTCCACACGAAGCGAGGCGAGGCAATCATTTCTGCTTATTCTTTACTTTTCTTTTTCTTGTCAACAATCAGTATTATTTATCAGTGTATGTTTACAGTCCTAACGTGTGTCAGAGCAGAAAAAAAGGCACTGGTACTGCATCCTTCTCACGGATGCAGGGCGGAAGGACGGACGGACGGACGAGGGATGGGACATTAGGACGTTGTGGATTGTCCAGACTCCAGGACTGCATTTCAATGTAAAAACAACCACTTAAACAGTACAGTACAAGTCAGTTGTCTGTAGAGCAGTGGTTCTCAACATGGGGGTCCATGAGGGGGGGGGGGGGGGGGGGGGGGGGGTGTGTCTAATATCAATATCAAACTTGGGGTCCTTAAACAAGGTTGAGTATCACTGGGCTAGAGACACTGTCTCCTGTGTGTGTGTGTGTGTGTGTGTGTGTGTGTGTGTGTGTGTGTGTGTGTGTGTGTGTGTGTGTGTGTGTGTGTGTGTGTCTCTTGTCTCTCACACTGTCTAGGAAAGCTCTTGAGCATGCCAGTGTGTTAGGGCTGCTTTAACTTGGTCCAGACACAGAAGGTCTTACTGCAGATGAAGGGGTGTGTGTGTGTGTGTGTGTGTGCGCGTCAATGCATTGGATGAGTATATAATGTGTATTTGCGTCGCTGTCAAGTGGAAACCTCAGAAGTTCAAAAGCGTTACTTTTAAATGGAACATTTTTCAGTGAAAATAGCAGATGTACAGGCTCACAATGCTAAATTGGCTACTTTCACTACTTTTGCAGTGGTGTAAGTAAGTACATGTACTCAAGTACTGTACGTTACTGGGTTATTTCCAATTTTTTCATACTTTTACTTCTACTCCACTACATCTCAGAGGTATATTGTTTTTTACCTCACTGCAATTATTAGAAAACTAATAGTTACTAGTTTCTTTGTAGGTTTTTATTATTACAAAATATACATTAACCAACTCAGCACCATTGGCTATTTTATAATAGTCGAGCTACAAGCTCACGTGTCGTAATGTGATGCTTTGTGAGCTTGTACATCTGCTGTTTTCCGAAGATTTTTATACATCGGAAAACTTGTGAAATGGGACATTCTGCATATTTTACTTTTTACTTTTTACTCTATTTTACTTTTGTTATGTTAAGTGCATTTTGATACCAATACTTTTGTAATTTTACTCAAGTAAATTTTTAATACCAATCTTGTACTTGTCGCAGACTATTTCTACAATAGGGTATTGATACTTTTACTTCAGTAAAAAAATGTGTACTTCATCCATCACTGCAAGTAGGGGATTGACGAAAAAACTAAAAAAGTTTCAATATTGAGATACAAGGTTTCAGCCCTACAGCGACTATGTGAGAGAGTGAACTGTGTGTGTGTGTGTGTGTGTGTGTGTGTGTGTGTGTGTGTGTGTGTGTGTGTGTGTGTGTGTGTGTGTGTGTGTGTGTGTGTGTCACTTTTGGGGGTGATTATTATTGCAAGAGGGGAGCCAGAGGAAGTGTGTATGTAACTAATTCAGTGTTGACAGACATGCTGCTACCCGAATAAAGGCAAATCAGTGGAACAATCTCCTGTTTCTTTCTTTGAGCACTTACATCTATATGTGTATATATATATATATATATATATATATATACACATAGAAAAAGGACAATAATGTTGATGTTTAAGGCTTAGCTGTGTAACGCCCATTTTAGTAGTCTTTTCGGCGACACCTCATGTATCGCCGCTGTCTGCTGGAACTGCCATTCCCAGCATTCTGTTTGAAACGGAAACACGAAGTACTGCTGCAAAATGAAGGCTTCACATCCAGGATATCGTGGAATGTGACAAAGTACATAGATACACAGATATACATTTGTTATTTGCCAGTAAATTCCAGGTGCCTTACACATTATGGCATTTTTGGCGCTCGCCGACAACTCCCGATCTGACGCAAGATCGGTATTTCATCGTCCGAGGTTTTGCTCGCTGTGTGTGTGAACGGCTCTGCGAGAAGATATAGCGCCGATAAAAGTGCTCGCCGACGCCTTCCCGAGCGTTTCTGAATAACTAGCAGGTTTGATAATTGGATCTCTTGCCGATTGGACATCATACAGTATTAACTGGGTTGCGACGGCACACCGAGAAGGCCATATTACAGCCAATGAGAGCACAGGACAGCTGTGTTCACTGACTCCGTCTGTCGACTATTATCCATTTCCTCGCCTATTTGTTACATCCCCTATACGACGTGTTCATTTCGATTAAACAGGACGAAACATGACGGTCATATTGTTTCAGAGATATGATAAGACATTATAAATGTTTTGTCAAAGGATAGATAGTAGAAGTATACAGTGGGTCATGTCCAGTCGTGCACCGTGCGCAGTATAAAGCAAATGGCCTACAATTGAAACCTTTCTCCTGTGTTGTGTGTTTCTGCGTTTGTGTGTGGACACACATCTTTGTTGTTTGGGCAACGAAAACATCCGTTTTGCAAAAGATCTATAGGTGTAGCCCATTAGCTGGTGAATTATCTCCACCTATCTTGTCTTGTGTCACCAGGCCTTTCACATCAATCGGATGTTTTTGGGCATAGTGGAGGTTGAAGAGACATCATCCTGATTGAATTTGACATGGTACTGACCATGATATTGACATCATATTGTCATGATACTACTGACATGATAATGACCATGAAACTGACATGATACTGACCATAGTATTGATATCATATAGTCATGATACTGACCATGATGTTGACATGATACTGACCATGAAACTGACATGATAATGACCATGAAACTGACATGATACTGACCATCATATTGATATCATATTGTCATGATACTGACCATGATGTTGTCATGATACTGACCATGATATTGCCATGATACTGACCACGACACTGCCTGCTTTAGTTCAGTCTTAATGAACCCTGATCATCAGTGGATGTATGTAGTGGATTCACTTTGAGTCTTCAATTTGGTGCGCCTTGTTGCATCTTGGTCTGTATCATTTGAAAGCTGTTCGAATCTTAATGAATTTTGGGGTTGCACATTGACAGCTGGTGCTGGTGGCCCCTTAATGAAATTAAAGCATGATCTTAATGAATTTAGGAGGATGCACGACGACAGACCCCTTATGAAATGAAAACACTCAGCTTATCTACTGGCAGGTCCCTGGAGTCAAACAGTCCCCATGCAAGACATGCCCGAACGACCTGTCAACGAAGGTCCTGCGAGTCTCGGGACATCATTTCTCTTATATTAAAACCGGAGATGCTCATTAATTCAATTTAAATGTAATGCATGAAATTCAAGCCTACAGTGCATTTCAGATGAGGTGGGATCCAGTGATTTTAACTAGCCTAAATAGACCTCTATTCTGTATTATATCATATAATGGGCGAACATTATGTGAACATATAGACAAACATCCGGTATTACACATTTTGGTTTCATGTGCCTAAAACGTTTCTCCCCAGATAATCTTTATTAGTCTTTTTTTTTTTTTTTTGACTCATAGTTTTATTATTAAACTATTATTAAGTTCTGTTGTATTCTGTAATAATCTGTAAAAGCCATGGTTGTTTTCACTGTCTCACGCCAGCCTATTATAAGTGATCTTGTGCCTGAAAAGTTGGCCCTGGTTTTAAGTGGTCACAGTGATGGAGAAACTTTACTTTGGTGTTTGTTGAGAGTGAAGTCACAGGAGGGATGCTGCCATCCATCAGAGAAAAGGGCAGCGGTAAGAGAGTTTTTGCATTGTGATATTTAGCATCGGCCGTAATGCAATGAGAAAAATGCTGGCGACATTTCTGGGGGGCATGATGATCACAACTCGTTTGGACAAGCGTGGCCTGCCTTCCCCCGTCGAGTCCTCAGGCTGTGTTATTACGCTGTGTCTGTCTGGGGAGCAGCTTGGGACAACTCACAATTGTGAGGTACTTTTTACTTGAGTATTTCCGTTTTTTGTATGCTTCTACTCCACCTACAAATCTACAAATATTGTGCTTTATTTTTACTCCACTACTATATACTGTATGCGCATGCTTAAAGTGAATGGCACATCGAGTGGCAAAGCAACATGCAAAGTGAGTTTAACATTGTTTAACGTTGTTTAATGCAATCAGATAAGACTTTTCTGTTTGAATGCATGGGTTGTCGAGGCCAGAAAGTAGTTTTTTGCCAGTCAGTAGGCGTTCCTGCATGACTTCCGGGTTTGATGATGTCACACGCATACCCTCTATTATTTGATGTTTGGTTAATACTGTTACCTTGCCGATTTTGATTATATATAATGAGTCTGACATCATGTTTAACAACATTTTAACATTTAAAGTCTTCAAAAGTGTATTAAAAGGATTTAACAGAAAAGTCCCCTCCAGAATGCCATGCCAGGTGTTTTACCTCTGGTTCTAAAGCTTCTTAATTCAGATGCAATGGAATTATTTTAGCCAGCAGATGGCACTTTGCCCCCCAGGGGCTGACATAAGGGAGGGGACGGGCAGGGAGGAGGGGGTGGGATTTGTGGATCACTGTCCACGGGAAAGTCTGAGCACTTGTTTGAGCCTAATTATTCAGACAACCCCAGAGTCAGACCACAGAAAAGCCACTGAATGTTCAAAGTTCAGGTTTTTATAGGGTGAAATTGAGGTCAGAATTATATACTTCAGCTATTCAGACTATTTAATGAAGAAGTTAAAAAAAAAACGAATAGAATTTACTTTGTTACTCGGAGTACTTCTTCCACTATTGTGGGAGAGTGATGGAGAGAGACAGACTGCAGCGTCTGACCTTTGTTCATGAGATGAATGGCGTGACGCTAAGTCGTTGTCTCATCTGAACTGGGAAAACCTTTCAGCCTATACGAAAGTGCTTTATTTATTCTGCTTTAATAGAGCTGTGGTTGGGTTCTCAAACCTTTTAATTTCAAGGATCCCCAATTTGATCCGTGACCCCCAATCTGCACTGCGACATCCTAACTCGGAGTGGTGTATAAATGGAACCACTCTCTGGCTCCTTTTCCACCGGGGATGAACCAGTTTTCCACAACAACTTAAGGACCCCACTTTGAGAGCCACTGCATTAAAAGTGCAGTATAGTACTATGCTTTTGATTAAAAAAAATACGTGTTCTATATTCTGGTAGCAGTCATTGCTAATGTTTGTTCAGTGTAACTCCCTGTCTTAGTTCCAACACTTAAGTAAACATAAAATGCATTTTCAGGTCAGGATACTGCACATTTTATCCAATCATTCATGAGACAGAACTAATAGGATACTGGATAAACACGTGCACGGAATTGCAGGTGATAAAACAAGTGTATGAAATTGGAAATGCAGCACTATCAAATTTAAGTTGATAAATGGGTAGGCCTACTCTCTCTCCAGGAGTCCAGATTGGCTGAAATTGTCAACACCTGAAGAAAAGTTTCTTTATTAAAGAGCTGGAGAGACGGGGAGCCTCGTATTACTGAACAACCACTCTATAGCAATGCATTAGTATCAGAATATAGAGCTTTACCTTTTTTAACAACAAAACAATTAGTTTAAACCAAAACCTACGCTTTTTAAAGGGTTAACTACACTCTCAGAGTTAAATTAACACTCACGATTATACAGTGTATGCTGCAAGGTGATAAGCGATGTGTGTGTGTTCTGTGTGAGTGAGTAAATTGAGTTGTGCATAGTTGTGTGTGGAAGGGGGGGGCACATGGGGAAGATACAGTGGGTACACGAGGCGATTAGTGGTGCGTTGCAGTTTGCTTCCTTATCAGAGAGGTTTTGTGTATGCTGTAGCTTCTCCCTAACTCTGTAATTCCCTCCCTCTGTGAGGCTGAGGAGCGCGGCACCAGGGTTATTACCCCGTTTTGAGTGACAGCGAGGGACCCCCCCCCCCCCCCTGCACAGGAGGTGAAGGAGGGAGGAGATTGATGGAGGAGGGAGCGAAGCACGAAGGGATGCATGCAATTCCTTTCCGCAAAAGGAAATGACTTGCGGGAATAATTGGCTCACGCATGGGCCAAGTTAATGTGAGATTATCGTTTGACTGTAGAGAGGAGATGTATCTGAACACCATCAGGCCCCAACAGCGACGGCTCCTGAAAATTGTGACTGGGGGTGCTATGGAGGAGCTGGCTATTTAGAGGGGGGGGGGGGGGGGGTAATAAATCTTGGTTTACATAGAAGTCAGTCAATTTGGCTTGTTTGGAGGGGGGGGGGGGGGGGGGGGGGGGGGGCTAAGGGCCGATTCATACTCTTATTTTAGAGCCGAATAAAAGTCGGTTCGGCTCTGTAGAGCCTACAATGTGACGTCATTTGAGGTTCGGGGGGGGGAATTAAAAAACTTCAGTGCATTGTGTCTAAACATGTTGCGACCTGCTGTCGCAACATGTTTAGGCACAATGCAAGGAATAAATGCATTCGCCATGTATCTGGAGGAAGTCTGATCCAATCATTTTTAGATTTCTCCAGTTTAATCCTGCGTTTAGGTTTTGTTGTGTTCAAAATCTGATTTTAGGCATGTTTAAGCCTCCAGGGAAATCCGTGTTGAGGTTCTTAATCCACTGTTTTTCATTAAAACGTCTTTGTCCTACTGTCCAGTTGGGATTGTGTTGAAGTCCAGCGCATTTTAGAGCTTCAATGCCATGAGCCATGAAATGTTGCACAAATCTTGTGGTTGTCTTTTTTTCCATTGTTAATATTGTATCTGTGTTGTCCCAGCCTTGTACCTATTGTTTTACCCGTTTCTCCGACATATTGTAAACCACATTTGTTACATGTGATTAAGTAAATGCAGTTGCTGGTTCTGGTTGTTATTCGTTGTTTAATCTCTAACACGCGTTTTGTGGTTCTATTTTTGACTAATTGTTTGGGTTTGAAGTATTCTGGTCCCTCGCGTGCTGGTGTGTTGATTTCTTTTAGCTTGCTGTGTACTAGATAATCTTTAAGGTTTTTGTTTTTTCTGTATGCCGATATAATTTTATAGTCTTTTAGAAGATCATCCGTTCGGTTCTCAAAATTCCTTTTTATTCTGTTGTTGGCTAGTGTGCTCTGTGTTGAATAACTGGTTATCAGGGCCAATTTAGGGCCTGGATCCCGCACTCTTATTTCTAAGAAGGTACTTTGAGCTTTCCGGAGGAATGTCCTAGTGTATCCCCTTAGTCTGAGTGCCTTAAATAGTGTTTTACAAGCTATTTTGAAATCACTACTTTGCGTGCAAATCCTATGGAATCTTAGTAGTTGTGATTTGACTATCCCTGTGTAGGAGTGTGTCGGGTGGAATGACGTTTTGTGTAATAGGGCGTGGGTGTCTGTTTCTTTAAAGAATACTTTTAAGTCTAGTTTCCCATTTGTGTTAAAGTTTGGGCCCTTGAAGATTGTTACATCAAGAAAGTCAATCCTTTCCGTGTGTGTCACAAATTTTATCGTTATGGATCTATGATGGCTATTAAGAACATCAATAAATTCCTGGAATTCTTCCTTGCTATGTTCCCATATTCCAAAGATATCATCCAGAAACCTATAATAATGTGTTGGTTTAAGTCTGCATTTTTCTAGTGCTGTCTGCTCCCATATGCTCATGTAAATGTTTGCATAAGATGGTGCAAATCGCTTTCCCATGGCCGTCCCTTTGATTTGTAAATAAAATTTGTTGTTAAAGGAAAAATCATTCTGGGTTAGATTTGGGGGGGGGGGGGCGGGTACCGTCCTAAAGTCGGCTCTTCGGTGCTACTGAAGATTTCTGACGAGCCAAAATCATTTCGGCACTATTGTACAGCGCCCAAACAGCGGTAAAATAGGAGTATGAATCGACCCTAAGCCCCCCTCAGCCCCCCCCTGGGGCCGTCCCTGGGCCCCAACTGTGGTCCCGGTCTATGACGGTGAATGTTTCTGAGTGTCCGAGTGTACTAGACCAGGGGTTCTCAATTTTGACGTCACCCAAATTAATATTTGTCTCTTTATATATATTTTGTCCCCCTTACAAGATTTGTGTTGTTAAAATGTTTTCGTCCTTATATACTCAAGATATTTGTTGTTGCTTTTGCTAGAGTTAATGGACAGCAAAAGCAGGCACACCTGTATTCCCAGTGAAATTATTATTTTCATATTTCTTTTTAATTTGGGAACACCAATGCCCAAAATAGAGACACCTGTTTGAAAGTGTCTAATATATATATATATATATATATATATATATATATAAATTCATAAAGCAAGACGCTGCTTTTAGCTTCCTCTGTGTGAACTTGGCTTGTATATCTTATATATCTTGTATAGTTGTATAATATATGCTTGTCCCCAGCAAATACATGTGTTCATGACACATCCGGGAGACTGACAGACAGTAGGCCTCGCCGCCTCACTACAAAGACATTGTGGACGTTAGTGTTCGTCTTTATCCTTCGGTGGCCAAAGAAATGCCGTTGAATAGCAGTAGAAGGAATAAATGCTTCTGCCATTTGCGCGCGCGCGTGTGTGTGTGTGTGTGTGTGTGTGTATTGTGGACACATGTCGTTATGTTCCCTTGGCAGTAGAAAGGATGTAATTATGAAAGTACTCTTCGATGGATAATTCATAGTGCCTCTTGTAAAGAGCAGTTCCCAGAAAAGGGCTCTCCAGTGATGAGTGATTGAATGAAGGCTATTTTAATAGGTCGGATATTATGCAGCGGCAGGCCTCAGTCCTGCCACTGCCTTCCATAAAAGATGAGGTTATGGCAATGGAAACTATCCTTTCAACATTACTCAAGAGTAAAAAAAATGCTAGTAAAGACAATATTTAAGAATAAAGAATTACAGGCGCTTAAGAGCACTGTCTGTGTAAATCAGTGAATATGATAATGCAGTGTTCGTTCTTATCTGTCTGCTAAAATGAGTCAGTGGTGGAATAGAAGGTTATAGCTGCACGGTAACTTTCTCCTTCTACCCTGGATTTGAACCTGGTTTCCAGCGCAAGTGCTGCATTGTTTTTGTTTGTTTTACCATTGAGCCAATAGAGCCTGCCTGCTCACTCGGGGGATGAATTTAATCTTGACCATCAGGTCAAGAATTTGTGTCAGATCCTAGCTGTGACCTTTGACCTCAATTGAAGAGTAGGGGAACTAAATACAAACACCCCAATATTGTATAATAATATCACATATTGCTATTTTCAATATATTTCTAATATAGTGGCCATGCACAACAGCATAATATGATGCATTGCGAGGTTGAAGATCTGCCATTTTTTGAGCGGCGCTAGCCCCTCCTATGCCCCGCTTTGAGTGTTTGTGCAAACACAAACATGGAAGACAAAAGTGTGTAAACACAAACATTGAAGACAAAAGTGAGGACGCAAATTGTGATTGGCCAGAATGAGATGATGATATAAGAGCGCCCCTCACTCCACACACTTTTTTGTGTGTCTGGAAATCTGTGAATGATTTTGGAAAATATTCAATGCCGCAATGAATTGATATATTTGACACTTGAATCCAGTACTGGGGTAGATAAAGTACAACTTTGTCCACCACTGGTGATTGGTGATAATGGGTCTGTGTGTGGCGGTGCCCGCTCCGCCCCGCGCACGCCGCTCCGCCTCGCCCCTCGTCCACGAGGAGGAGAGGCCCGCGGACGGTGATTGATTACTTCAATCGGGATGCTCCAGACACTCTCGATTAGGGCTCTACGTGAGGAGACTGTGCTCGCCCCTCCGTGTGTGTGTGCGTGTGTGTGTGTGTGTGTGTGTGTGTGTGTGTGTGTGTGGGAGGGGGGTACGGGGGCCTACCTGCCTGTGTTAGCGGCCATCTGTAAACATTTTGTCATGCGAGACGGGCAGGGAGAGGAGGTGAGGGTGGCCGTTACGCGGTCATCACCTGTGAGCCCTCGGGCGGCTCCATTTCGGAGCCGTGCCCTCCCAGCGCCGCCCATATTGCTGCTCTCCGGTGGTGGAGAAAGTACTCACAACTTAAGTACTGTAAAAGTATTATCAATACTGCAAGGCCTATAATGTGTGTATATTGGGCTGAAGTGGGTAATGTTTTGGAGTAATAATCAAAATCTACAAAGTAACTAATAAAAAAATACTCAAGGAAAGTACAAATACCTCAAAGTTACTTAAGTAAGTACTTAGCTACTTTCCTCCACTGCTGCTCCCTCTCTGCCTCCCTCTAGTTGAGGGGCATATCGCACCAATTTGTCTAAAAGCGCCACATTTTGCACAGATGTAGCCCAGGGCATGGTCTAATGATTTAGCTAGGGCGCCTGAGCCGGTGACCTTCGGGGTCACCACAGCGGCCAAATCCATATGGCCACCATTGACAACCTATATACTGTATAAGGCAACATTTTCTAAATTTCATTATGCTTTATAGCGTGTCAAATTAGGGGTTTTTCATGAAAAACATTCGGCCATAGCCACTTGCCCACTAACCTCATCACATTTGTGATGACGGCTATGGCTGTTTTTAGCACAAGGAGTGTTTCTCTTGTTTGTGTATACCCTGCTGTGTATGATCGTTGTGTACAGATTTGTTGATTTGATTATTTTTTTTCTATTACCATGCTGCTACACAAAAACACTTTCTTTACTCCCACCCAAAAGAAAAAGGGAAAACAAGTTCAAATAGCCGATCTACAGGCTGACAATGTGTCGATGTAGATCGGCTATTTGAAGTATTTTAAAATGTTTTTCAAAATAGTAAAAAAAAAAGGCAAATAAGTTTAGGGATAAGGTGTAAGGCACCGGCGAAAATAAGGTCGTCTCAGATGTCGTCTTGTCCTTTGAAACCTGTGATGAGTTGACAGAGAAATAAATCCATGCAGTGACTCATTCCAAAATCGACGGCTGCAGAGCTTTGAAGGCCAGATAGCATTTATCAATTAAAGGAAGGGGATGTTTTTTTATTATTAAGTTATTTTATACGTGGCACTGACTGACACAGCAGACAGTGTGCTGTCAAAACCCCGAATTGGCCTAATTGGCATCAATCATTAATCATTAAAGAATTTGAAGAGCAACCAGGAGGGAAGGACTTGTGTGACCTCGCTGCTTTGGAAAACCAGGAGCTCAAGTGGGAGGTGTTTTGTCAAACTCAGAAGTGGAGAGTTTGCTAGGCATCTTCCAACATCACACTGGTAACTACATCTCCCAGGGTGCATCAGCAAGATGGCTGCTCGTTTGGCTGAGCTGGAACACCTGAAAAGGCTGGAGGGAGCATTCAAACAAACTATACACCAGAAACAAGAAGCAAGATCTACTCGGCATGTTCCAAGTCCAAAGACGCCAATGGTTGGTGATAATATTTTGTCTTAATCAGTGATATTTGTAAATGCTGCTTAATGTGTTTAGAATCTGGCTTTAATGGGCTAATGTATTTAGTAACTGCTACAGTTTGGATTGGAGAAGGACCACATTTCTGTATTTCATGTTATGATTGGAAGCTTTCATTTGTGTTTCAAAAGTATAACTTTACAAAATAAGACAAAGTTAGAAATGATTTACTTTAAGAATTTAAAATACGAACAAATGTGAACAGTTCATGTTTCACCGTGTTAAAGGTTTAAAATGCTTAGTTGGAAAAGAGCTGAGCTACAAGCTCAAGGATCAGCTAATTATCTAATTTCTTTATTCCAAGTGTTTAAATGGTTATTTGAAATATTTAATTAAAATTGTTCTTAAAATGACTTTGCTAAATTAGTTTACAAGTCCTTTAAATAAGGCATTGTTTAAGGCAAGTTAAATAAGGCAAGTTGTTGTTAATCTTTGTCTCTCTGTTTTCAAAGGTTTTCAACCTAACCGATAAGAAACCAACCAAATCAACAAATGAAGCCAACTGTGCACAGCATGAAAAAGTTGGAAAATAAAAGTTGAATGAGTTGGAAATCTTGGAGTTGTTTCCTTAATGTCCTTTGGAGTGGAAATAGAGTTTGTCTTGACACACAGCACCCAAAGAGAAACGTTTGACGGTGAAAATGTGCGGTTTGCACAGAAAGCCGTTTCCAAACCGTTCAAGTATTTTACAGTTTTTCAACACAAAAATAAAACATTTGGCACAATTTGCACAACCTAAACTTGTAATGTATCTAATGGCTCGACAGAATTTGCACTACTTCACACACCCTTATCTGCATCAGACTCTGACTTTCCTTCTTTACACTCTGATGTCAGTTAAGTTCACCTTGTTGTCCAAACATTATACACACAATGTTCAGTTGGTGTACACACTTCTCACGTAAAATCTCAAAGCATCAACCTACTGTAGTACAACACACAAGTATTCAAATCTCTAAACATTCAGGTATTTTGAGCAATTTGCTGTCTGGGACCATATGAGGGCTATATGAGCAGGCCGGTTTAGAGTAATGTAAATATTACAGTAAAAATGAAATAAAACTTTTGTCTGCATATTTGGCTGCTGTTTTATGTTTGACTATAATGAAAAACCTGGTCCACACTTAGTCATTGTACAAAAGGAGTCATTGTCATTCATATGGTGTGTTCCATTTCTACGATTGTGTTTTCAATTTTGCAATTCATTGCTAGTGTGTGCGCTTAGTTGTGTGTACTCAATGAATGGTATGTGTGTCATTTTCAAAATATGGTGTGTACCAAAATGAAAACACAAGTTCCATTTTGGGAAGAGTGAAGAGATTTGATGAAAGAGTCATGCAAAAGGAGTGTCAGGGTTTAGCATTTCGTGTGCAAGGTTTTCAGTTGTGTGTGCAGTTTTAGAAAAACGTGTGTTATTAACAATTGTGAAACACAACTTTTGAGTGATGCGCATTAAAGTGTATTTCTTCACTATATTAAGCAGGGGTTCTCAAATTGGAGTCTATATGAAGCCCACCAGGGGCCCTTGAAGGGATTCCAGCTAAAAAAGTGATTAATAGTATTTGAACCCTATTTGAAAATAGCCTATAAGTATCACGTGTTGAGATGTGATGCGTTGTGAGCTTGTCGATTATTATTTTTAATGACACATTTGAAATATTTTGGAAACATTGGAAACACACACAAATTTACAATTTTACAATTTACAATTTAGGCATTTAGCAGATGCTCTTAATCCGATTCCAGAGCAATTTAAAATAAGCGGGAACAAAAAAGCATACATAAAAAGTATAGAAACAGGCGTAAGCTAAGAACGTAACAGTGTTGTATCTAATATAATTAAACTATACACTATAGTACTATACATATACTATGAATTGCTATGACTACATAAAATGCAATTCTAGTGCTGTCTACGTAACATGCTATAAATATATATAATATATAAATCTTGTATGGGGGGGGGGGTCCTCTGGCACACGCATATTTCCAAATGGAAAATAAATATGAATTTGTCCTTCATGTGAAAAGGTTTGAGAACCTGTGGTGTAAAGAAATCAACCAAATAACCACCAGAATACCGATATCACCTGAGCTTTATTTACTCACTCCCCCCCCCAAAAAAGAAATGGATAAATAAAATGCTTCAGCTCACACAGGAAGGTGAATTATTCAGGTCTCTGATAAGATCTCCTGTGTGAGGTGAAGCAGTGGTGTGGGTAAATAGGAAGATTACAGTTGGAGGCCTTATATTGTGTGTGTGGTATTATTTTGGTTTTCTTTTATATCTAAATTATACATTACCACTTAAAGGTTTCATGACATTAATTTTCATTTTTTTATGAGCTCAATTACGCCCAAAGAACCTGAACTTCAGTGCATTTTCTGTTGTCTGAAGTTTTCTCTGCACACAGGAAGGAAAGACATGGACACAATTATTGGCAGATGGAAGTAACTTAATGTGGATGCTTTATTTAGAGTCTCATGGATTAATCCTGTGTTCATAATCTGTTTTGCATAATGTCTTAACCTTTCTCTTAAAGGCTTCAAGGTACTTGTCCTCCGGTGTGGTTTCCCCTTTTCCGTTATGGCCGCAGAGCCAGCCATAACAACGCCACTGACGACAGGGTTCAGTGTGGACCGTGAGACCCACATCAAAATGTTGAGGTCTGCGTCGTCTACCACAAAGTTTCTCTTTTGAAAAATTATTCCGGCCCAATGAAATGGGTCGTTTAATCAACCCCTTGACCTATCCATGGGTCTACTAGAAGTCAGGCACTGAAAAAACATGGACATCACGCAGATAGTTGGCACAAGCCACACCTGTCTCTGCCATCGCACATGCAGATCTAATTAAACGCTAATTACTTGCAGCGAGGCTCTCCCCCAGCTGTGTCATTTAAATCAATTAGTGACTTACTGTGCAACATGTTTTTTTTTGCGAAGAAACAGCCAAGTGTTACAAAACACAAGACTGGCCACCATAACCATATGGTGGCTCTCCTGGTAGATTTTCTCGTATTTCTCGTCAACACATTTGGCAGTAGTCGGAATCAATAATCTGCCATGCAGGCCTAAGAAAGACGCTTAGGTCACATTCACACCAGAGAGCTTTGCTGCGATTAAAACGAATCCTGCTGCGCATTTTCAGAAAGTGCACTTCGTTTGGCAGGTGTGAAGGCTCATTCGAATCCTAATGCGTATCAAAGAACCGCATTCTACCCCGAGCAAAAACGGGGGTTTCGCTTCGCTTCCAATCGCACTTGATTACGATTCGGTGCAGGTGTGAATGCAATCCGCATTAAATAAAGGAAATTAAGAAAACAATGTGGCAGGTGAGGAGCTGAACACAGTTGGAGAAGGCATATTTTACGCAGCGCAAAGATGTCCGATTACCGTGGATAGACGTGGTCGAATGAGGAGACTGAAGCCCTGATCGAAATGAGGACGAGTAGAGTACATTAATCAATTGCTTAAGAAAACACGTAAAAACACTGCAGTGTATTATAGCCTACAGAATATACTGTCTGTCCGTGCGTGGAGTATAGGGACTTTCATCTCTGTAAACTTGTAAACATTTTGCGCTGCTGTCTGTTATATCAGTGCGCTCAGCGCTGTGCCTCCATGCCCAAAAGAACAGTGTATGGCTGCGTGCGTATAGTGAGAGAGAGAGAGAGAGAGGGGGGGGGGGTTCCAGTCCCAGTCCCAGACGGCACGATACATGCACGTTATGAGTATAATTTTATCACCACAGATTTCACTGTGTAGGCTAGTTTATGAATGGAACACACTGATAAAGGTCCCCCCTGCTGCGTTTCCAATTGCTGCGGATGACAGTGTGAAGGCAAACCGCAGCAAATTAAATATGCAAGAATCCCAAATTCTCCGCACATTCGCATTGAGTCTACCGAAGTATTAGGTGAGAATGTGACCATAGATCTGTGGTTCCCATTCCCAAACAGCTGGCCGGAACCCAATAAGTTTGGGTCGCGGACCCCTTCTTATGGGTTGTGAACAAATATCCCCTCATTTGTGTACACGGTTTAATTATCTATTTCAAACATATTTTCCAAAACTATATATACTGTAGGCTATATATAGAGAGAGAAAAATCACAGCCCCTCACACAATAGAAGTACACGAGTTTTCAATGAATCTACCATGGTTAAAATGCAGAGTTTTATAAGTTACAAACATGTTTGAAAGTGAAATAATCCTTTAATGCATATATTTTCTCTCTCCAATCATTTAATCAGCCACTAGTGTCGTGGTGTTTACCTGTAGAAACACATTGCCCTCTGATCGCTGTATTTTGGTGTTTTCACCGTTAATTGTCTTTGGTAGACAGGGAACCAAAACCGTGATAACAGCCAGGTTTTGTCGTTTTTATTTACCGTATTTATAATCCACACAGTATACAGTAGCTGTATCTTTATTGCAGTTGTTGCTGTAACAACTGAATTTCCTCTCGCCAATAAAGTTTTGTGCTATCTTGTTTCTTATCTCAAACGATGAAGATATCAAGCCTTCCCAGCCCTGCGATGTTGACTTTATCTGCGTTCTTCAGCTGGGGAGCTGTCTAGTATAGTAGTATAGTCTCAACAGCAGCAGCAGCTGTCAACTGGGGGACAATACTGTAATTGCCAGCTCAACACAGAACGAGCTTGAACACAACACCACCGACGAAATTTTTTCATAGACATCAGTTTTTCACTGATGAAAGTTAAATAAAAACTAAGGTATTGATGACTAAATATATTGACAATGCTGCATTGGTAAATGGTGCATTCATATAGTGCTTTTATCCAAAGCACTTTACATGCATAGGATTGTGCATTACATTCACCCCATAGTCCATACACACATCCATACACGATGGCAGAGGAAACCAATGTAAGGCACCAATGATCTTCGGAAGCAATTAGGGGTTCAGCGTCTTGCTCAAGGACACTTCGTCTGACACTAACTCTGGGGGAGCCAGAACTGGCTCCTCTGCCCCTTGCGTCACTGCAGCCCCATGTCTGCTGTTTATGACTTAATTCTGAAGCATTTGATTTCTGAAGCACTGCAAATCTGTATGAAAGGTGCCATACAAATGAAGTTTATTATTATTATTAACACTATGCGAGAGTTGAATCTTTACCAGCCGTTTCGACTGAAAATCAACCGATAATTCCCAGTAGGTTACTTATTAGTTATTACGCCGATCTTATCCAGCCGATCGGCTCGTCTGGAGCCTACTGGCTGCGATTGGCGTTGATGACACGTTAACCGATCTTATCGGTCTAGTCAGGTCTACTGGACATATTGCAGCCCTAGTATGTTTCTGCCTTTCTTCCTTGGAACATGGCTGTTGGCTGTTGCAAATGCAGTTGTGCCTGCCATTGTGGTAGAACACACTGTTCCAACAGCTTTCCATCTGAAGTAACCTCTCATTGTGGGAATGTTGCATTTCCCACCGCTGTGATATTGCCCCCAGCATTCAGAGAGCATAATCGAGGGGCCAGATGGTGATTTATAGACAGGCGGCGGTGGCAGAACTGCTGGCTAACAATGCCCTGCCTCTCTGAGATGGAAAGTCTCGTGCAGCTCTCTTGCTACGGGGCAAGGTCTATTCTTTGTGTGCCCCAAAGCGTGGCACAGGAAGGGGCAGTGAGAACGTATCAGTGGTGTGGAGGAAAAGACGCAGAGATAGAGTATGAATGGCCAGTGAGGGCCATAGTGAGATAAGGCCTCATCATTCAAGACGAGCCAGAGATGAACAACTCTCAGATCAGCCGACAAGAGACTGTGATTTACAGCATTTGCATGCAAACAACAAGACAAAATAAAGTTTATTTTAGAAGGTCTTCTATTTAGAAAACAACAACAACAAACATTACAGATTCAAGTGCATGGTCAGAAAACTGTTGGTTCCTTCGGTGTCTGACTGACTCCAACTAAACATGACTGAATCACAGTTTGACTGAAAGCACTGCCTTGGCTTCTTGCGACAAGCAAGGCCTTTCCAAAATTCTGGTCTTGGTTTATTATCTTCGCCCCTCATACTGTTCCACTGGAGTCCGGCAGTGTTTTAACTATTACTATTACTACTCCACCATGCATTGCGAGGAAAGACCTCGTGCTATTAGCACGATATATCCAGCTCAGCTGCAAGGTTTATTCTAGCCATGGTTCATGACTCTCGTATTCATACGAGAGTCATGAAGAAACTTCACCCTGTTTTTTGCGAACGCTGCATTTACAAGATTTCCGTATATATAAACATTCAGATTTCAAATATAAAGTACTCACAATTTGTCCCACGGGTGTTAGTTAGTAGCAGCTCCAGCGATTAGAATTTCTGCATCCCGCGTTGTTTAATAAAAAGCATTTTTATCCGAGGTGTTATTTTGCCATTGGCTTTCAACTACGCGCCCCTATCGGTCGGGAGGAGGGTGGCACTCGGTGTGTTCGATATAGGTACACTGACCGCCCTGCCAATACAGACTAATAGGCGAGTGCGCTCCCGGTGTGCAACTGTGGATTTCCCAAACGAACCCCGTTTGAAAAAAGTAGCCGGGGAGCTCGGACAAAAAGGCTTTTTATTAAACAACGCGGGATGCAGCAATTCTAATCGCTGGCGCTGCTACTAACTAACACCCGTGGGACACTTTGTGAGTACTTTATATTTGAAATCTGAATGTTTATATATGGAAATCTTGTAAATGCAGCGAGCGCAAAAAACAGGGCAAAGTTTCTGCATGACTGTCATGATAATCATCATGGCAGTCATGTTTCAGGGCTAGGTTTATTCTTGCCTTGATCATTTCTGCAGTGATTTATGCAAGCAGTTCCCCACTGCACCAAGGCCTCACTCATGTTCCCCAAGAATGTAATAAGATAAGATAGGCAGCAACAGTAAACACAGGAGAGGTACAGGGAAGAGTCATTTTCAAGAACCAAACCAAAATAGATGAAAGTAGAATGAAAAAGAAAAAGTGCCACTCGGGGCACAGGTCTCCACCAGGCCAGGTCAGGTTGTGGCCTCCTGGTGGCGCTATAATAGGCCAATGTGAAAAGGGTGGCATTCATTGTTATTTCTTCAAAGGCCTTTGATGGCAATTGGATGATTTGAGGCATTTTGTTCCAAAAATATGTTTAGCAAAATTCCACCTGTTGGTGGCGCTATAACAGGCCAATGTGAAAAGGGTGGGATATATTCCTCTGCCTGGTAGGAAAGTGCGTGAAAGATCTCATGTAAATTGCATGCTCCGTTCATGATTTGATGCTTTTTGTTCCAAACGGACCAATCCTGCAAACTTTCAAAGCCAATTATAGCCAATTAGGATGGAATATGAAATATGGGACAGATCCGTCTTGAACATATATCTATTGACTATAGAGATGCTGTGTAACGATTTGCAGGATTTCTGTACAGAATCTGGAGCAGTAATATAACTAAATGTTTTACAAAAGTCAGCCTCCTGGTGGCGCTTTAACAGGCCGTTTTGGCATCCAGGGAGCTGTGTGTGCAAAGTTTGGCATCGACCTGGTTAACAGTGCCGGAGATTAGCTGGTAACGGAAGGATGGACACATACGGACGGAGTATATTTTTTGTCCCACGATTTTGTAACCCATTTTTCACCCCTGTGTCAATCATGTGATGTGATCCTGGGCTCTACACACCCTCCACCAACCTAGGGAGAGCAACGGACTTAACTCATGCTTCCTTCATGCTTGAGTGTCCAAGTTGCTCCTTTACACCTGACAGGGGGGAGTTTCCCTGGTTGGACGTAGCGCGTGGAAGGAACACGTTATTCCAACCAGTTCCTTTCCTCTCCATCAGGCGTCCCGGCTGGCCAGGGGGAGGCAGTTTAGAGACCAGGATTACTGCATGTTTTTGTGAGGGTACCTACCCTAGGGGACACGGGGAGAACATGCAAACTCCACACAGAAAGGCCCTTTCGCCAACCCCGCCTTCGGGTATGGGCACTGATGACGCGGAGGAGGAAACGCGCCGCCAGCACCCACAGCGCCCCGAAGCGGGAATCGAACCCAGGACCTTCTAGCTGTGAGGCGACAGCACTACCAACTGTGCCACCGTGCCCCGATGACTGTATTACCTTAATAAACATGGTCATGAATACTTTCTGCTTCCAGTCACTAGTTTAAAGTCTCATTTCTAATGTCATAATATTCTTTTTGGAAAATTATGGTCCCATTTATAAAATAAATAAAAAAGTCGCGTATGTTCTCAGGGGCGTGGCTACCGTTACAGTCTATGATCGGGATTCCCCTCCCACTCGAGTCAAAATAAAAACCAACGGAGAAGAAGGGGGGAAGTCCCGTCTCGTTGTCTGGGCAGCCAATGGCCAGCTGGGCCCAAACGGAGCCAGCCAATGGCCAGCTGGGCCCAAACGGATCTAGAAAGATGGCGACTTACAGTGCAGGAATAACAGGCTTCATTTTACGTCCATGTTTGACCCGGGGAACGCTTTGATACATGACCTTTTGCTTTTAGTCTCAGTAACATTGTGTCCTATAAAATATAATTTGCACTGCTGCAGTGCTACTACAAAACTATACTGACAGAGGCGCATCTGTTGTCTTTTGTAACAGATGCTACGCTGCATTGTATATCTTTTTATGGGATTCCGTTATTGGGGAATATCTGTTGATACCAAAACGTTAGTTTTTTACAAGATTGCCGGTACCAAAAACAAATCTTTTACTGATTGGCTTGCTTGAAAGAACCGTTTTATTTCCCCCCACGATGGGTTCATTAAAACAAAATCACAAGCAGTAAAAACTCTTTGGAACGTGGGTGTCCGGTGAGTGTTGACCCAGCCAGTGCACAGAAGCTAGATAAAGTTCCAATCTGATGCCTTTCTTGTCTCGTCTCGTCTCTCTCTCTCTCTCTCTCTCTCTCTCTCTCTCTCTCTCTCTCTCTCTGTCCTTGATTTCCTGTCTCTCTCTGCAGTCTCCTATGTGAAATAAAGCATAAAATTGCCAAATAATAAATCCAAGGGAGGAAAAAAAAAGCCCTCTATGGATTATCCACCTTTGAATGGGGGAGTCTGTGGAGACATTTAAAATTTCGTTAGGGCCGCGACATCCATTTTACGATGCTGTACGTCATGTGTCCTGCTATTCCTGCCGTCCTGTCATTTTGTGCGGGGAAAATGAGTGAACCCATCTAATCGACTCCCTAAATCATCTCTGGTGAGGGGAGCCGAGAGGCCTGCAGATCTATAAGACAGCACTTATGGCATCCGTGATTACTGAAGGGACGGGAGTGCCAGGACACACTCACAGGGCAGCAGTTTGTCATCGTGCGCCGGACAGCTTTAAAGACGGCAGAGGAATGAGAGGGAAGTTTGCAAGGAATGAGCATGGAATGAAAATGTGTGGCGGAAAGGGTACCGTTTTTAATGTGCAGCGCACTGTAGGGACTGGAGGAGGGAGGATTCCAGGTGAGTGAGACCAAGCAGCCAGCTGGACGGTTGCAGTGAGTGTTCCTCTGCGGTATTGGATACATTTTATGTCGTACTGAACAACAACTGCATCTGGAGTGAAAACCCATAACCTGACGCTGCCAGATGGGGGCGGTATTGGATAAATTTTATGTCGTACTGAACAACAACTGCATCTGGGGTGAAAACCCATGCCCACTACAAACACCATCTTTTGTTCTACTTCACCTTTTTACCTTTCCATCCCAAAAATGTAATCATGTATTTTATATAATTTTAAAGGACCACGTCACCACTTTTCAACCTATCTTCATATAATAGGTCCTCAGTAATAATCATGATAAACTGGGGGGTCCGGGGGAACCCCTGCAGTACCTACATGTCAGTTGCTGGGGTCTGGGGACACCCTGAAGTACCTACCTGTCGGTTGCTGGGGTCTGGGGACCCCCTGAAGTACCTACCTGTCAGTTGATGGAGTCTGGGGACCCCCTGCAGTACCTACCTGTCGGTTGCTGGGGTCCGGGGACCCCCAGTAACTACCTGTCGGTTGCTGGGGTCCGGGGACCCCCTGCAGTACCTACCTGTCAGTTGCTGGGGGTCCAAGACATAGAAATGCCACTAAATGGGGGTCCGTAGCCTAATCATTAGGCTACGGACCCTGATTCTTCATCATTGTTGAGGATTTGAAAAAAGGTGAAAATCAAGGAAAAGCAAAAGGCTATAGTCCATGGTGTCGGAGGGCATACTATAGTATGTTCTTTTTCACGATTTCAGAGGATTTAAAAAAAAGGTGAAAATCAAGGAAAAGCAAAAGACTATAGTCCATTGTTTTTTACGATTTCGGAGGATTAAAAAAAAAGGTGAGCCCATCGTCTCGGAGTGATTTTAGATAAACGGCGTGCTATAGTATGCTGTCCGATATGGTCAAAAATGATGAAAGTGGCTCATTGTGTTAGAACGCTGCCACATGATCAGGAGATGGTGAGTTCAAACCCCACTCAAGTATTTACTTTCAAGACCGATTTCAGAAGAAGAAAACAAACAAAAAAGCTGTGTGAATTGTCTGGACCCAGTGGCTCAGTGTGTTAGAACGCTGCCACATGATCAGGAGATGGAGAGTTCAAACCCCGCTCAACTCTTTACTTTCAAGACCGATTTCAGAAGAAGAAAACAAACAAAAAAGCAGTGTGAATTGTCTGGAACCAGTGGCTCAGTGTGTTAGAACACTGCCACAAGGTCGGGAGATGGTGAGTTCAAACCCCACTCAAGTCTTTACTTTCAAGACCGATTTCAGAAGAAGAAAACAAACAAAAACGCTTTGTAGTAGTATCCAGCAGTTAGCTCAGTGTGATGAGAGGCTGTCCTTGTGGATTTGGTCCAGGGTTCAAATCCCACATTAGTCATAACTGTGACACTTTGCTTTGCACACTGATTTCCAGAAGGACAACTTTAAAGCAGCCCAGAAATTCACCATGTTTGTGACCCAGCGGGTAAGTCAAATGATATCCGTAGTATACCTAGTAGAAGTGTGCCGGTTCAAACCCGACATACTCATAGTAGGCGGTGATGGTTAAAATCACTGACACCTAGAGTAGGAGTGGCCCAGTGGATAAATCAGTTGATATCCATTAACCTAGTACAAGTATGCTGGTTCAAAACCGACATACTCCTACTGTAGTAGTAATGTATCCTCGTTTTTTATCATTTTGGACCATGGGCTATAGCCCATATCGTACGGCATACTATAGCACGCAGTTTTTCATCATTTTTGAGGATTTGAAAAAAATGAAAAAATGTCAAAAACGATGGGTTATAGCCCAACGTTTTTTGATTTAAAAAGAAATACAAATTATCCTCGTTTTTCATCATTTTGGACCATGGGCTATTGCCCATATCGTACGGCATACTATAGCATGCCGTTTTTCATAATTTTTGAGGATTCGAAAAAAATGAAAAAATGAAAAAAAGATGGGTTATAGCCCATCATTTTTTGAATTTTTGATTTTTTTTTATCCTCGTTTTTCATCATTTTAGACCATGGGCTATAGCCCATATCGTACGGCATACTATAGCACGCCGTTTTTCATCATTTTTGAGGATTTGAAAAAAATGAAAAAATGAAAAAAGATGTGTTATAGCCCATCGTTTTTTGAATTTTACATTTTTATTTATATCCTCGTTTTTCATCATTTTAGACCATGGGCTATTGCCTATAGCCCATATCGTACGGCAGACTATAGCACGCCGTTTTTCATAATTTTTGAGGATTTGAAAAAAAAATTTAAATTAAACAAAAGATGGGTTATAGCCCATCGTTTTTTGAATTTTTTTTAATCCTCGTTTTTCATAATTTTAGACCATGGGCTATAGCCCATATCGTACGGCATACTATAGCACGCCGTTTTTCATCATTTTTGAGGATTTGAAAAAAATGAAAAAATGAAAAAAAGATGGGTTATAGCCCATCGTTTGTTGAATTTTAGATTTCTTTTTAATCCTCGCTTTTCATCATTTTAGACCATGGGCTATACCATATCGTACGGCATACTATAGCACGCCGTTTTTCATCATTTTTGAGGATTTGAAAAAAATGAAAAAATGAAAAAAGATGGGTTATAGCCCATCGTTTTTTCAATTTTTGATTTTTTTTAATCCTCGTTTTTCATCATTTTAGACCATGGGCTATAGCCCATATCGTACGGCATACTATAGCACGCCGTTTTTCATCATTTTTGAGGATTTGAAAAAAATGAAAAAATGAAAAAAATATGGGTTATAGCCCATCGTTTTTTGAATTTTAGATTTTTTTTTTATCCTCGTTTTTCATCATTTTAGACCATGGACTATAGCCCATATCGTACGGCATACTGTAGCACGCCGTTTTTCATCATTTTTGAGGATTTGAAAAAAATGAAAAAATGAAAAAAAAGATGGGTTATAGCCCATCGTTTTTTGAAATTTAGATTTTTTTTAATCCTCGTTTTTCATCATTTTAGACCATGGGCTATAGCCCATATCGTACGGCATACTATAGCACGCCGTTTTTCATCATTTTTGAGGATTTGAAAAAAATGAAAAAATGAAAAAAGATGGGTTATAGCCCATCGTTTTTTTGAATTTTAGATTTTTTTTAATCCTCGTTTTTCATCATTTTAGACCATGGGCTATAGCCCATATCGAAAAAAATGAAAAAAAGATGGGTTATAGCCCATCGTTTTTTGAATTTTAGATTTTTTTTTAATCCTCGTTTTTCATCATTTTAGACCATGGGCTATAGCCCATATCGTACGGCATGCTATAGCACGCCGTTTTTCATCATTTTTGAGGATTTGAAAAAAATGAAAAAATGAAAAAAAGATAGCCCATCGTCTTTTGAATTTTAGATTTTTTTTTAATCCTCGTTTTTCATCATTTTAGACCATGGGCTATAGCCCATATCGTACGGCATACTATAGCACGCCGTTTTTCATCATTTTTGAGGATTTTAAAAAAATGAAAAAAATAAAAAAGATGGGTTATAGCCCATCGTTTTTTGATTTTTTTTGATTTTTTTTTATCCTTGTTTTTCATCATTTTAGACCATGGGCTATAGCCCATATCGTACGGCATACTATAGCACGCCGTTTTTCATCATTTTTGAGGATTTGAAAAAAATGAAAAAATGAAAAAAAAGATGGGTTATAGCCCATCGTTTTTTGAATTTTAGATTTTTTTTTAATCCTCGTTTTTCATCATTTTAGACCATGGGCTATAGCCCATATCGTACGGCATACTATAGCACGCCGTTTTTCATCATTTTTGAGGATTTGAAAAAAATGAAATAATGAAAAAAGATGGGTTATAGCCGATCGTTTTTCGATTTTTGATTTTTTTTTTTTTATCCTCGTTTTTCATCATTTTAGACCATGGGCTATAGCCCATATCGTACGGCATACTATAGCACGCCGTTTTTCATCATTTTTGAGGATTTGAAAAAAATGAAAAAATGAAAAAAAGATGGGTTATAGCCCATCGTTTTTTGAATTTTAGATTTTTTTTAATCCTCGTTTTTCATCATTTTAGACCATGGGCTATAGCCCATATCGAAAAAAATGAAAAAAAGAAAAAAAGATGGGTTATAGCCCATCGTTTTTTGAATTTTAGATATTTTTTTAATCCTTGTTTTTCATCATTTTAGACCATGGGCTATAGCCCATATCGTACGGCATACTATAGCATGCCGTTTTTCATCATTTTTGATGATTCGAAAAAAAAGAAAAAAAGATGGGTTATAGCCCATCGTTTTTTGAATTTTTGAATTTTTTTTAATCCTCGTTTTTCATCATTTTAGACCATGGGCTATAGCCCATATTGTACGGCATACTATAGCACGCCGTTTTTCATCATTTTTGAGGATTTGAAAAAAATTTAAAAAAGAAAAAAGATGGGTTATAGCCCATCGTTTTTTGAATTTTTGAATTTTTTCTTAATCCTCGTTTTTCATCATTTTAGACCATGGGCTATAGCCCATATCATACGGCATACTATAGCATGCCGTTTTTCATCATTTTTGATGATTCGAAAAAAATGAAAAAAAGAAAAAAAGATGGGTTATAGCCCATCGTTTTTTGAATTTTTGATATTTTTTTAATCCTCGTTTTTCATCATTTTAGACCATGGGCTATAGCCCATATCGTACGGCATACTATAGCACGCCGTTTTTCATCATTTTTGAGGATTTGAAAAAAATTAAAAAAAGATGGGTTATAGCCCATCGTTTTTTGAATTTTCGAATTTTTTCTTAATCCTCGTTTTTCATAATTTTTGACCATGGGCTATAGCCCATATCGTACGGCATACTATAGCATGCCGTTTTTCATCATTTTTGAGGATTCGAAAAAAATGAAAAATGATGGGTTATAGCCCATCGTTTTTTGAATTTTAGATTTTTTTTAAATCCTCGTTTTTCATCATTTTAGACCATGGGCTATAGCCCATATCGTACGGCATGCTATAGCACGCCGTTTTTCATCATTTTTGAGGATTTGAAAAAAATGAAAAAATGAAAAAAAGATGGGTTATAGCCCATCGTTTTTTGAATTTTTGATTTTTTTTAATCCTCGTTTTTCATCATTTTAGACCATGGGCTATAGCCCATATCGTACGGCATACTATAGCACGCCGTTTTTCATCATTTTTGAGGATTTGAAAAAAATGATCGTTTTTTGATTTTTTTTTTTTTTTTTTTATCCTCGTTTTTCATCATTTTAGACCATGGGCTATAGCCCATATCGTACGGCATACTATAGCACGCCGTTTTTCATCATTTTTTAGGATTTGAAAAAAATGAAAAAATGAAAAAAAGATGGGTTATAGCCCATCGTTTTTTGAATTTTAGATTTTTTTTTAATCCTCGTTTTTCATCATTTTAGACCATGGGCTATAGCCCATATCGTACGGCATACTATAGCACGCCGTTTTTCATCATTTTTGAGGATTTGAAAAAAAAGAAAAAAAGAAAAAAAGATGGGTTATAGCCCATCGTTTTCTGAATTTTAGATTTTTTTTTAATCCTCTTTTTTCATCATTTTAGACCATGGGCTATAGCCCATATCGTACGGCATACTATAGCACGCCGTTTTTCATCATTTTTGAGGATTTGAAAAAAATGAAAAAAAGATGGGTTATAGCCCATCGTTTTTTGAATTTTAGATTTTTTTTTAATCCTCGTTTTTCATCATTTTAGACCATGGGCTATAGCCCATATCGTACGGCATACTATAGCACGCCGTTTTTCATCATTTTTGAGGATTTGGAAAAAATGAAAAAGGATGGGTTATAGCCCATCGTTTTTTGATTTTTTTTTTTTTTTTTTTTATCCTCGTTTTTCATCATTTTAGACCATGGGCTATAGCCCATATCGTACGGCATACTATAGCACGCCGTTTTTCATCATTTTTGATGATTCGAAAAAAATGAAAAAAAGAAAAAAAGATGGGTTATAGCCCATCGTTTTTTGAATTTTAGATTTTTTTTTAATCCTCGTTTTTCATAATTTTAGACCATGGGCTATAGCCCATATCGTACGGCATACTATAGCACGCCGTTTTTCATCATTTTTGAGGATTTGAAAAAAATGAAAAAATGAAAAAAAGATGGGTTATAGCCCATCGTTTTTTGAATTTTCGATTTTTTTCTTAATCCTCGTTTTTCATCATTTTAGACCATGGGCTATAGCCCATATCGTACGGCATACTATAGCACGCCGTTTTTCATCATTTTTGAGGATTTGAAAAAAATGAAAAAACGAAAAAAAGATGGGTTATAGCCCATCGTTTTTTGAATTTTAGATTTTTTTTAATCCTTGTTTTTCATCATTTTAGACCATGGGCTATAGCCCATATCGAAAAAAAAGAAAAAAAGAAAAAAAGATGGGTTATAGCCCATCGTTTTTTGAATTTTTGATTTTTTTTTAATCCTCGTTTTTCATCATTTTAGACCATGGGCTAAAATGACTATGGACTATCGTACGGCATACTATAGCACGCCGTTTTTCACAATTTTTGAGGATTCGAAAAAAATGAAAAAAGATGGGTTATAGCCCATCGTTTTTTGAATTTTAGATAATTTTTTTATCCTCGTTTTTCATCATTTTAGACCATGGGCTATAGCCCATATCGTACGGCATACTATAGCACGCCGTTTTTCATCATTTTTGAGGATTTGAAAAAAATGAAAAAAAGAAAAAAAGATGGGTTATAGCCCATCGTTTTTTTTAATTTTAGATTTTTTTTAATCCTCGTTTTTCATCATTTTAGACCATGGGCTATAGCCCATATCGAAAAAAATGAAAAAAAGATGGGTTATAGCCCATCGTTTTTTGAATTTTTGAATTTTTTTTAATCCTCGTTTTTCATCATTTTAGACCATGGGCTATAGCCCATATCGAAAAAAATGAAAAAAAGATGGGTTATAGCCCATCGTTTTTTGAATTTTTGAATTTTTTTAATCCTCGTTTTTCATCATTTTAGACCATGGGCTATAGCCCATATCGTACGGCATACTATAGCACGCCGTTTTTCACAATTTGAGGATTTGAAAAAAATGAAAAAAAGATGGGTTATAGCCCATCGATTTTTGAATTTTAGATTTTTTTTTAATCCTCGTTTTTCATCATTTTAGACCATGGGCTATAGCCCATATCGTACGGCATACTATGTTTTTCATCATTTTTGAGGATTTGAAAAAAATGAAAAATGAAAAAAGATGGGTTATAGCCCATCGTTTTTAGATTTTTTTTTTTTTTTTTTTTATCCTCGTTTTTTATCATTTTAGACCATGGGCTATAGCCCATATCGTACGGCATACTACAGCATGCCGTTTTTCATCATTTCGAAAAAAATGAAAAAAATGAAAAAAAGATTGGTTATAGCCCATCGTTTTTTGAATTTTAGATTTTTTTTTAATCCTCGTTTTTCATCATTTTAGACCATGGGCTATAGCCCATATCGAAAAAAATGAAAAAAAGATGGGTTATAGCCCATCGTTTTTTGAATTTTTGATTTTTTTTTAATCCTCGTTTTTCATCATTTTAGACCATGGGCTATAGCCCATATCGTACGGCATACTATAGCACGCCGTTTTTCACAATTTGAGGATTTGAAAAAAATGAAAAAAAGATGGGTTATAGCCCATCGTTTTTTGAATTTTAGATTTTTTTTTAATCCTTGTTTTTCATCATTTTAGACCATGGGCTATAGCCCATATCGTACGGCATACTATAGCATGCCGTTTTTCATCATTTTTGATGATTCGAAAAAAAAGAAAAAAAGATGGGTTATAGCCCATCGTTTTTTGAATTTTTGAATTTTTTTTAATCCTCGTTTTTCATCATTTTAGACCATGGGCTATAGCCCATATTGTACGGCATACTATAGCACGCCGTTTTTCATCATTTTTGAGGATTTGAAAAAAATTAAAAAAAGAAAAAAGATGGGTTATAGCCCATCGTTTTTTGAATTTTTGAATTTTTTCTTAATCCTCGTTTTTCATCATTTTAGACCATGGGCTATAGCCCATATCATACGGCATACTATAGCATGCCGTTTTTCATCATTTTTGATGATTCGAAAAAAATGAAAAAAAGAAAAAAAGATGGGTTATAGCCCATCGTTTTTTGAATTTTTGATTTTTTTTTAATCCTCGTTTTTCATCATTTTAGACCATGGGCTATAGCCCATATCGTACGGCATACTATAGCACGCCGTTTTTCATCATTTTTGAGGATTTGAAAAAAATTAAAAAAAGATGGGTTATAGCCCATCGTTTTTTGAATTTTAGAATTTTTTCTTAATCCTCGTTTTTCATAATTTTAGACCATGGGCTATAGCCCATATCGTACGGCATACTATAGCATGCCGTTTTTCATCATTTTTGAGGATTCGAAAAAAATGAAAAATGATGGGTTATAGCCCATCGTTTTTTGAATTTTAGATTTTTTTTAAATCCTCGTTTTTCATCATTTTAGACCATGGGCTATAGCCCATATCGTACGGCATGCTATAGCACGCCGTTTTTCATCATTTTTGAGGATTTGAAAAAAATGAAAAAATGAAAAAAAGATGGGTTATAGCCCATCGTTTTTTGAATTTTTGATTTTTTTTAATCCTCGTTTTTCATCATTTTAGACCATGGGCTATAGCCCATATCGTACGGCATACTATAGCACGCCGTTTTTCATCATTTTTGAGGATTTGAAAAAAATGATCGTTTTTTGATTTTTTTTTTTTTTTTTTTTATCCTCGTTTTTCATCATTTTAGACCATGGGCTATAGCCCATATCGTACGGCATACTATAGCACGCCGTTTTTCATCATTTTTGAGGATTTGAAAAAAATGAAAAAATGAAAAAAAGATGGGTTATAGCCCATCGTTTTTTGAATTTTAGATTTTTTTTTAATCCTCGTTTTTCATCATTTTAGACCATGGGCTATAGCCCATATCGTACGGCATACTATAGCACGCCGTTTTTCATCATTTTTGAGGATTTGAAAAAAAAGAAAAAAAGAAAAAAAGATGGGTTATAGCCCATCGTTTTCTGAATTTTAGATTTTTTTTTAATCCTCGTTTTTCATCATTTTAGACCATGGGCTATAGCCCATATTGTACGGCATACTATAGCACGCCGTTTTTCATCATTTTTGAGGATTTGAAAAAAATTAAAAAAAGAAAAAAGATGGGTTATAGCCCATCGTTTTTTGAATTTTTGAATTTTTTCTTAATCCTCGTTTTTCATCATTTTAGACCATGGGCTATAGCCCATATCATACGGCATACTATAGCATGCCGTTTTTCATCATTTTTGATGATTCGAAAAAAATGAAAAAAATAAAAAAAGATGGGTTATAGCCCATCGTTTTTTGAATTTTTGATTTTTTTTTAATCCTCGTTTTTCATCATTTTAGACCATGGGCTATAGCCCATATCATACGGCATACTATAGCATGCCGTTTTTCATCATTTTTGAGGATTTGAAAAAAATTAAAAAAAGAAAAAAAGATGGGTTATAGCCCATCGTTTTTTGAATTTTTGATTTTTTTTTAATCCTCGTTTTTCATCATTTTAGACCATGGGCTATAGCCCATATCGTACGGCATACTATAGCACGCCGTTTTTCATCATTTTTGAGGATTTGAAAAAATTTAAAAAAAGATGGGTTATAGCCCATCGTTTTTTGAATTTTCGAATTTTTTCTTAATCCTCGTTTTTCATAATTTTAGACCATGGGCTATAGCCCATATCGTACGGCATACTATAGCATGCCGTTTTTCATCATTTTTGAGGATTCGAAAAAAATGAAAAATGATGGGTTATAGCCCATCGTTTTTTGAATTTTAGATTTTTTTTAAATCCTCGTTTTTCATCATTTTAGACCATGGGCTATAGCCCATATCGTACGGCATGCTATAGCACGCCGTTTTTCATCATTTTTGAGGATTTGAAAAAAATGAAAAAATGAAAAAAAGATGGGTTATAGCCCATCGTTTTTTGAATTTTTGATTTTTTTTAATCCTCGTTTTTCATCATTTTAGACCATGGGCTATAGCCCATATCGTACGGCATACTATAGCACGCCGTTTTTCATCATTTTTGAGGATTTGAAAAAAATGATCGTTTTTTGATTTTTTTTTTTTTTTTTTTATCCTCGTTTTTCATCATTTTAGACCATGGGCTATAGCCCATATCGTACGGCATACTATAGCACGCCGTTTTTCATCATTTTTGAGGATTTGAAAAAAATGAAAAAATGAAAAAAAGATGGGTTATAGCCCATCGTTTTTTGAATTTTAGATTTTTTTTTAATCCTCGTTTTTCATCATTTTAGACCATGGGCTATAGCCCATATCGTACGGCATACTATAGCACGCCGTTTTTCATCATTTTTGAGGATTTGAAAAAAAAGAAAAAAAGAAAAAAAGATGGGTTATAGCCCATCGTTTTCTGAATTTTAGATTTTTTTTTAATCCTCGTTTTTCATCATTTTAGACCATGGGCTATAGCCCATATTGTACGGCATACTATAGCACGCCGTTTTTCATCATTTTTGAGGATTTGAAAAAAATTTAAAAAAGAAAAAAGATGGGTTATAGCCCATCGTTTTTTGAATTTTTGAATTTTTTCTTAATCCTCGTTTTTCATCATTTTAGACCATGGGCTATAGCCCATATCATACGGCATACTATAGCATGCCGTTTTTCATCATTTTTGATGATTCGAAAAAAATGAAAAAAAGAAAAAAAGATGGGTTATAGCCCATCGTTTTTTGAATTTTTGATTTTTTTTTAATCCTCGTTTTTCATCATTTTAGACCATGGGCTATAGCCCATATCGTACGGCATACTATAGCACGCCGTTTTTCATCATTTTTGAGGATTTGAAAAAAATTAAAAAAAGATGGGTTATAGCCCATCGTTTTTTGAATTTTCGAATTTTTTCTTAATCCTCGTTTTTCATAATTTTAGACCATGGGCTATAGCCCATATCGTACGGCATACTATAGCATGCCGTTTTTCATCATTTTTGAGGATTCGAAAAAAATGAAAAATGATGGGTTATAGCCCATCGTTTTTTGAATTTTAGATTTTTTTTAAATCCTCGTTTTTCATCATTTTAGACCATGGGCTATAGCCCATATCGTACGGCATGCTATAGCACGCCGTTTTTCATCATTTTTGAGGATTTGAAAAAAATGAAAAAATGAAAAAAAGATGGGTTATAGCCCATCGTTTTTTGAATTTTTGATTTTTTTTTAATCCTCGTTTTTCATCATTTTAGACCATGGGCTATAGCCCATATCGTACGGCATACTATAGCACGCCGTTTTTCATCATTTTTGAGGATTTGAAAAAAAAGAAAAAAAGAAAAAAAGATGGGTTATAGCCCATCGTTTTCTGAATTTTAGATTTTTTTTTAATCCTCGTTTTTCATCATTTTAGACCATGGGCTATAGCCCATATTGTACGGCATACTATAGCACGCCGTTTTTCATCATTTTTGAGGATTTGAAAAAAATTAAAAAAAGAAAAAAGATGGGTTATAGCCCATCGTTTTTTGAATTTTTGAATTTTTTCTTAATCCTCGTTTTTCATCATTTTAGACCATGGGCTATAGCCCATATCATACGGCATACTATAGCATGCCGTTTTTCATCATTTTTGATGATTCGAAAAAAATGAAAAAAAGAAAAAAAGATGGGTTATAGCCCATCGTTTTTTGAATTTTTGATTTTTTTTTAATCCTCGTTTTTCATCATTTTAGACCATGGGCTATAGCCCATATCATACGGCATACTATAGCATGCCGTTTTTCATCATTTTTGAGGATTTGAAAAAAATTAAAAAAAGAAAAAAAGATGGGTTATAGCCCATCGTTTTTTGAATTTTTGATTTTTTTTTAATCCTCGTTTTTCATCATTTTAGACCATGGGCTATAGCCCATATCGTACGGCATACTATAGCACGCCGTTTTTCATCATTTTTGAGGATTTGAAAAAATTTAAAAAAAGATGGGTTATAGCCCATCGTTTTTTGAATTTTCGAATTTTTTCTTAATCCTCGTTTTTCATAATTTTAGACCATGGGCTATAGCCCATATCGTACGGCATACTATAGCATGCCGTTTTTCATCATTTTTGAGGATTCGAAAAAAATGAAAAATGATGGGTTATAGCCCATCGTTTTTTGAATTTTAGATTTTTTTTAAATCCTCGTTTTTCATCATTTTAGACCATGGGCTATAGCCCATATCGTACGGCATGCTATAGCACGCCGTTTTTCATCATTTTTGAGGATTTGAAAAAAATGAAAAAATGAAAAAAAGATGGGTTATAGCCCATCGTTTTTTGAATTTTTGATTTTTTTTAATCCTCGTTTTTCATCATTTTAGACCATGGGCTATAGCCCATATCGTACGGCATACTATAGCACGCCGTTTTTCATCATTTTTGAGGATTTGAAAAAAATGATCGTTTTTTGATTTTTTTTTTTTTTTTTTTATCCTCGTTTTTCATCATTTTAGACCATGGGCTATAGCCCATATCGTACGGCATACTATAGCACGCCGTTTTTCATCATTTTTGAGGATTTGAAAAAAATGAAAAAATGAAAAAAAGATGGGTTATAGCCCATCGTTTTTTGAATTTTAGATTTTTTTTTAATCCTCGTTTTTCATCATTTTAGACCATGGGCTATAGCCCATATCGTACGGCATACTATAGCACGCCGTTTTTCATCATTTTTGAGGATTTGAAAAAAAAGAAAAAAAGATGGGTTATAGCCCATCGTTTTCTGAATTTTAGATTTTTTTTTAATCCTCGTTTTTCATCATTTTAGACCATGGGCTATAGCCCATATTGTACGGCATACTATAGCACGCCGTTTTTCATCATTTTTGAGGATTTGAAAAAAATTTAAAAAAGAAAAAAGATGGGTTATAGCCCATCGTTTTTTGAATTTTTGAATTTTTTCTTAATCCTCGTTTTTCATCATTTTAGACCATGGGCTATAGCCCATATCATACGGCATACTATAGCATGCCGTTTTTCATCATTTTTGATGATTCGAAAAAAATTAAAAAAAGAAAAAAAGATGGGTTATTGCCCATCGTTTTTTGAATTTTTGATTTTTTTTTAATCCTCGTTTTTCATCATTTTAGACCATGGGCTATAGCCCATATCGTACGGCATACTATAGCACGCCGTTTTTCATCATTTTTGAGGATTTGAAAAAAATTAAAAAAAGATGGGTTATAGCCCATCGTTTTTTGAATTTTAGAATTTTTTCTTAATCCTCGTTTTTCATAATTTTAGACCATGGGCTATAGCCCATATCGTACGGCATACTATAGCATGCCGTTTTTCATCATTTTTGAGGATTCGAAAAAAATGAAAAATGATGGGTTATAGCCCATCGTTTTTTGAATTTTAGATTTTTTTTAAATCCTCGTTTTTCATCATTTTAGACCATGGGCTATAGCCCATATCGTACGGCATGCTATAGCACGCCGTTTTTCATCATTTTTGAGGATTTGAAAAAAATGAAAAAATGAAAAAAAGATGGGTTATAGCCCATCGTTTTTTGAATTTTAGATTTTTTTTTAATCCTCGTTTTTCATCATTTTAGACCATGGGCTATAGCCCATATCGTACGGCATACTATAGCACGCCGTTTTTCATCATTTTTGAGGATTTGAAAAAAAAGAAAAAAAGAAAAAAAGATGGGTTATAGCCCATCGTTTTCTGAATTTTAGATTTTTTTTTAATCCTCGTTTTTCATCATTTTAGACCATGGGCTATAGCCCATATTGTACGGCATACTATAGCACGCCGTTTTTCATCATTTTTGAGGATTTGAAAAAAATTAAAAAAAGAAAAAAGATGGGTTATAGCCCATCGTTTTTTGAATTTTTGAATTTTTTCTTAATCCTCGTTTTTCATCATTTTAGACCATGGGCTATAGCCCATATCATACGGCATACTATAGCATGCCGTTTTTCATCATTTTTGATGATTCGAAAAAAATGAAAAAAAGAAAAAAAGATGGGTTATAGCCCATCGTTTTTTGAATTTTTGATTTTTTTTTAATCCTCGTTTTTCATCATTTTAGACCATGGGCTATAGCCCATATCATACGGCATACTATAGCATGCCGTTTTTCATCATTTTTGAGGATTTGAAAAAAATTAAAAAAAGAAAAAAAGATGGGTTATAGCCCATCGTTTTTTGAATTTTTGATTTTTTTTTAATCCTCGTTTTTCATCATTTTAGACCATGGGCTATAGCCCATATCGTACGGCATACTATAGCACGCCGTTTTTCATCATTTTTGAGGATTTGAAAAAATTTAAAAAAAGATGGGTTATAGCCCATCGTTTTTTGAATTTTCGAATTTTTTCTTAATCCTCGTTTTTCATAATTTTAGACCATGGGCTATAGCCCATATCGTACGGCATACTATAGCATGCCGTTTTTCATCATTTTTGAGGATTCGAAAAAAATGAAAAATGATGGGTTATAGCCCATCGTTTTTTGAATTTTAGATTTTTTTTAAATCCTCGTTTTTCATCATTTTAGACCATGGGCTATAGCCCATATCGTACGGCATGCTATAGCACGCCGTTTTTCATCATTTTTGAGGATTTGAAAAAAATGAAAAAATGAAAAAAAGATGGGTTATAGCCCATCGTTTTTTGAATTTTTGATTTTTTTTAATCCTCGTTTTTCATCATTTTAGACCATGGGCTATAGCCCATATCGTACGGCATACTATAGCACGCCGTTTTTCATCATTTTTTAGGATTTGAAAAAAATGAAAAAATGAAAAAAAGATGGGTTATAGCCCATCGTTTTTTGAATTTTTGATTTTTTTTTAATCCTCGTTTTTCATCATTTTAGACCATGGGCTATAGCCCATATCGTACGGCATACTATAGCACGCCGTTTTTCATCATTTTTGAGGATTTGAAAAAAATTAAAAAAAGATGGGTTATAGCCCATCGTTTTTTGAATTTTCGAATTTTTTCTTAATCCTCGTTTTTCATAATTTTAGACCATGGGCTATAGCCCATATCGTACGGCATACTATAGCATGCCGTTTTTCATCATTTTTGAGGATTCGAAAAAAATGAAAAATGATGGGTTATAGCCCATCGTTTTTTGAATTTTAGATTTTTTTTAAATCCTCGTTTTTCATCATTTTAGACCATGGGCTATAGCCCATATCGTACGGCATGCTATAGCACGCCGTTTTTCATCATTTTTGAGGATTTGAAAAAAATGAAAAAATGAAAAAAAGATGGGTTATAGCCCATCGTTTTTTGAATTTTAGATTTTTTTTTAATCCTCGTTTTTCATCATTTTAGACCATGGGCTATAGCCCATATCGTACGGCATACTATAGCACGCCGTTTTTCATCATTTTTGAGGATTTGAAAAAAAAGAAAAAAAGAAAAAAAGATGGGTTATAGCCCATCGTTTTCTGAATTTTAGATTTTTTTTTAATCCTCGTTTTTCATCATTTTAGACCATGGGCTATAGCCCATATTGTACGGCATACTATAGCACGCCGTTTTTCATCATTTTTGAGGATTTGAAAAAAATTAAAAAAAGAAAAAAGATGGGTTATAGCCCATCGTTTTTTGAATTTTTGAATTTTTTCTTAATCCTCGTTTTTCATCATTTTAGACCATGGGCTATAGCCCATATCATACGGCATACTATAGCATGCCGTTTTTCATCATTTTTGATGATTCGAAAAAAATGAAAAAAAGAAAAAAAGATGGGTTATAGCCCATCGTTTTTTGAATTTTTGATTTTTTTTTAATCCTCGTTTTTCATCATTTTAGACCATGGGCTATAGCCCATATCATACGGCATACTATAGCATGCCGTTTTTCATCATTTTTGAGGATTTGAAAAAAATTAAAAAAAGAAAAAAAGATGGGTTATAGCCCATCGTTTTTTGAATTTTTGATTTTTTTTTAATCCTCGTTTTTCATCATTTTAGACCATGGGCTATAGCCCATATCGTACGGCATACTATAGCACGCCGTTTTTCATCATTTTTGAGGATTTGAAAAAATTTAAAAAAAGATGGGTTATAGCCCATCGTTTTTTGAATTTTCGAATTTTTTCTTAATCCTCGTTTTTCATAATTTTAGACCATGGGCTATAGCCCATATCGTACGGCATACTATAGCATGCCGTTTTTCATCATTTTTGAGGATTCGAAAAAAATGAAAAATGATGGGTTATAGCCCATCGTTTTTTGAATTTTAGATTTTTTTTAAATCCTCGTTTTTCATCATTTTAGACCATGGGCTATAGCCCATATCGTACGGCATGCTATAGCACGCCGTTTTTCATCATTTTTGAGGATTTGAAAAAAATGAAAAAATGAAAAAAAGATGGGTTATAGCCCATCGTTTTTTGAATTTTTGATTTTTTTTAATCCTCGTTTTTCATCATTTTAGACCATGGGCTATAGCCCATATCGTACGGCATACTATAGCACGCCGTTTTTCATCATTTTTGAGGATTTGAAAAAAATGATCGTTTTTTTATTTATTTTTTTTTTTTTTTATCCTCGTTTTTCATCATTTTAGACCATGGGCTATAGCCCATATCGTACGGCATACTATAGCACGCCGTTTTTCATCATTTTTGAGGATTTGAAAAAAATGAAAAAATGAAAAAAAGATGGGTTATAGCCCATCGTTTTTTGAATTTTAGATTTTTTTTTAATCCTCGTTTTTCATCATTTTAGACCATGGGCTATAGCCCATATCGTACGGCATACTATAGCACGCCGTTTTTCATCATTTTTGAGGATTTGAAAAAAAAGAAAAAAAGAAAAAAAGATGGGTTATAGCCCATCGTTTTCTGAATTTTAGATTTTTTTTTAATCCTCGTTTTTCATCATTTTAGACCATGGGCTATAGCCCATATTGTACGGCATACTATAGCACGCCGTTTTTCATCATTTTTGAGGATTTGAAAAAAATTTAAAAAAGAAAAAAGATGGGTTATAGCCCATCGTTTTTTGAATTTTTGAATTTTTTCTTAATCCTCGTTTTTCATCATTTTAGACCATGGGCTATAGCCCATATCATACGGCATACTATAGCATGCCGTTTTTCATCATTTTTGATGATTCGAAAAAAATGAAAAAAAGAAAAAAAGATGGGTTATAGCCCATCGTTTTTTGAATTTTTGATTTTTTTTTAATCCTCGTTTTTCATCATTTTAGACCATGGGCTATAGCCCATATCGTACGGCATACTATAGCACGCCGTTTTTCATCATTTTTGAGGATTTGAAAAAAATTAAAAAAAGATGGGTTATAGCCCATCGTTTTTTGAATTTTCGAATTTTTTCTTAATCCTCGTTTTTCATAATTTTAGACCATGGGCTATAGCCCATATCGTACGGCATACTATAGCATGCCGTTTTTCATCATTTTTGAGGATTCGAAAAAAATGAAAAATGATGGGTTATAGCCCATCGTTTTTTGAATTTTAGATTTTTTTTAAATCCTCGTTTTTCATCATTTTAGACCATGGGCTATAGCCCATATCGTACGGCATGCTATAGCACGCCGTTTTTCATCATTTTTGAGGATTTGAAAAAAATGAAAAAATGAAAAAAAGATGGGTTATAGCCCATCGTTTTTTGAATTTTTGATTTTTTTTTAATCCTCGTTTTTCATCATTTTAGACCATGGGCTATAGCCCATATCGTACGGCATACTATAGCACGCCGTTTTTCATCATTTTTGAGGATTTGAAAAAAAAGAAAAAAAGAAAAAAAGATGGGTTATAGCCCATCGTTTTCTGAATTTTAGATTTTTTTTTAATCCTCGTTTTTCATCATTTTAGACCATGGGCTATAGCCCATATTGTACGGCATACTATAGCACGCCGTTTTTCATCATTTTTGAGGATTTGAAAAAAATTAAAAAAAGAAAAAAGATGGGTTATAGCCCATCGTTTTTTGAATTTTTGAATTTTTTCTTAATCCTCGTTTTTCATCATTTTAGACCATGGGCTATAGCCCATATCATACGGCATACTATAGCATGCCGTTTTTCATCATTTTTGATGATTCGAAAAAAATGAAAAAAAGAAAAAAAGATGGGTTATAGCCCATCGTTTTTTGAATTTTTGATTTTTTTTTAATCCTCGTTTTTCATCATTTTAGACCATGGGCTATAGCCCATATCATACGGCATACTATAGCATGCCGTTTTTCATCATTTTTGAGGATTTGAAAAAAATTAAAAAAAGAAAAAAAGATGGGTTATAGCCCATCGTTTTTTGAATTTTTGATTTTTTTTTAATCCTCGTTTTTCATCATTTTAGACCATGGGCTATAGCCCATATCGTACGGCATACTATAGCACGCCGTTTTTCATCATTTTTGAGGATTTGAAAAAATTTAAAAAAAGATGGGTTATAGCCCATCGTTTTTTGAATTTTCGAATTTTTTCTTAATCCTCGTTTTTCATAATTTTAGACCATGGGCTATAGCCCATATCGTACGGCATACTATAGCATGCCGTTTTTCATCATTTTTGAGGATTCGAAAAAAATGAAAAATGATGGGTTATAGCCCATCGTTTTTTGAATTTTAGATTTTTTTTAAATCCTCGTTTTTCATCATTTTAGACCATGGGCTATAGCCCATATCGTACGGCATGCTATAGCACGCCGTTTTTCATCATTTTTGAGGATTTGAAAAAAATGAAAAAATGAAAAAAAGATGGGTTATAGCCCATCGTTTTTTGAATTTTTGATTTTTTTTAATCCTCGTTTTTCATCATTTTAGACCATGGGCTATAGCCCATATCGTACGGCATACTATAGCACGCCGTTTTTCATCATTTTTGAGGATTTGAAAAAAATGATCGTTTTTTGATTTTTTTTTTTTTTTTTTTATCCTCGTTTTTCATCATTTTAGACCATGGGCTATAGCCCATATCGTACGGCATACTATAGCACGCCGTTTTTCATCATTTTTGAGGATTTGAAAAAAATGAAAAAATGAAAAAAAGATGGGTTATAGCCCATCGTTTTTTGAATTTTAGATTTTTTTTTAATCCTCGTTTTTCATCATTTTAGACCATGGGCTATAGCCCATATCGTACGGCATACTATAGCACGCCGTTTTTCATCATTTTTGAGGATTTGAAAAAAAAGAAAAAAAGAAAAAAAGATGGGTTATAGCCCATCGTTTTCTGAATTTTAGATTTTTTTTTAATCCTCGTTTTTCATCATTTTAGACCATGGGCTATAGCCCATATTGTACGGCATACTATAGCACGCCGTTTTTCATCATTTTTGAGGATTTGAAAAAAATTTAAAAAAGAAAAAAGATGGGTTATAGCCCATCGTTTTTTGAATTTTTGAATTTTTTCTTAATCCTCGTTTTTCATCATTTTAGACCATGGGCTATAGCCCATATCATACGGCATACTATAGCATGCCGTTTTTCATCATTTTTGATGATTCGAAAAAAATGAAAAAAAGAAAAAAAGATGGGTTATAGCCCATCGTTTTTTGAATTTTTGATTTTTTTTTAATCCTCGTTTTTCATCATTTTAGACCATGGGCTATAGCCCATATCGTACGGCATACTATAGCACGCCGTTTTTCATCATTTTTGAGGATTTGAAAAAAATTAAAAAAAGATGGGTTATAGCCCATCGTTTTTTGAATTTTCGAATTTTTTCTTAATCCTCGTTTTTCATAATTTTAGACCATGGGCTATAGCCCATATCGTACGGCATACTATAGCATGCCGTTTTTCATCATTTTTGAGGATTCGAAAAAAATGAAAAATGATGGGTTATAGCCCATCGTTTTTTGAATTTTAGATTTTTTTTAAATCCTCGTTTTTCATCATTTTAGACCATGGGCTATAGCCCATATCGTACGGCATGCTATAGCACGCCGTTTTTCATCATTTTTGAGGATTTGAAAAAAATGAAAAAATGAAAAAAAGATGGGTTATAGCCCATCGTTTTTTGAATTTTTGATTTTTTTTAATCCTCGTTTTTCATCATTTTAGACCATGGGCTATAGCCCATATCGTACGGCATACTATAGCACGCCGTTTTTCATCATTTTTGAGGATTTGAAAAAAATGATCGTTTTTTGATTTTTTTTTTTTTTTTTTTATCCTCGTTTTTCATCATTTTAGACCATGGGCTATAGCCCATATCGTACGGCATACTATAGCACGCCGTTTTTCATCATTTTTGAGGATTTGAAAAAAATGAAAAAATGAAAAAAAGATGGGTTATAGCTCATCGTTTTTTGAATTTTAGATTTTTTTTTAATCCTCGTTTTTCATCATTTTAGACCATGGGCTATAGCCCATATCGTACGGCATACTATAGCACGCCGTTTTTCATCATTTTTGAGGATTTGAAAAAAAAGAAAAAAAGAAAAAAAGATGGTTTATAGCCCATCGTTTTCTGAATTTTAGATTTTTTTTTAATCCTCTTTTTTCATCATTTTAGACCATGGGCTATAGCCCATATCGTACGGCATACTATAGCACGCCGTTTTTCATCATTTTTGAGGATTTGAAAAAAATGAAAAAAAGATGGGTTATAGCCCATCGTTTTTTGAATTTTAGATTTTTTTTTAATCCTCGTTTTTCATCATTTTAGACCATGGGCTATAGCCCATATCGTACGGCATACTATAGCACGCCGTTTTTCATCATTTTTTAGGATTTGAAAAAAATGAAAAAATGAAAAAAAGATGGGTTATAGCCCATCGTTTTTTGAATTTTAGATTTTTTTTTAATCCTCGTTTTTCATCATTTTAGACCATGGGCTATAGCCCATATCGTACGGCATACTATAGCACGCCGTTTTTCATCATTTTTGAGGATTTGGAAAAAATGAAAAAGGATGGGTTATAGCCCATCGTTTTTTGATTTTTTTTTTTTTTTTTTATCCTCGTTTTTCATCATTTTAGACCATGGGCTATAGCCCATATCGTACGGCATACTATAGCACGCCGTTTTTCATCATTTTTGATGTTTCGAAAAAAATGAAAAAAAGAAAAAAAGATGGGTTATAGCCCATCGTTTTTTGAATTTTAGATTTTTTTTTAATCCTCGTTTTTCATAATTTTAGACCATGGGCTATAGCCCATATCGTACGGCATACTATAGCACGCCGTTTTTCATCATTTTTGAGGATTTGAAAAAAATGAAAAAATGAAAAAAAGATGGGTTATAGCCCATCGTTTTTTGAATTTTCGAATTTTTTCTTAATCCTCGTTTTTCATCATTTTAGACCATGGGCTATAGCCCATATCGTACGGCATACTATAGCACGCCGTTTTTCATCATTTTTGAGGATTTGAAAAAAATGAAAAAACGAAAAAAAGATGGGTTATAGCCCATCGTTTTTTGAATTTTAGATTTTTTTTAATCCTTGTTTTTCATCATTTTAGACCATGGGCTATAGCCCATATCGAAAAAAAAGAAAAAAAGAAAAAAAGATGGGTTATAGCCCATCGTTTTTTGAATTTTTGATTTTTTTTTAATCCTCGTTTTTCATCATTTTAGACCATGGGCTAAAATGACTATGGACTATCGTACGGCATACTATAGCACGCCGTTTTTCACAATTTTTGAGGATTCGAAAAAAATGAAAAAAGATGGGTTATAGCCCATCGTTTTTTGAATTTTAGATAATTTTTTTATCCTCGTTTTTCATCATTTTAGACCATGGGCTATAGCCCATATCGTACGGCATACTATAGCACGCCGTTTTTCATCATTTTTGAGGATTTGAAAAAAATGAAAAAAAGAAAAAAAGATGGGTTATAGCCCATCGTTTTTTTTAATTTTAGATTTTTTTTAATCCTCGTTTTTCATCATTTTAGACCATGGGCTATAGCCCATATCGAAAAAAATGAAAAAAAGATGGGTTATAGCCCATCGTTTTTTGAATTTTTGAATTTTTTTTAATCCTCGTTTTTCATCATTTTAGACCATGGGCTATAGCCCATATCGAAAAAAATGAAAAAAAGATGGGTTATAGCCCAGCGTTTTTTGAATTTTTGATTTTTTTTTAATCCTCGTTTTTCATCATTTTAGACCATGGGCTATAGCCCATATCGTACGGCATACTATAGCACGCCGTTTTTCACAATTTGAGGATTTGAAAAAAATGAAAAAAAGATGGGTTATAGCCCATCGTTTTTGGAATTTTAGATTTTTTTTTAATCCTCGTTTTTCATCATTTTAGACCATGGGCTATAGCCCATATCGTACGGCATACTATGTTTTTCATCATTTTTGAGGATTTGAAAAAAATGAAAAATGAAAAAAGATGGGTTATAGCCCATCGTTTTTAGATTTTTTTTTTTTTTTTTTTTATCCTCGTTTTTTATCATTTTAGACCATGGGCTATAGCCCATATCGTACGGCATACTACAGCATGCCGTTTTTCATCATTTCGAAAAAAATGAAAATAATGAAAAAAAGATTGGTTATAGCCCATCGTTTTTTGAATTTTAGATGTTTTTTTAATCCTCGTTTTTCATCATTTTAGATCGAAAAAAAATGAAGAAGGGGAAACCACACCGGAGGACAATCGAAAAATAAGTATTTTATTTCATACTTGTGATAATAGAAATAGTGATTAAATAATTGAAATGAACAAAGGAACTCTCCTGCAGCCGCCCCTGCAGCCTGTGGAGAATCGCAGATCTGTAGTGCTGTGAGAGCAGGTGTCTTAAATAGTGTTTGGGGAGGACACTGGCCAGGTGTCTCCCCTTCCACTCATCATCTCTGGCTCCGCCCTCCAACACTGCAATGGAACTGTTAAAGTCACAGCCACACATACACACACAGAACCCATATAGTAGACTAAAGGCCCAGGGGGCCGTCACATCCCCCCCTCGAAAACAGGGTCCCAAAGGGAACCCTGGCCCAACATTTGTGCTACAAAAAAAAAATCTGAAAACTTGTACATACTTTACAAGCAAGCAACCCCACTGAAACTAACCCCCCCAGCTCACATCTGCCTAATGCTTTAGCCGCACCCACTCTCAGCAACTGGTACCTTGAAGCCTTTAAGAGGAAGGTTAAGACATAATGCAAAACAGATTATGAACACAGGATTAATCCATGAGGCTCCAAATAAAGCATCCACATTAAGTTACTTCCATTTGCCAATCACTTTTGCCATGTTTTTCCTTCCTGTGTGCATTACAAATGCAAACAGGGTGAAAACTCAATTGTGCCTTGTGCACCTGTGACACAGAAGGTTTCACAAATTTGACATTGACAGATTTGTGTCTGTCACGCTCCAGAAACATAATGTCATCATTTGGGCTGATTTTTTCCCCCACAGAGCATCCCTTAACAGATTTGGGTTGAGCAACTTGAGCTATCTCCAAATTAGGGACCCAATCAGCCACTTTGATGGACTGATTTGGTTTTTCAGTTTCATGACAAGTCCGACAGGTTTTGATGTACATTGCCACGCTTCTTTTAACACGGGGCCAAAATAACTTTTTGGACACTGCATCGTAAGTTTTGCGCACCCCCATATGCCCTGACTCATAGTGAGCAATGCGCAAAACTGACTCCTGGAATTTGGAAGGAATGACAATTTGGAAAATTGAGTTTCCAATTAACCCATTGCCATGTGGCACACATTTGCGCAGCAGCACCCCATTTTCAATGAAGTACCCCCGTGCGCGATTTTTCACCTCCTGTTTGGACATAACCAAACTGAACAGCTCTTTCAGTGTGGGATCGGCTTTCTGCTCCCTCACCAACTCAGCATGGGAAATGGACCTAGGAAGGTTAGACAGATATGCAGTTTCGTCCTGGCACTCCATGTTAACTGCAGGTTCTAGCAGCTGAACAAACTGATCTGCAAAAACCCGCTCCCCTGCCACATCATTTCCAAGTACAACAGTCACCCCATTAATAGGAAGAGCTGGTCTCACTCCCATCCTGACTTCACCTTTAAACAGAGATGAATAAAGCATGAAGTTGTGTACAGGGACATGGAAAACTGACATCTCCATGCCCAACACAGGAATGAACGACCCAGTGTTGGTCGTCTGAGAAAACGGCAGAACTGAGGAAAGGATAAATGACTTAAATGAGCCTGTGTCCTGCAAAATGGTTACTGGCACTTTCTCTGTGTTACCAATCAGCGACACATATCCTTTTGAAACAAATGGAGAAAAGGTACTTGACATGTTAGGTTGATCTATGCCACTCGAAAGTGACACTGCAAAAGCAGACGGACTCGGCACAGGTGAGGCATTCTCATTACGTGACTTAAGCACAGGGCACTGGTGTTTCCAATGTCCTGGCTGATGGCAGAAATGACAAACATCCGAGTCATGTAGAGCACGACCAGCCGGTCCACTCCTACGCTCCGACTCCACACTCCCACTGGTCCTGGCAGGGAAGTATTTTCCCCCAACAACCTGGCCAGTATCCCTGCCACCCCCAGACCCACCAACATAGTTCTGGTTGTCCCCCCTCGCTTTGTGCGTCAATGTGTATTCATCTGCAAGCGCTGCAGCGTCGGCTGCAGTCTTTGACTTCTGTTCAAAAACATACAAGGCCACCGGCTCAGGGACTGAGTTTTTAAACTGCTCTAACACAATCAGCGCAGACAGGTCATCGTAGTCCTCCACATCTGACGCCACACACCAGCGCTCGAAATGTGTTGACAGGTCACAGGCAAACACAAGATAGGACTTATTATTGCCTCTCTGCCAACTCCGAAAATGCTGTCTATAGGCCTCGGGAACTAGTTCATAAGTACGCAGCACTGCTGCTTTGACCACTGTATATCTGGTGCTGTCCCGTGTTGACAGTGAGGCGAACGCCTCCTGCGCACGCCCAGTGAGCACACACTGCAACAGGACCGTCCGGTCCAAATCACTCCAGCCCCGAGCGTCTGCCACCCGCTCGAACAATGTGAAAAACACATCCACCTCCTTCTCGCTGAACTTGGGGACTAACCGGAGACTATTCAAGATGTTGTCATTGTCACCACCTGACTCGCCCCTCTTTACCTCACTCATCGTACCATCTCTCACCAACTTGAGCCGTGCGCCCTCAATATCCAACCTTTTCATATCCGCTTCATGCTTTAACTTTTCCATAGCCAAATCTCTTTCCTTCAGTTGTACTTGTAAGTCAACATCCCTCTCCTTCAACTTCAACTGCAAGGTTAACTGTAAGGTTAACAACTCCTTCTGCTGTTAGCCCAGTGGCCCCCCCGGGCACTGAGACTACATCCTCCTCCTGAGGCCCACACTCAGACGGCTGCGGGCTCAAAACATGCTGCTCATACAGCTTCTCTTTGATCATGACCTTGACCTTGTCTTTCCCCGCCCTTTTGTCCGGAATGTCAATGCCGTAATGCTCTGCAATTGACAATAATTGGTCCTTGTTAAAGGAATCCAAGCCCTCCTCTGATGGATCAGAAACAAAATCAGAAATCTCCATGGCAAAATCAAACCAAACAAAACAAAAAAAATACAACTCCAAGCCAACGGAAACAAAAGAACGTAGCGCATTCAATTAACAGAATGCCCAACAAGCCAAATTAAGTTGAGCCTCCCCTCTAACTGCCTAGCCAAAACTTCTCTAAATCTCAACCCTAGTCTTCAGGGGATAGTTGGGACAGGTAATTATGCACGTGAAACGTTGGCGAGGGAAAAGTCTCCAGCAAGCTGGCCACCGCCCCAAGGCCAAAGAAGTGCTCCCGAGCGTATAGCTCTAACCCTTTCTCCCCACACTACGTTTCTATCTAAATGCTCACAAGTCCCAAAGGGGAAATGCGCTTTGCCTTACAGAGTCAGCCCAACAAAAAATGACTTCAAACAACAAAGTAGATTACTTACGTTCTTAAGCACCGTGACCACAAGCAAACCCTCCGATGGTTCCCCCAAATGAACTTGAATAGAGAATCCCCAATGCTGACGTCACTGGACTTGCAAACTCCCCTATTCCCACGGCTCCACCCCCTTGTTGCCACAAAGGATAGGTGCGAACCTGAACTTGGCTAGCTCGTTAATTAAACAAGCAGCCCAAACTACAACAACAACAAAGTTTTGTAGCTTACCAAACTTTTAGCTTTAAACGAGCCCCCATGTTATGGCTGGCTCTGGGGCCATAACGAAGAAGGGGAAACCACACCGGAGGACAATCGAAAAATAAGTATTTTATTTCATACTTGTGATAATAGAAAGTGATTAAATAATTTAACTTAGAACCAAACAAACAAATGAACAAAGGAACTCTCCTGCAGCCGCCCCTGCAGCCTGTGGAGAATAGCAGATCTGTAGTGCTGTGAGAGCAGGTGTCTTAAATAGTGTTTGGGGAGGACACTGGCCAGGTGTCTCCCCTTCCACTCATCATCTCTGGCTCCGCCCTCCAACACTGCAATGGAACTGTTAAAGGCACAGCCACACATACACACACAGAACCCATATAGTAGACTAAAGGCCCAGGGGGCCGTCACATACGGCATACTATAGCACGCCGTTTTTCATCATTTTTGAGGATTCGAAAAAAATGAAAAAAATGAAAAAAGATGGGTTATAGCCCATCGTTTTTTGAATTATTATTATTATTTTTTTATCCTCGTTTTTCATCATTTTAGACCATGGGCTATAGCCCACATCGTACGGCATACTATAGCATGCAGTTTTTCATCATTTTTGAGGATTTGAATAAAAAAAAAAGATGGGTTATACCCCATGGTTTTTTGAATTTTTAACTTTTTTTTTAATCCTCGTTTTTCATCATTTTAGACCATGGGCTATAGCCCATATCGTACGGCATACTATAGCACGCCGTTTTTCATCATTTTGAGGATTCGAATAAAAAAAAAAAAGATGGGTTATAGCCCATCGTTTTTTGAATTTTTTACTTTTTTTTTAATCCTCGTTTTTCATCATTTTAGACCATGGGCTATAGCCCATATCGTATGGCATACTATAGCACGCCGTTTTTCATCATTTTTGAGGATTTGAAAAAAATGAAAAAAAGAAAAAAAGATGGGTTATAGCCCATCGTTTTTATTATTATTATTTTTTTTTTTATCCTCGTTTTTCATCATTTTAGACCATGGGCTATAGCCCATATCGTACAGCATACTATAGCACGCCGTTTTTCATAATTTTTTAGGATTTGAAAAAAATGAAAAAAAGAAAAAAAGATGGGTTATAGTTTTTTGAATTTTAGATTTTTTTTTTAATCCTCGTTTTTCATCATTTTAGACCATGGGCTACAGTATATCTCATCCTCCGCAGTAGGAGACTATACAGTGGAACTATACGTTGTGAGCTTGTATATCTCATTCTCCACAGTAGGAGACTATACAGTGGAACTATACGTTGTGAGCTTGTATATCTCATTCTCCACAGTAGGAGACTATACAGTGGAACTATACGTTGTGAGCTTGTATATCTCATTCTCCGCAGTAGGAGACTATACAGTGGAACTATACGTTGTGAGCTTGTATATCTCATTCTCCGCAGTAGGAGACTATACAGTGGAACTATACGTTGTGAGCTTGTATATCTCATTCTCCGCAGTAGGACTACAAATTAATGCTGTAGTTCTGTTTGGGACAGCTCGGAAATAGAGCGTTTTGACACAGAGAAATGTTTGTGAAGGTTGAGGCTTGACAGAAAGCAGCCATCCCTATGCTGCCCTCATGTGGAGAGAGTCTGCAGTTGCAACCTGTAGCCAACAACAGCACAGATTGTTTAAAGGGATATTTCACTTTTTTAAAAGGGGCTTATGTGAACACCCCAGACAGTTTTAAGTTGCTCGATTCAGTATTTAGATATTTGATATTCATTTTAGCTGCCCCGCCCCCTTCCTATACAAACCTAACCTCCATTTTAATGTAGGTTTTGTAATAATAATCAAAATCTAGAAAGTAGGCTAACTAGTAGGCCTAACTAATGTAGTGGAGTAAAAGTACAATATTTGTCTCTAAGATGTAGAGTAAAATTCGGAAAGTAAAGTAAAAGTACCTGATTTTTTTTAAACTTATATATATATAGCCTATATATATAGCCTATGTCCCGTGTCGGAATGGCGGGACTATGTCCCGTGTCGGAATGGCGGGACTCTTGAATGAAATGTGAAGTACCGCCATTCCGACAATTAGAAGTCAATGGCGGAATGGCGGTATGTCGGAAAGGGGGGCGGTTACCTTGGTGAACATGAAGGGTTTGATCAGTGTTGGGGAAGTTACTTTGAAAGCGTAGCTTGTAAAGCTACAAGTAGCTCACCATGGCAGTAGCTTGATCAAGCTACATAGCTACCCCTGGAGAAATGTAGCTTTTAAAGCTACAGCTACATAGGAAAAAGTAGCTCAGCTACTTTTTATTTTTCAGCGTTAAATTGAGAATGTACATGCGGGAGACCCCTCCTCCCCTCTGGGAGACCCCTGCTCCCCTCTGGGAGACTGAGACGGAGAATGAACATTATAAAGGAATTGATGAAAGACAATAATGGCACAGCTGGTTACCTGTAACCTGACTGAACTCTACTGGGGAGATGGTTTGACAAACATGAAAAACAAAACATAAAGAAAATGTTCAAGCCAGCTGACCAGCTCTGCATTCTACCTATCACTATACGTCTATGATCTAGGGCAGGGGTAGGCAACCTTTATTATCAGAAGAGCCATTTTTGGCCCAAAAACGTATTACAATTCTATCTGGACCCGCAAAATATATTTGCTTTAATAAAGAAAACTTTAATTATTCGTGTTTTTTCTGGTCTTTCAATATTACATTTTATTGTTTGCTAATTTCAAGTCAAGTATACTGTACCAGTATGCCAGCAGCATTGGTGGTGAAAACAAACAAAGATGTCTTATCATGAATACATTCTTCTGTTTTCCTTCATTAAATTTGATTCTTATTTTTATCTGCATGGTGTATAGGCAACATTGTTTTGCAATATCAAAATTAAAGAATAACTTTATGCCTACTACAAATTCAATAATAAACAATCGGCACAGGTCTCCACCAGGATTCTTCCTCAGCCTAGTGGGAATATGCGTGCACAGTTTCATCGCAATCGGACGCTGCGTTGAGGAGTTGTGGCCATTTGCTACTCCTGGAAACTGTAGGAGCCAATCGTGGCCAATCAGGATGGAATATGAGAAATCAAACAAACCTGTCTTGATCACATGACTATGGAGATCATGTGTAGCGATTTGCGTGAAATTTGGATAAAATCTGAAGGAGTAATAATAGAAAATGTGTTTTACATATGTCGGCCTCCTGGTGGCGCTATAAAGAGCAGATGTGAAAAATTCCAGGCAAAGGTTTTTCCTTGGCCTCTAGGGAGTTGGCATACAAAGTTATCCACAGATCCGTGCAGTTAGAGGTAAAAACACTTTTCGGCCAGTTATAGCGCCACCTTGAGGCTGAGTTGAAATTGTTCATGTGGCATTTCGTCCTCGGCCTAGTGGGAATGTGGGTGCACAATTTCACGGAAATCACGCGATGTGTTCATGATTTGCAGCATTTTGTTTGAAACTGAGCACTCCTGTGCATTTTGGAAGCCAATCTTAACCAATCAGGATGGAGTTTGAGAAATCTGAAAGACCGGTTTGGTTGAATGGCTCTAGAGAGACTGTGTACCAATTTGCGTGATGTTTGGACAAAATCTGTAGGTGTACTGTGCAAAAACTTGTTTTGCACAAAGCGGCCTCCTGGTGGCGCTATAACAGGCCGTTCTGGAAAGTTTGGGGCAGAGGTTCATGGTTGGCATCCAGGGAGTGTGTGTGCAAAATTTGGCATCGACCGGGTTAACGGTGGCCGAGATTAGCTGCTCACGGACGGACGGACGGACACACGGACGGAACGGACACACGGACGGACGGAGTGCAAAACATACTCTCCCCCATGCCTTCGGCTGGTGGAGACAATTATGGTTAAATGTAAAAAAGAAGAAAAAGAAACCTCTTATTCCTTTTCATACTTCTTTGCTGTAGCAACTGGGAGCCACGGGAGAGGACCTATAAGAGCCACATGTGGCTGTTACGGCCTCAGGCCTATAGGTATTTATTTACCTGCGTGGTGCGCACAGTGCGCGCCCCCTTTGCCTAACCCCTCCTTGTAGATCAGTCAGCGCAGCCATTGGTGGGGAGCATTACCGTCGCTCCGCTGTTGGTCGCCCGCTCCGCACCTCGCTCCTCCAACCGGCTTCTACACCTGCGCCCACCTGACGGCATAAAGCCGTCCTGCAGCCTTCACTCACGGCCGCTGTCCAGTCACTCCAGAGTGGAGCAGGGCAGCAGGCTAGAGGCAGCGCGCCCTCCGTGCAGCGAGAGAATGCACGGAGTAATATTATGGACACCTCCGTATAGCAAGAGTTGCTGCAGTGCGGGATGAGTGTATTGTGTAACCCGTTATAATGTTATCACCTGTACTATTTCTACATTCTGAGCACTGGGCCACCCACGGAAGCCTGCTTTTTGTACAGTTTGATATATTAGATTAGAGTATATATAGGCAATAGTAGGGCACTGTTGTCACTTTATTTTCGTTTGTTAGGTTAGTGTCTAAAACTCAAGAGGTTAGTTTTAGTATGCTTTTGATTATTTCCCTTAGTTGCTCCGTGTGTCATTTATGTTTGAAAATGTATAGTAATTCATATTGAATACATACCTGTAAATATATATATATTGTTCCTATATAATTTGTATGCCACAGAGAATAATAAATAACTTTGGGCATTTTACCACCTTGCCTTATTACAATAACCGTCCTATGACTCGGTCACCGGGCTGTATTTTGCGTCTTGGTCTTAATCCCTAACTTGAGTAAACTAAAGACGTGGAGGCGTGATCAATGCCATTTGGCTTTTCTGAGTGGCCAAAGAGGATGTGTCATACCTTGAGGAAGAGATAAGAGTTTTAGGCCCGACCCAGCTTTAACATGTCGGCCCTTTTTATTTCTGGGACTGCAATTTTCACTTTAATAACAGTGTTAATTTAGATTGTACAAATGGAACCAAATAAGAGTAAGAGTCCATTTGGATCCATTGTTCATTGTCCCCATAACACTTCAATATTGAACATTATGAAGTGTGCTTTAATAGGAATAGTTTCAGCATGCACATATTCTCCCCTTTTTAATTAGACATATTGAACAACTACTGACTGGTAGTTGAGTGAAAAGGTATGTAAGCACTTCTTCCAACATGTGTGGCTTTTACAGTTAATATAGATAATTAAACAGAACTACTGCAAAAAAGTAGCATGTGGCTGGTCAAACTAGGGGGTTTTCATGATGCTGAATCATTACAAGAACAACATAATTGGAATTGACCAGGACACTGCCAGACGTGCCAGTACCACACTTTCCATCGACAGCCACAGAAGGCACGTTGCCGCCGCTACTGTCCTGTAGGAGGCTACAAAATGCACACCCCCCACTGCCCTAGGGACCTCCAGGACATGCAGTCTATACTGCCCCCGCGTGGATCAGGTCAGCAATACATTATGTTAATGTACACTAGCTGTTCCATCTGTGGAATGAATTAATATCTAATCACGTTACAAAAGGCAGGAAGCTATATTAATATTGGACCAGATATGAACACAAAGCGGCAGTATTATAAAGTAAAACAGCAGAGAGAGAAGTTCCGATTTAATATGTGTTTAGGGTGTCAAAAAACTTGAACGAGTCTGGGGTTAAATGTCTGGTCTTTGTGTCAGAAACTATATTACAAAGTAAGATGAAAGTTGGAAGCATGCAACGTATATATGTAGACTATATGTATATATACACTGTATATGATTTTGCCCAAGGTAGGCCTATGCATTGTTATTTGTGCATACATATTAGTATCGAAGCAATATGGTTTTCTATATAAGAAGGCAAATGGATAAAATGCATGCATGGCATACTTCTTGTCAAACGAATAATGGAATACTTCTTGTCAAACTGTGGCTTGAGCCTCGATAGTATAACCATAACCAATAGTCAGACACAAACAATACATTACATACATAATAGTACATTGGATAGACATTTTTACTGTACTAGGGGGGGATAGCTATAGCTAGCTGTTGTTAACTCTGACTCAAAATATTAATGAAACATTAGTTAGGCTAAACTAAGCAAAGGCTAGGCTATATAGCACTGGCCTATATGAATGTCACACCTCAGCTTAAATAAGAGTTTAAATTGATTAAACTTGGCCAAAAGACTTACCACATAATTTACTCATAGCCACTTGCTCAGCTCTAGTAGTGATGCAATACAGGCATAAAAACTAAACTACACGGTCGACGTTGGACTTTATTAGCTATTAAATCCAAGCACCTTTTTTACGGAATTCTCGTCGTCATAATTGCTGCTCTGCTCAAAATGCACGCCCAAAAAACTCACACTGCTCGACCTCGCAGTCGCCATGACGACCAATGTAGGTAGCCAATCCCAGAGCCTTATACTCTGACTACAGTCACGCCCCTGCTTCTAATTAGCTATAACGTTTCCACCTGTGACATTACCCACAATGAAAAGCAATAACGCATCGACAATAAAATAAAACAAAAAAGCATGAACAACAACTTTCCAAGTTCAGGACCAACGTTCCTTTCTATGTAGAAACCGGTGTTTGCTCGTTGTCGAAACTATGCAAAAAAATATTTTAATTTTTTTGGTAAGGGTTGCACCGTGACAATTAGGGTGAGCACTACTGACACCTATATATATACCCGGTGGGCCTATTGACTAATGTATGGGTGAAATGATGAATTAGTGTTACCAGTCACCTTGCCAGCTCATGACACAGGTGTGTTCCTGTTGACCTTGTACGACACTGATAACCCTGTGTCTAACAGGTGTAAGGTGATCTGCTAGGACCCTGATGGAACACACGGGCTGGTTGTGAAAGTGACTGAGAAAAATAAGCTGATCCCCATCCACAAAATCTTATTTGAACCCGCAATTCAGCCACAATTTTCAAATCGGCCCCATGGTGGCGCTATAAGCCATTTCTCTACTGTAACTGTGTCACTGCAGCATAAAGGAATATTATTGCACTGTTTTATTGATATTATAGTTTTATTTTAAGTGATTGTTATTTTTGTTGGTTTATTTGTCATATTATATATATACATGTATTCAGGAAGAACTGTCACAATATATATTTTCTCTTAATTATTCAGCAAAGTGCCTTTCAGATGGTGATGGGTTTGATTATATTTTTGATTATATTTGTTATCATCAATGTTTCAAAACTGTTGTTTTCAGGCTGCGGACTCCTCAAAATAATCATATTTGAAATGGCAACCGACCCCCCAACTCTATTTATTTATTAAAAAAATAAAAATCATATTTGAACTGGGGACCTCCCAAAATTATTATATTTTAACTGTGACCGGTTTAGTAGAGCTTGTAGATTCCCTATTTCTTCTACTTTTGTGTCACAACACCATGTACCATGATACCGTATATGACAAAAGTTAAAATATAAAATGTCAAGAAAGTTGAAAAATGGATGGTTGCCCCACAGCAATGATCACCATCACTTTATCTACAGGCTAAAAATACATTGATGTGTTTTCTTGGTATGAAAATAGCCTTGTTAAATATTAAATGGTTCTCACAATTCATATCTGGTTTATCTGTGTTTATGATATGTATACCAGTATGCCAAACCCTCTGCTGCCCCACAGCAGAATATCCTAACAACATGTTTACAGCATTTCTGTGATTTGTACATCCTCAAGTTCAGTTCATGTTTCCAATAAACTGAAAATCACCCTATATGCAAGCCCTCCTCTGATGGATCAGAAACAAAATCAGAAACCTCCATGGCAAAACCAAACCAAACAAAACAAAAAAAAAACTCCAAGCCAACGGAAACAAAAGAACGTAGCGCATTCAATTAACAGAATGCCCAACGAGCCAAATTAAGTTGAGCCTCCCCTCTAACTGCCTAGCCAAAACTTCTCTAAATCTCAACCCTAGTCTTCAGGGATATGGGCTATAACCCATATCGTACGGCATACTATAGCATGCCGTTTTTCATCATTTTTGAGGATTCGAAAAAAATGAAAAAAATGAAAAAAGATGGGTTATAGCCCATAGTTTTTTGAATTTTTGAATTCTTTCTTAATCCTCGTTTTTCATCATTTTAGACCATGGGCTATAGCCCATATCGTACGGCATACTATAGCATGCCGTTTTTCATCATTTTTGAAGATTTGAAAAAAATGAAAAAAAGATGGGTTATAGCCCATCATTTTTTGATTTTTTTTTAATCCTCGTTTTTCATCATTTTAGACCATGGGCTATAGCCCATATCGTACGGCATACTATAGCACGCCGTTTTTCATCATTTTTGAGGATTTGAAAAAAATGAAAAAAATATGGGTTATAGCCCATCATTTTTTGAATTTTTGATTTTTTTCTTAATCCTCGTTTTTCATCATTTTAGACCATGGGCTATAGCCCATATCGTACGGCATACTATAGCATGCCGTTTTTCATCATTTTTGAAGATTCTATTTTTTTTTTATTTTTTTTTAAAGATGGGTTATAGCCCATCGTTTTTTGAATTTTAGATTTTTTTTAATCCTCGTTTTTCATCATTTTAGACCATGGGCTATAGCCCATATCGTACGGCATACTATAGCATGCCGTTTTTCATCATTTTTGAAGATTTGAAAAAAAAGAAAAAAAAGATGGGTTATAGCCCATCATTTTTTGAATTTTTTTTAATCCTCGTTTTTCATCATTTTAGACCATGGGCTATAGCCCATATCGTACGGCATACTATAGCATGCCGTTTTTCATCATTTTTGAAGATTTGAAAAAAATGAAAAAAAGATGGGTTATAGCCCATCATTTTTTGAATTTTTGAAAAAAAAATTAATCCTCGTTTTTCATCATTTTAGACCATGGGCTATAGCCCATATCGTACGGCATACTATAGCATGCCGTTTTTCATCATTTTTGAGGATTCGAAAAAAATGAAAAAAAAATGAAAAAAGATGGGTTATAGCCCATCGTTTTTTTGAATTAAAAAAAAATAATAATAATCCTCCTTTTTCATCATTTTATACCATGGGCTATAGCCCATATCGTACGGCATACTATAGCACGCCGTTTTTCATCATTTTTGAGGATTTGAAAAAAATGAAAAAAATATGGGTTATAGCCCATCATTTTTTGAATTTTTGATTTTTTTCTTAATCCTCGTTTTTCATAATTTTAGACCATGGGCTATAGCCCAGACACAAACAATACATTACATACATAATAGTACATTGGATAGACATTTTTACTGTACTAGGGGGGGATAGCTATAGCTAGCTGTTGTTAACTCTGACTCAAAATATTAATGAAACATTAGTTAGGCTAAACTAAGCAAAGGCTAGGCTATATAGCACTGGCCTATATGAATGTCACACCTCAGCTTAAATAAGAGTTTAAATTGATTAAACTTGGCCAAAAGACTTACCACATAATTTACTCATAGCCACTTGCTCAGCTCTAGTAGTGATGCAATACAGGCATAAAAACTAAACTACACGGTCGACGTTGGACTTTATTAGCTATTAAATCCAAGCACCTTTTTTACGGAATTCTCGTCGTCATAATTGCTGCTCTGCTCAAAATGCACGCCCAAAGAACTCACACTACTCGAGCTCGCAGTCGCCATGACGACCAATGTAGGTAGCCAATCCCAGAGCCTTATACTCTGACTACAGTCACGCCCCTGCTTCTAATTAGCTATAACGTTTCCACCTGTGACATTACCCACAATGAAAAGCAATAACGCATCGACAATAAAATAAAACAAAAAAGCATGAACAACAACTTTCCAAGTTCAGGACCAACGTTCCTTTCTATGTAGAAACCGGTGTTTGCTCGTTGTCGAAACTATGCAAAAAAATATTTTAATTTTTTTGGTAAGGGTTGCACCGTGACAATTAGGGTGAGCACTACTAATTATTATTATTTTTTTTAAAGATGGGTTATAGCCCATCGTTTTTTGAATTTTAGATTTTTTTTAATCCTCGTTTTTCATCATTTTAGACCATGGGCTATAGCCCATATCGTACGGCATACTATAGCATGCTGTTTTTCATCATTTTTGAAGATTCGAAAAAAAAAAAAAAAAAAAAAAAAAAAGATGGGTTATAGCCCATCGTTTTTTGAATTTTAGATTTTCTTTAATCCTCGTTTTTCATCATTTTAGACCATGGGCTATAGCCCATATCGTACGGCATACTATAGCATGCCGTTTTCCATCATTTTTGAAGATTCGAAAAAAAAAAAAAAAAAAAAAAAAGATTTGTTATAGCCCATCGTTTTTTTAATTTTAGATTTTCTTTAATCCTCGTTTTTCATCATTTTAGACCATGGGCTATAGCCCATATCGTACGGCATACTATAGCATGCCGTTTTTCATCATTTTTGAAGTTTCGAAAAAAAATTAAAAATTAAAAAAAGATGGGTTATAGCCCATCGTCTTTTGAATTTTACATTTTTTTAAATCCTCGTTTTTCATCATTTTAGACCATGGGCTATAGCCCATATCGTACGGCATACTATAGCATGCCGTTTTTCATCATTTTTGAAGATTCGAAAAAAAAAAAAAAAAAAAAAAGATTTGTTATAGCCCATCGTTTTTTGAATTTTAGATTTTCTTTAATCCTTGTTTTTCATCATTTTAGACCATGGGCTATAGCCCATATCGTACGGCATACTATAGCATGCCGTTTTTCATCATTTTTGAAGATTCGAAAAAAAATTAAAAATTAAAAAAAGATGGGTTATAGCCCATCGTCTTTTGAATTTTACATTTTTTTTAATCCTCGTTTTTCATCATTTTAGACCATGGGCTATAGCCCATATCGTACGGCATACTATAGCATGCCGTTTTTCATCATTTTTGAAGATTCAAAAAAAAAAAGAAAAAAAAAGAAAAAAAGATGGGTTATAGCCCATCGTTTTTTGAATTTTAGATTTTCTTTAATCCTCGTTTTTCATCATTTTAGACCATGGGCTATAGCCCATATCGTACGGCATACTATAGCATGCCGTTTTTCATCATTTTTGAAGATTTGAAAAAAAAAAAAAAATTAAAAAAAGATGGGTTATAGCCCATCGTCTTTTGAATTTTACATTTTTTTTAATCCTCGTTTTTCATCATTTTAGACCATGGGCTATAGCCCATATCGTACGGCATACTATAGCATGCCGTTTTTCATCATTTTTGAAGATTTGAAAAAAATTAAAAAATTAAAAAAAGATGGGTTATAGCCCATCGTCTTTTGAATTTTACATTTTTTTTAATCCTCGTTTTTCATCATTTTAGACCATGGGCTATAGCCCATATCGTACGGCATACTATAGCACGCCGTTTTTCATAATTTTTGAAGATTCGAAAAAAAATTAAAAATTAAAAAAGATGGGTTATAGCCCATCGTTTTTTGAATTTTAGATTATTTTTAATCCTCGTTTTTCATCATTTTAGGACATGGGCTATAGCCCATATTGTACGGCATACTATAGCATGCCGTTTTTCATCATTTTTGAGGATTTGAAAAAAATGAAAAAATGAAAAAAAGATGGGTTATAGCCCATCGTTTTTTTATTATTATAATTTTTTTTATCCTCGTTTTTCATCATTTTAGACCATGGGCTATAGCCCATATCGTACGGCATACTATAGCACGCCGTTTTTCATCATTTTTGAGGATTTGAAAAAAATGAGAAAAAGATGGGTTATAGCCCATCGTTTTTTGAATTTTAGATTTTTTTTTTTATCCTCGTTTTTCATCATTTTAGACCATGGGCTACAGTATATCTCATTCTCCGCAGTAGGAGACTATACAGTGGAACTATACGTTGTGAGCTTGTATATCTCATTCTCCGCAGTAGGAGACTATACAGTGGAACTATACGTTGTGAGCTTGTATATCTCATTCTCCGCAGTAGGAGACTATACAGTGGAACTATACGTTGTGAGCTTGTATATCTCATTCTCCGCAGTAGGACTACAAATGAATGCTGTAGTTCTGTTTGGGACAGCTCGGAAACAGCAGCGTTTTGACACAGAGAAGGTTGAGGCTTGACAGAAAGCAGCCATCCCTTTGCTGCCCTCATGTGGAGAGAGTCTGCAGTTGCAACCTGTAGCCAACAACAGCACAGATTGTTTAAAGGGATACTTCACTTTTTAAAAAGGGGCTTATGTGAACACCCCAGACAGTTTTAAGTTGCTCGATTCAGTATTTAGATATTTGATATTCATTTTAGCTGCCCCGCCCCCTTCCTATACAAACCTAACCTCCATTTTAATGTAGGTTTTGTAATAATAATCAAAATCTAGAAAGTAGGCTAACTAGTAGGCCTAACTAATGTAGTGGAGTAAAAGTACAATATTTGTCTCTGAGATGTAGTGGAGTAATAGTATAGAAAATCGGAATTAAGTTCAAATAAAAATTCGGAAAGTAAAGTAAAAGTACCTGATATTTTTTAACTCGGAATGGCGGGACTCTTGAAAGAAATGTAAAGTACCGCCATTCCGACAATTAGAAGTCAATGTCGGAATGGCGGTATGTCGGAAAGGGGGGCGGTTATTTTGATGAAAATAGCAGATCTGCAAGCTTGTAGATTGCCTCTTTCTGACCAAGGCTTTAATGTGGTGAAACGTTTGATGCTGTCAATACATTTGTCATCCATCTGGATGTCTGAGTTGTGTAAAGTGCCCAGTGTAACATGGATTTCATATTTTTATGCTGAAATGGAGAGATTGACAGCTCTTGTCTGTATTTTTCTCTTCATCAGTGTCTGTAGTAGTGCATCACTGTCAGTGACTATCTGTCTTCATCCCAAAAGAGCTGATCTGCAATCTGCACTGTGACATAATTATCATATATGTTTTTGTTTCCTAAATTATTTTAAAACATTTTCCAAAAAAAAACATCCTCAAAAATAGCTAAACCTTTCATGAATGAAACCAAAATGCAGTGCTTTGTTTTGCACTAACTTCGTGAATACATGAAAGAAAAAGCTAAGTAATAAGCTCATTAGGAGTCCAAGCTAGTACTAGTGGTTCTCAAATGTTTACACATGGATGTGCTTTCATTTCAACACCCTCAGCTAATAGTTATTTTTGTTGTCCACTCATTGTGTGCGTCTGTGGCAGAAATTTAATTTTGACAACAATGTCCAGCACAAGCCAACATGTCGATGACCCCTGGTCCCAGGAGAATGTCTAATTTATATTTTGGGTCACGAGCTAGCTAAAACGTGTGGTAACCACTGTCCGACTAAGGTCTCAGGGGCACTTACCCGGCGGGCCGAGTACAGGTCATGTCCTACTTGCCCAAAGGTCATGCCCCACTTAAAAGTAAGTAAAAAAAATGATTGTAAAAGTATAGGTCACATTCGAACATATTTTGGGGGGGCCGCCAGGTGATGGTGAGTGAAGTGACCATAGTATAATATGGCCCATCTACAAGCTCACAACGCCTCGAAAATGTGAGCTTGTAGATCTGCTTTTTTCACTATATAAACTAAGTACAATACCTCAACTTAACTCCTACAATCCCAAGTGCTTCTCAGGGTGGGGGTCCCCAGTTTAAATGTGATTATGTTGGGGGTCCCTCCCAGCCTGAAAAGGTTGAGAACCACTGCACTAGGCTGTACGATAAAAAAAAAAAAACCTACACACAGTAGCTATGAATGACTATGGGTTCACACTTGATATTTTATAATGTCAAGTGTAGCAACGGTGAAAACAGCACATCAGGTAAACAGTGCTCTTATTTTTATTTCACAGATCCGAACGCAGAGTGCTCTGGCCACATTCAGGTGTTTTATATTTTGTGTTGAACTCATATATGGTTGCGTCCCCTCTCAAAAGAGCACTCGCCCGGTCTCGGGAAACCTGAAAGCAGACTCCACCTGCCCCAAAGTGTTATTTAGCTGCCAGGGGCAGGTGCCGGGCACTCCTTAGTGTCAACGCCTGAGGAACCCAGAGGACTAGGTATATTAATTAACATCTCAGATACAGTAATAGCTGTTTTGTTTCTGAAACAGTCAATCGCTCATTTGATTTCTGGGTGTCAACATTTCTGTAACTCTGACACACAAACAGCTGAAATCATTTATGACCCATTTAGACCTGAGGCTGATTCTAAAAAGATAAAAGTATTCTAAAAGTTTTCTGAAAAACCCATGTCTAGGACCCCCAGAATTACCTCTATTTGGCCTTGAACCCCCTATATGAAAATATGTTGTTCTAGCATGAACCAGACCAGACAGTATTGACATTGAGTGTTTATTCAGTCTTTGCAGATACAGGTATGGCAGTGGTGAATAAATAACAATCAATAATGGGGATAAGTCAGGCGTAATACACAGTAGGAAACATAGGCAATACAACGAGTAGGATATATAGGAAAGCAGACTTACATTAATGCATCATTCGGTATACAGGCACATAGGAGTTGTCTATCAGTGAGAGACAAATGTTTGTATAGGCCTATATATATATCCCTCAGGTGTGCAGATTATCAGCCCCGCCCACACCATCAACAGGCAACCTGCTACTGCTCCGCCCGCTTGTAGCGCGGCACTATGAGCTTGTAGATCTGCTATTTTTCAATAGCTAAAGTATAATTGATGCTTAAAACACCAAAAGGGGTCCAGAATGGGTTAAATGAGCATTTGTATAGCAACACAAATTGACATTAATATGACATTACCCTCAGTTAAGTATTGAATTAAAGCTGCAATGAATACACAGGCCATTCAGAAAAAGTTACATCCAACCAACTATGTTCAGAGAAACAGCAGAGACAGTCAAACCCTATATCCAGGCAGAAGCTCGGACAGTACACTATACCAGCGCTTTCTTTTGCTTTGCAACACCATGTCTTTACTTGCATGTGAATTCAGAAATATAAGATAGCCGATCTACAATATATCCTAATAATTAACCCTATAACCTTAACCCAATTTGCTGTTGTACATACAGGTCATTACAGGTCAATCCACTTGGACTCAAGCCGGTGTCTCATCAGCCGTGGTCGGGTCGCCTGGAGGACGGTGTCGTTGAGAGACGCAGAAACATCACATGATTCAAGATTACAACATTGACAGTCCAGGTTTGTGCATCAGCAGATGTTTTATTTTATCATGCAAGTAAGGACATGTTAGCATGGCCAAAACAATCACCGGTAGAAGGTACTTTCAGGTTTCTGAAATGGGGTTTATGTTTTACACCATGTCCTGCTTGTGTGTTTATTACATGAAATGTTATCATAAGTCATACAACAACATCATTTGTGTGATATTGAAATGCAATTTTAATTGTCAATCGTCTGAGGACAGGTGTGGGACGTTGCAGTACACCAATGCAGACAGATGTGTAGGCAGGGCATGAGAGAGAAGGAGAGAGATATGTATATATATATGTATATATATATGTATATATATATGTATATATATATATGTATATATATATGTATATATATATGTATATAATTGCAAAACATGGTTACAGTAGTTCCAGGGCTAAATGGCTAAATTGTAAATTGTAGCAGGCAACTTTAGTCTAATCTCACTTTTATTTGCACTGTTGCAATGTCAACCTGTATAGTACACACACTGCCCACGCTTGATGAGCATTATATGTATCTCTGTACTTCTTTGCAAGCTGTTATTAAAGTATTCAATCAATAAATCAAACAAAACCATTAGAAGAATCCCCTCTGTATCTCTATGCATGATGCATGAGTTATAGGGACAATGCAGAACTTTCTAATCAAACTTACACGTCATTTAAAAAACAACATGCTTTCCCTGCCTGTTTCAGGTGTTTTAGTTAAAGGACAACTTTAGTTTTTTTCAACCAAGGTTCATGTTTTAGGTTGTTATTAGAGAAAGTAAAAGATGAGTGTAATCTTTTTTTCATTTGCTGCTTTCTTTTGTTTTAGGGGTTTTAGCTGTTTTTGACAGGGGGGCGGGGGCATTCGAACATGGGGCTAAATATGTATTTTTTTACAACATTTTATAGCGATTTGTTTTTTTATTATTTACTATTGTCCTACTAGACCCCAATAAATTACATTTGGCCACAAAAGATCACAGGATCTACTGAATATGTCAAACTGACATATTGAGCCTATGACACACAGTGTGGCTTCCCCCCAGTAGGCTACCTTCACATTCAGTAGATCCTGTGATCTTCTGTGGCCAGATGTAATTTCCTGGGGTTTAATAGGACTATAGTAAATAATACAAAAATAAATCACCATAAAATTTGGTAAAAAATTACATATTTAGACCCATGCTCGAATGCCCCCGCCCCCCTTTCAAAAATAAATAAAATCCCTAAAACGAAAGAAAGCAGCAAATGAAAAAGAAATAACAGTCATATTTTAGTTTCTCTAATAACAACCTAAAACATGAACCTTGGTTGAAAAAAATTAAAGTTGTCCTTTAACCAGTGAGTGAGCGAGCGGCAGACCTTGGCCACGCAGTGCAGGCATTGGGCGCAGGTCCTTCTGGAGGCCAGGAGGACGGCTGGCACATCACCTCACAGTCCAACTGTCTGTACGCCTCTACTGTGCACACACACACACACACACACACACACACACACACACACACACACACACACACACACACACACACACACACACACACACACACACACACACACACACACACACACACACACACACTGGGAAGCACTGGGATGCATTCTAAGCATTCATGCATTTCAATGTGAAAACAGTCGACTGTAGTTCACTGCTGTCTATATACTTCAAATCACTATAGCTGCATTACCTACGTTTACTGGGGACCCCCTGGGAATCCCCCAAGGGCCCCGGGGGTCCACAGACCCTTTATTGAGAAGCACTGGGATGCATTCTAAGCATTTTTGCTCAGTTATCTTTTATAAATGTCATTTTCAATGTGAAAAGACTGTAGTTCACTCAGTGGCGCGCGCTATGAGCTTGTAGATCTGCTATCTTTCAATATCCTGGGTACCGCCCTGAGTACCGGCCTGGGTTCCGGCCGGCCTGGGTACCAGATTCTAAAAATGTCTTCTACATCCAGACAGTTTTCTGAAAAGGCTATTTTTCTTCCATCTTTCAAAAATAGCAGACCTACAAGCTCGTAGCGCGCCACTCGGTGGTAGATCTGCTATTTTTCAATAGCTAAAGCAGTGCAGCATGGCAAAACACACACCTGTGGGGTCCAGGGACCCTTAGGGGTCCTTGAGGAGATTCCAGGGGGTTCCTATAGCAAAATGAGCGGATAAAACCTAGAAAAATGTAACACCCACCAATCTCTTATCAGGGTCCTCCCTGGCACATCTTTTCAGATGGGGCTCCGCAAGCCAATTGTGTGTCAATTTGGGGGTCCTTGATTGTGAGAACCAACCGTTTTAGTTTACCAAGGTCGTTTTGGACACGACCCCCGCATTGTAATGCATTAATACAATTTCAACCGGACCAAATGAATGATAAAATGAATAAAACCCTGCATTTAGGCTAAATACATTTTTTATTTTTAAAAACCATACACATTACTCGACAAGTTTCAAATGTAAATCCAATCACGATAACCATTTAAATTGCTCAAGATAAACAGACATGAAGTACTTATTATTTCCAAATGTTAAAAGATAAAAATAAAAAATAATCCATAGAACAGATGGATAAACATTCATTCCCGTTACAGGAAGAAGCTACAGAACAAACTCCTTTTTTCCGTTCCCATTTTTCCATTTGTATTTTGCAATATCAAGCTGCTTTTTTCATCTGTAAAACACTAAAATTTAAATAATAGACAAATGTTATAACTTATGAATGAACTCATTCCATGTCAGTTTTCTGCCCTAAACCAGTGGTTCTGAGATTGATACTGGGAACCAAATTGGACCCTCACAGGTCTGTAACTCTTGAGTGTTCCGTTTGCAGTGTAAATTCGGCTTCCAGAGATTAAATATAAATAAATAAATGTATAATGCATATGGAGTTTGGGGTTCTTGAAATTCACGAGGTTGAGAATCACTGACCTTAAGCCCTTCCCTTCAAATGAGTGCGTTGTCAGGGTATTAAGCAGAGCATCCCTGTACGACTAACAAAATACTTTGCAACCAATTAGGAAAAGAAATGTGTTATTTTGTTTCTACAAACAAGCCTTTCAAACCATTCGCACCCTGAGAAGAAAATCACACACACGTTTAGTTTTTCAAACCCTTTTTGGACTGTCATACCACAGGGCTCTATGCTATAGGAGATAGGTTGGCCTTCTGTCTTTGCACTACACTAATATACCTTTGTCGAAAAATAGCCAATCTACGCCATCGGATATTTTCCACAAACGATCGGCCCCAGAATAGGGACTACGTTGAATAGTGCGCAAAACGTCCACCCTAACCCTAGATAATAGACTTTGAGATAAATCTCCCAAAACTTGTTCAGTAGGATGAAAGTTTTTGTCATAAAAATACAAAGGTACAATTGTGTGGTTTGTATCAAAATGTTTTCCCAAGGGACGTTATGAAATAAAAGTACCCTGTACAGATACCAGTGTGAGCCTAGACTTTTATTCTTGAAAAAAAAAAAGGTAAAGAAATGCAGCGTGTCCAATCAAATCCTTTAGTGTTTTTTCCAGTACATCAGGTGTCAAAAATATTCTACAAACAAGTCATTTTATTTATTTATGATGGTGAAAGGAGTTTTATGGACAAAGATGAAGAAAAATACAAACTTTTTTTTCGTGTGTTTTAGATTTTTGAAATGTCAACAAACCAGAACTCCAAGGAGAAAAAATAAAAATGAAGTTTTCCCTAAAGAGAAATCTCAAAAAAGATCGAATGAAATATGAAAAGAATCCACTTGCTGTTTGACCAAGACGACAGTTTTAACTACCTAAAAGTTTGAAGTTAAAAGGTTCTCTCTTAATTAATAAATTTCCTTTCTTTAAATAATTTTCTATGCCTGAGTAAACAAAATGATAATATTGTACATTGGCAGGGACTGAAGTTAAAAAAAGAAAAAAATACGTGATGTTTAATGCAATGAACTCCCTTTAACAAAGTGAACCTAAGTGAACCAAAGTGAAAAAAATATGTGATGTTTACTGCAATGAACTCCCTTTAACAAAGTGAACCTTTCGAACATCACCAATCGAACAGATGGATGAATGAACCGATGAAAATAGAAGCCCGAACTCCTGAGAGCATCTTCTGAACACAGAACCCTGTTAAAATAATGTCGAGTATTTAATAATGAAGTGTGAATGGACAGAGGTCCTGTCTTTTTCTCTTCTACACAAAGCCTTAGTGTTTATCTGTTTGGCTAGAAGGTTCTATTTATCTACAAATATATAACAAATAAAACTTGCAGGCAAAAAAATAGTTTAAGTTTCAATAGAAACACCCCTTTTTTCCTGAAAATACAGCAGTATCTGAAATAAATCCTCTCATTCAATTTGTACTCTGTTCCGTTTTCTGCATCATACGTCAGGAAGCTCTTTTGCCTACAAACAGAAAAAAAAAGTATCTACAAACTTTGTAAACAGACCTGCTTTTTCCAAAAAAACATAAATAATTCAAAATATTAACAGCCAATGGAGCAGAAATAAGTTTTTGAATGAGCATCAGGGCCAAAGAGATAAATATACAACACCATTCAGATAAAGAGAAGCTAAGTTTCTTCCAAAATTCTTACAGCCGATCTTCAAGCCACAAGGAAGGGCTCCCCCTCCTCTATTAAAATAATATTAATAATATAACAAAAAAAAAAGAAACAGGTCACTTCCAATCTGAGTTTATAATCACCCCTCGCTGACCGAGAAAAATGAAAAAGTTATCAAGGAGGGGGTATGAGGGGGGGGGGGGGGGTCGCAGAGGTTTTTTTAAGAAAACAAAATAAAATAAAACAAGCATCCACACCAAACCGTACATTCTTATGAATGTCTGCTGTTGTATTAGTCCAGTTCAGACTCCTCTCTCTCTCTCTCCAACCACCCCTCCACTGTCTTTTCTCTCTCCTCTCCTCTGTAGCCGTTTTGTCTAAAAGGTGAGCCCCCCCCCCCCCCAGGCTTGAGGGCTTGGGGGGGTTATCAGAGAGAGGTTTCCAGGCTGTGTAGGGGGCTCTCCGGGGCCGACGAGGGGCTCAGAGACTTCACCTCCGGCAGGAGGAGCAGGAGGTGGTTCCCGCTGTCCACAGCGTTATTGTTCTGATTGGGCGAGGAGGAGGAGGAGGAGGAGGCGGGGTTCAGCAGAGACTGGGCCTCGGAGGACGCGGCAGTGGGAGGGGGAGGGGTGGCGGCCGGGGGGGGAGGAGGAGGAGGAGAGGGAGGGGGAGGAGGAGGAGGAGGGGCCATGTCATCGGGGGGGGAGGGCGGGCTGGGCGTGGTGGTGGTGGTGGTGACGTCGCCGTCGCCGCGCGGCGTAAAGGAGGAGGAGGAGTTGCGCTTGGTGGGGGCGGGGTCGTCCTCGGCGTCCGTGTCGTCGATGAGCGGGATGCTGGGCTCCGAGTCCTGGATGCGGAACTCCGGGTGGCTCATGAAGTTGTGGATGGAGCTGCGAGACTCGGGCTTCTCCTGGGCCTCGTAGAGGGAGACGGAGCTGCGGAAGGCATTCACCACCCGGATCTGCATGGAGAGAAGGGGGCCACGTAAAGTCAGCGTCCTTTTTACTGACGGAACAACGCAACCTTTTGTTATTATTGCTTTTTAACCCCATTCTGAACGGGGACCCATTTTAGGTGTCAGCGTCGTGTTATGCTTTAGCTATTGAAAAATAGCAGATCTACAAGCTCGTATCGCGCCACTCGGAGCTTGTAGGTCTGCTATTTTTTGAAAAATCGATGAACGACTGACATAGAAACATGGCTTTTTCAGAAAACTGTCAGGATGTAGAAGACGTTTATAGAATCTGATCTCAGGTCAGAATGGGTTAAATAGCGAACACCACATACAAAAACCCATTCTGACCTGAGATCAGATATGAGCTGCTATTTTTCAATAGCTAAAGCATAACACGATGCCGACACCAAAAGGGGTTCCCGTTCAGAATGGGTTTAAATAGCGAACACCACATACAAAAATGTAAGACTTTGGAGGGTTTTATTAGGGACGATAGTAAGTGGGGACAAGGGGATGGGATTGGGGACCCCAAAAAAACCCAAAAAAACACTTTTGTAAGGAGGGGTGGGTTCAAAACTCTCAGGAGGACGTGCAAGTATGCAGTCAGTGGTGTCTATAGTAGTACAACTCCCAGTCAGTCCAGATGCTTGTTGCTGTTAAAACGTTCCACAGAGTCTGTGTTGGCCTTACCGTGGGGCTTAGCACGATAAACTCAATGGCACCATGGTGCTAAAACCCCATGGAGGACCGTTGACAAGTCCAAATGCAGTAGATTTTTTTTTAGGGAAGAAGTAGTGTAGTAGTACATACAATGAATGAATAAATGAATGGACCAAAGGATTTGATAAAGGCCTGTTATTCAAAATGCAAAAGGAGGAGGAACTGAGACACTTGTGAGATGTTCGTTTAAATGGGAAAACAGCTCCAAAACAGTGGAGGACAGACGCTGGACACAAAGGTTATAGTTGTTGGTCATGCTCAGAGAGAGAGAGAGAGAGAGAGAGAGAGAGAGAGAGAGAGAGAGAGACAGACAGACAGACAACAGAGAGAGAGACAGACAGTCAGACAGCGAGAGAGAGTGAGAGAGAGGGAGAGACAGACAGACATAGATAGATGGGGACAGGGGAGGGAGGTAGTCAGTTATTGATTATGTTTGTGGATATCAAATAAACAAGACGCTGCAGCAGCCAAGCAGAACCTCTACAAGCTGTGGAAAACGTGTGTGTGTGTGTGTGTGTGTGTGTGTGTGTGTGTGTGTGTGTGTGTGTGTGTGTGTTGGGGAAAACGGCACAAAAAGAGGAAAGACCTCTCACAAACGAGACTATAGACTGAACCCATGCAGAGCGCCAAACTACCTTGTGTTCAACAGTAGTAAACCTTTGAGTATAGCCCATATCACATTTCACAGAATCTAAAGGAGGAATATTGTATGAAGTCAGTTGGTGTTATTCATCTCATTCTCTGCTCAACAGTTGGATTGTGGGACAAACAGAGCTCAGGGCTGGGCAATATGGACACAAATCAGACATCACAATATGTTGGAGCAAAAGCCTCTATATAATACATGTTCTTTTCTATAGAGGGTATGCGTATGCATAAAGTGAGTGGCAAACTAACGTCATTAAATGCAATCAAATAGGACATTTCTGTGTGGATGTTTGGGCTGTCGAGGCCAGAAAGTCGTTTTTTGCCACTCAGTAGGTGTTCCTGCATAACTTCCGGGTATGATGATGACGTCACGCGCATACCCTCCATCATTTGCAAAAATTAAAAAAATAGCACATATGTTCAACATTTTGGACAAGCATATTTGAAAGTATAAAATAAAGTGATTAGAACTTGGAAAACACAGCACAGCTATTAACGGCAACGTTTATTTTCTTCTGTAATACAATTCAAAAAGTGAAACTTTCATATATTCTTAATTCTTTGCGCATAAAGTGAAATATATAAACCCTTTTTTGTTTGTTTTAATCTTGATGATTATGTCATACAGCTCATGAAAATCAAAAAAATCCTATCTCAAAATATTAGAATATTTTTACGAGACCACTAAAAAATCCAGACTATGTCTGCAGTCAATACTCTTGACAATACAACCTAGATTCTCCATGGGTTTGGCCAGTTGGTTGGTCAATTAAGCTCCATGGTCATTGGTCAGTACACCAGTTACTAGTAGTCTTGCTTTGTGGGCAGGTGCCAAATGGAGCTGGAAAGGAAAACCAGCATCTCCATGAAGCTTGTCAACATACGGAAGCACAAAGTGTTCTAAAATATCCTGATAGATGGCTGTGTTGACTCCAGTGTGACATTTTCATTGTCAGTGAGGATTTGGGGTGCCATGCAATCAGTGGCAAAGCCAGTACTGAAGTTCTGGGTGGGCCAGGAGTGGGTGGGCCTGCATGCACGGCACGCACGTGACACCACACCACATTATTAATGTATTTATTTATTATAAAAAACTATATTTTTTGGGGGCGGGACATCTGGCTGCATGTCATCTGCTGGTGTTGGTCCACTGTGTTGTATAAGGTCCAGAGTCAACACAGCCATTTAATATGTTAGAGCACTTTGTGCCTCTGTATGTTGACAGGCTTTATGGAGACGCTGATTCTTGATGAAATCATTTGCTCAAAAGTACTGACTGCATACATTAATGCACTTTTCAGATGGTCGACATTTCTGGATTAAAACATTTGTATTAAGTGGGGCGGCTCGCCGGAATCGGGGCGGCACCCTGTGGGTCTGGAACCCCCCCGGGGACCCCCACACGGAGTTGCACCACTCACTGATTTTGTAGTAGTCTTGTAAAATATTTTTAGATTTTCATGAGCTGTATGCCAGAATCATCAAGATTAAAACAAAAAATCACACCCGTGTGAAGTGAGTGGTGCAAATCTGTGCGGGGGGGGGGGGGGGGGGTCCCCGGAGCTGCCGGAGTTACCATGTGGGGGTCCCCGGAACATCCAGACCCCCAGGAACGCGCCAGTGACACTTGGTTGTGAAAACCAACCAAACGCTATTTCCGTACTCTGACAGACCCAGGCAGCCAGCCAGGAACACAGACACATACTAGCTCCGTAATGGGAGTGGTTGCACCACTCAAATTGACTCAAATTCACTTTATGCGCAATGAATTGAGAATATATGAAAGTTTCACTTTTTAAATTATATTACGGAACAAAATTAACTTTAAAATATACTTTTGCAGAATATTCTAATTCTTTGAGATGGAGCTGTATATAATCCCAGACCATATCCAGACTCAAATCATCATTGATGGATACATTATAGTTAATTATATTACTGCCCAGCCCAGGTTCAACACAACTGTATCACACTTTCCAGTTCCTGAATAATAATCATCTCACCGTCGGAGCACCTGAAAGGAAAGGATGTTTAGTGTGAAGCAGAGTATTCATGGACAAACACAGCCTATTAGACTAGAGCAGTGCTTCTCAAAGTGACATTTGGCACTCCCATCTGAAAAGGTTCCGTGCCAGGGACCCCATGAAGAGAAGATTTGTGTTATCAAATAGATAAATAATGATAACAAAAATATTCAACACGATTGCTATTTTTGAATAGCCAACGTATAATGGATAAAAGTGGATAGATTGTGATCGTGTATTAACACATTTTGCTGGGGACTTCCTGGCACCCCTCCCAATGACCCCTGGAGGTCCCTGGACCTCACTTTGAGAAGCGCTGTATTAGAGCATGATGGATACATGCATTGCAAGTTGTTCCTTGGACAATTTTGCCACATTTATTTGTGCAGAGATGAGCGGCCTGGATCTGCTGTTAATGCATCGCTCTGCAAACGTTACACGGTCATCACGTTCAGGCAGAGGGTCATTTTTTTCCCTTCAAATGTCTGCAAGACATCTGTTAAATATGAGAGAAAAAAAACACAGTGGCCCGCCTCTGAACCTCTGAAAGAGAGGCCCGTTGAGTTCACGCACGCACGCGCACACACACACACACACACCACACACACAGTGCACACACAGACACACACACACTCTTGAAAGGGAAACAGTAAAGCGGAAGCTCTTAGTCTAAGCCGGGGATCACCACAATATACTGCACTGAATACAAGCAGACTATTCCACATTGCACTTGTTTTGTACACGTGTGCACGCTGTGACACGGCACCTGCGTGAGCGTACACACACACACACACACACACACACACACACACACACACACACACACACACACACACACACACACACACACAGTTGTCCACCTTAGAATAGACTAAAGGACTTCACAGCCAGAGCACCCTCCTTCTTACAAACAGTCTGAGAATGTTCCACTTGGTAAAGCCCCCCCCCCCCCCCCCCCCCTCCCCTCCCCCTGTGTGTGAAAGACAGAAACAAGCAACAGCAAAGAGAGAGGGGAAAGGTCGTTATTGTTGCAGCGCTGTTGGCGTACAGTACAGTACAGTACAGTACAAGACACCCCCTGACTCTTTGCCGGGTGTTTTTGCGGTTGACATTTCTTTGGATTTTGTACTCGTGTGACCATGGGCATATACTCAAAATATTTACCCCAGCTAGAGGATCTAGAAAGCTGCCACACACATAGAAGGGCAGAGCGCAGACTGAGGAAGCAACACACAAACCTGGTGACTTATCAATTCAAAATTGATACCAATAAGAATACACTCCCCTCCGCTAGGTAGGTGGTTCTACTGTAGGTCTGTCACAATTATTACATCAGTGGTTCCCAAACATTTTCATGTCAAGGACCCCCAAATTGACTCTAATTAGGCCACGGACCCCCATGTGAAAAAGTTATGCCAGGGACCCCGATAAGAGAAGATTTCTACGGCTCTAGCAGTGATTCTAAACCCGTTAAATGTAAAGGTTTCAAGGACCCCCAGTTTGACATGCATTAGTCTACGGTCCATTTAATGGCATTTTTTTTAATCTTACTGAGACCCTAATTTATATTGTAAAAATCAATGTTCATTTAATTCTGAGAGTGTACAAATTTGTATCACTCTCAGAGTTACAGACCCATAAAAGGGTCCATTTTGGTTCCTAACTATCATTTAGCTGGGGACCCCCTGGAACTCCCTCAAGGACCCCTGGGGGTCCCTGGACCCCACTTTGGGAACCACTGTATTACATAATCACCTAATCGCAATTATTTGAGATAATCGCAAGCATTTCGCATAATCGTCACAATAGTTTCCATGTTTAATAATTTTCATAATATTTAATATAACATTTAAAAAAATAGTTGAAATAGCAGCTTGCAGATCGGCTAGTTCTACTATTAATGTTTCATTGAAAGTCATTTTGTTGTGTGTTTGCTGTTTGTTATGTCTGCCCTAAAAGCTAAAAGCCGAGCAGAAATACAATTTCTATTCCTAATTTCGTGTGACAGTAATCATCACGTAACATGTCCTAATCGTGACAGCCCTATTTGTACCACCTTTCTATTACTGACCAAAGCAGAAGCAGAACAGAACGACATGATGAGACATGGATAAAAACCCCTTGGTTACAGACAGTACAAGTACATCGATAATACTGCGGCTGTTATCCAAGCAACATGGGAGATGTGATTTGTTGCTGTGTTTTTTTTAGTGGAGGGAAATAAATAAGGTGACATTAGGAGGAGTATGAGCAACGTGTCAACGTTAGGCGAAGAAGAAGATGAAGAGTGGAAGAGGAAGATGTTAGAAAGAGGGACAGAACTGAGGCCAATATAAAGGTCAATTCATGCTTTGTGCCGAAGCGTCGCACAGCGGAAGGGATGCCAAAACTTCATGGAAATCATGTGGACCACATGAGACCAACGTTTCAGTTATGGAATGGGTTACCTGCAAGCATTAAGGCAATAGTCTGTGCACAGCAGCTAAATTGGAAATTCCTTAGTTACTTCACATGGCTTACCAATTAAACTAATAAAAGAGGGAATGTCGCGTTGAAATTTGTTTAGCTAATATTGATGACGTCACGCAGCAGATACACATTCCCCCCTGTCTTCTCTGTCTCCCCTTGGCTCGCTCAGCCTCGCACCACTAAACAAGGAAGTGACTTTACATGAAAATGTATTTTATTTCTAAATGTGTGCATATACAATTTATATTTCCCCTCAAACAACTTAGTTTTACCAACATTGTTCGTGTGAAATAGTTTGTTAAATGCTTATTCATTGCTACGCTATGGGTGTCCCGTGGGGACAGTATTCTCACCTCAAACAGAGGAGATCTGTGGGAGAAATACAGCAGCTGGCTGGCGCATGTCTTGTCTGGTCGTTGTGTGCAAGCCTAAGATTTAGACTCTCGTATATTTTAATTTATCGATTCTGAAATGTCAGAAACTATAAAATACATCTACGACAGTCTAAATCTTAGGCTAGTCTTGAGCCAAAGTTGAGTTTGACTGGCTGGTGGAACGCGCTGATGATATTTTTTGATGCCGTATTTAGCTAGTACAAACGCAAATATGCCATCCAAATGATCAGACTGTTTTCAGTGAGACCACAGTATGATAATGATATTTTTCGGGGCGTGTCATTGGTAGTTTAAGGCTCTGTTCCATTTAGTGTAGCACAGTGGATCTCAAACTTTGGTAATTTCAAGGACCCCTACAACTCTGAGAGTGTACAAATGGAACCAAAATGGACCTACGCCAAGGGCCATTTGGAACCCCCACAAGGAAGCATGAGGGTCCCTGGACCCCAATTTGAGACCCACTGCTGTAGCAGTGCGTTTCCAGTGAGCCAATATGCACAGTGGCAGCACCCTGACCCGCTTTGACCAGAATGGAACAGAACCTTCATTAGTATCATTGGTAACACTTAATTATTTTATTTCTTTCGAATATGGCTGTTGTGCATAGCCTTTTACAGTTAATGCATGTACTGTGCAGACGTGCATTTTCCTTTTTCTTTTGTGGCGAGTCACAGAAAACTCAAACGCCAAAACCCGTAACACGGCGAGACATGGGCGCGTGGTGTCGCTCAGCGCTTGTCTCCCGCCCAAAGCATAGCTTGACCTTGATGTCACCATGCACTAGACAGAGGAGAGCACACACTCACACCCCACAGTGACAGAAGCTGTGTCGGTAGGAGGAGGAGTAGTAGTGGTAGTAGTGGTAGTAGTGGTAGTAGTGGTAGTAAAGGCTACATGTGAAGGGATAGAAACATTGGTTACATCGTGCTGCTGTTGGCTGGAGTTGGAGGAGGCCTGCCGCCTCCCTGAAAAGGAGGTTCCACTCTGGAACGCACTCACAACATCCATCTGCAAAAAACCAAGACAGCGAGACAGGAAGGGAGGAAGGACGAGGAGACGCCCACACAAATAGAAATCAAAGAGAGTAGGGGTGTGCAACGGGTAATCGATCACATCCATTTGACTCACTCAGTGCCACAGGACGCCTTATTAAAATAATATAAAACGTAAAAAAGGGGAAAACGTTTTGGAAAGTCTTTTCTTTCTTCAAAGATGTCTAAAAATGTTCAGGAGTTCAAAAGTGTTCAACACGTTGTCAGCTTGCGGAACGTCCGTTTTGTGTGTTTCTGCGCGAAACCGCTGTGCGACAAAGCACAAAACACAGGGCGTAACACTTTATGATCAACTCAATCTGAGCTCAATTTCAATACAAAGAGCTTTTTGGATTCACGCTAGATGGGGACCCGTGGATAGAAAATAACCCATGACGTCACAGACGCTGAAGAGATCCGCTGCCTGGTGACGATCGAGGTAAGAGCCGGTAAAATCAAGGTAAGAGCCGGTAAAATTGACTAAATTGATTAGTCAATTAAAATATTTTATTAAAAATGTACTACATAAATCGGTAGCATATCGTAAACGGCCATATAAATGCCATATCGGTATCGGATCGGTCTCAAAATAATTCAGATTATTTTCACAGATATTGATGACGCACAAATAATGTGACCGTCAATGGCTCTGTCGCTTTTGTTTTGTGTACTTCTAATGTTTGAATGCAGCATAATCCGTATAATATCAGTATCGGCAGATAATCCAAATAATCTGAGGTCTGTCCTAATTTCAGAAAAGAATATGATTCGATTTGATAAATATATTTCTTTCTAAGAATATAATCGATGGTTGCAGCCCAATAGAAATTAAAGGAGAAGGAGGGGGAAAAAAGTCAACAAAACATACACACACAGCAAGAGGAGAGAGAGAAATAAAGCAAGGGCAACAATAATCATAGGAGAAAAAGAATAATAATTTAAGAGATGGGGTTCCGGAATAGTAGTTAAAAGGGGGGGGGGGGGGGGGGGGGGTAAAGGCACTTGTCCCCCGCAGTCTGAACTCACTTCCACCTTTTGTTTCTCTGCAGAATCCTTGTGTTCTTCTAATCGTGTCAGTGCACCACCCTTAACTCAGCCAGTAGCTGGCACCTCGTCATCATTACAAAACCTTTCCAAACGTTCACTTTGGTTTCGCGGGGATTTGTTTTTAGAAAGCAGACAGATTCAGATCCGAGACGGAAAAAGGTCTTTGCAACAGAGATTGCAGATTCAGAGCAGAGAACAGAGAACAGATTGGAGAAAGCAAACAATACATCTGTATGCTGGAGGAGCAATAGTAAGTTTGAGTTCATGGCTTGGATTCCCTGGCTTGAGTTTGATGCTGTGCTGAGGTGGAGTTTGATGCTGTGCTGAGGTGGAGTTTGATGCTGTGCTGGGGTAGAGTTTGATGTGGTGCTTGGGTAGAGTTTGATGTGGTGCTTGGGGGGGATGTGAGAGGGGGGGGGGGTCTGGACAGCATTACCTGGGTCTGGATGCGGTTAAGTCCTCGGAACCAGAGGATCTGCCCACGGCGGAGCTCTCTCTCGGCGTGGTCGATCTCCTCCATTTCCTCCATGTCTTCCAGCTCCTCGTCGGGGATCTCCGACTTCTGGGTGCCGTGGCCCGCCGTCTTCAGGAACTTCAGACGGCTGGTGGGGATGGACGAGATCACCTGGGGAGCAGTGGTGCATAAAGTACTCAACTCCCAGCACTTGAGCAAAAGTAGAGTGTTTTTAGCAGCCATTGCGACACACACACACACAGGCCAGGGAGGAGGGCTTGTACAGTACGGTACGGTACAGTACCACTCAGTACAGACAGGTCTGATTTTTTCCTTTTTTTATTAGATTCTTTAGGGCCATGTCACGTGATCTACCTGCACAGCCTTTGTGACCTACTGGTAGATCACGATCTACCTTTTGGGCGCCCCTGATTGTAGAGCCTTTGTTCTGCGCTTTCCGCCCAACAGTAACACTCCCTGCTGACGGGTGCTGCTCCAGCCCGTAGGAGTGTGTGTATTATAACCCGCCCCGTCCGGCTCCCCTGCCATTGTGTTCTATAGGTATTGGTATAGAATACATTATCGTTTAAAAAAGGTTAAATGACGAAACGGCGTTCTGTCATTTCATGATTATTACAAGTTGTTATAGGGTCAAGGTCCTTGACGTGAAAATGTTCTGGTCTTGCGTTATAAATCACTGTCCCAAATCACACATCTCTGGGCAGAACAGAGCACCAGGAAACTGTGGTGCGGTCACCCATACTGGTGGTCTCGCAACGCTACAATAGGCTCTGGACAGCAGTCATATTTGAAAGAAATTGAACCATTTCACAGGTCTTATATAAATGACACTTCTTTCCAATATGGCTGCTGTGCCAAGCCAACTCCCTCCACATGGGGGCAGTGTTTTACCACTTTAATCTAAAGCAGGTCTTTGGTTTCTTACCTTGTGGTTCTCAACCTATAAAGACCTAGTGAAATTAAAAATACCTTTTTCCACACTTTTAGACCATATCCGTCATCGTATGGGCATACCTAACAGTGGATGCCAAAACAATGGGAACATTTCCATTTGTGAATTTTTATATCAAAAGGTACATTTCTTTCAATTTGAATTACTTCCTTTGAACAAAAAACGTGATGCCGTCTTGAGTGTCGAGTGAATAAAAATGATGCTTGATTTCATTCACCTGTTTTATTCCCATTACTGAAACTTCAAAATAAAATGCCTGTATTTCCCATTATACTAGGACCTAGGTCTTTACCAAATTTCTTACAACCCCATCCCACCCCACGTCGCCACAACAATTTAGTACGAAGGCATATTAGTCATTGCCGTTTTATTTTATTAAAATAAACATTTAACATTGATCATGTTAAAGCCGGATTTACACTTTTTTTTGCACAGCCGCCGATAAAAGAGTAGCGGTATTTTAAGATAGATTTAGCCAACGTACAATATTTAATTTATTTATAGTCCTTGGCCAAAACTCAAATGCGCCTCGAGCTTGCAGATCTGCTACTTTTGATGCTTTCACGCGGCTCTGTAGAGTGCTCAAGTAAAGTAGGGCGTTCATTTACGAAAATAAATAAATAAATGCTTGAACACAAAAAGTTAGGATATGGAGATAAGAGTGCCCATTTCAAACACTCACCTGGCCCCACAGTAGACTGCCGAACCCCAGGAACGTGCACCACAGCCACTGGTCCACGGGCAGAGCCACGCAGCTGAAGGGTTTCCCTCCCCACTGCACGATGACGAACTGGAGGGGCAAAATACAGTTAATACAGCAAACTCATTTACCGCCGGCCACTTCCAACATGCCCATTCTTATTGTGGGCATGTCATTCTTATTGTGGGCATGTCATTTATTAGGCAAACACACAAATTGCGAACGTAGCCATTGTAAAAGCTGACGATATGTTCGTTATGTTGATTAATCATTGCTAGTGTTTGTTCAGTAACAGGGGTTTCTCTGTCTCAAGCCCTTTAATAAACTGAAAATATGTTTTCAGGTGGGACACCAATTTCATCCAAACAGGAGAGAAGAACATATTCCAATTCCAAATGTATCTGCTCATTTATAATAATAATATATATTTTTAATGAATTTTTCACTTATTTATCGTATCCTTGTACGAGTTCTCGCTCCTGTTTGGATGAAAGTGGCAGCCCAATATGATTTGTTTTCTGTTTGCTAGAGAGCTGGGGGAGAAGTGAACAAACAAGAATCAAGACTCTAAAACACTCTGTAGCAATGATAGCTATTGTAATATAGCTCTAGCTTTTTAACACGTATTCAAACAATGTCACTTACACACCTCCCACTCAAGTGGTTGGAGAGGGTCCCCAGCAAAATGTGTTAATATAGCATCACAATCATTTGGACCACTTTATCTAGCGCATGCGCAAATCATGTCTGGGAGCTCTGAGCAAGGCGTTGCCTAGCAACGGCCACTGACAAAAAATGGATTTTAGCAATCCGGTTTTATACCATTAAAAAAAACGGGTGAAATTATAAAGACGTGTGGGGACGACGGGACGGCTTGGGCAAAATAAGTGTTAGATACTAAAAAGGAAAAGTATTTCCTGAGTATCTACTTTTCACTCCACTACATTTCTACAAAGGATAAACAGTAGATTGTGAATTGGGGGGGGGGGGGATGTACTTTTTGATTTCTACTTTCAAATACAAGTACAAATTTGACTTGTAGTTTTAGTGATATTTGACCAGAGTATTCTATGCAAGGAATACTTTGTGTGTGTCAGCTGGCTTCTGAAAGGTCACAGCAGCGTGGTGACACAGCTGCGGCCAACGGGCTGGTTCTTGGAAACGACTAAAACCAGTGATAACACCTGGTGTTTTATTAAACATTCATTATATTTAATACCAGTGATAAGTTACACCTGGTGTTTTATTAAACATTCATTATATTTAATACCAGTGATAAGTTACACCTGGTGTTTTATTAAACATTCATTATATTTAATACCAGTGATAAGTTACACCTGGTGTTTTATTAAACATTCATTATATTTAATACCCCATCTACAAGCTTGTGAGCACGCAGAGATCTTTTGGAAAACTACTAAGAAAGAAAGAACCAAAAAACAACTACATTAAAACCCATTTAGACCTGAGGACGCATCTGTGTCATCTTATAACCACTTGAACATTTATTTTTAACTTTAGCTGTTGAAAAATAGCAGATCTACAAGTTCATAGCGCGGGACCGAGTGCCATGCTACGAGCAAGTAGATCTGGTATTTATTTTTTTATCGTGAAAATGTGGCACAAATCTTTGAATATAAATTACATTCTTTGCTGCTGGGGGGGGGGTCTCTGGAACAACATATTTAGAAATGGGGGTCTGTGGACAAATATATATCATTCTGGGAGTCCTTGATATGAAATAGTGTGGGGACCCACTGACAGAGAAACATATAGGTTTTCAGAAAACAGTTAGGATTTAGAAGGACATCTCTTCTCGGGTCTAAATAGGTTGATTTAAATGTACCGCAGAGTTTAGGAGATAGGAATATCTTTTTTTCATCACCTGGATGATGAAGGTGCCGAAGACGATGGAGCAGAAGATCATGTTGTTGAAGATGCCCTCGAAGACGTTCCTCTCGCCGTGGATCTTGCGCGCGTTGATCTCGTTGAAGAGCTGCATCAGGACGAAGGTGTTGAACACGATGGTGTAGTGCTCCGAGGGCGGCGCGTGGAGCGGCGCGTCACGCCCACTGTCGATGTCGAATATCCTCTCGCCTGCGGGGCAGGGACAAAACAGAGATTATTATTATTATTATTATTATCTTTTAGATCAGTGGTTTTCCCACATTCTTTCATGTCATAGCCCGATTTGTACGACTCCGGCAGTGATTTTGAACCATTTTCATTTCAAGGACACCCGCGTTTTGGGATGCGATGGTAATTCCGACGGAGCATTAGTCCGACATGCAGGAACAACGGTCGGACTATACCGCTCGAACATGCGCTGCTCCCGTGCTTGCGGTTATGGTTAGGTTAGGGTTTGAGGTAGCTTGTCGGTCTAATAATAGTGCCGGAACGCCGCGGTTTGACCTGAATTAGGCTACGGTCTCCTATTTAACCCATTCTGAACGGGAACCCATTTTGGTGTTAGCATCACGTTATAATTTAGCTATTGAAAAATAGCAGATCTACAAGCTCATAGCGCGCCACCGAGTGGCGCGCTACGAGCTTGTAGGTCTGCTATTTTTTGAAAAATCGAAGAACAACTGACATTTTTAGAATCTGATCTCAGGTCAGAATGGGTTAATCAGACCAGTGTGTGTCCACTGTCCAGTGGAAACCTCGTATGAATCTGATCTCAGGTCAGAATGGGTTAATGGCATTTCTATCTCTGGGACCCCAGGATACAGATTAAACAATTGGAATTTGAAAACTATAAAAATTAAGCTCATAATTAGCTAGTAGCTACCTCTCCTGATTGGCTGAAATGTTGTCACCTACCTGAAAGGTATTTTCTGTTCATTAAAGAGCCGCAGACAGAGACCTCTGTTACTGAACAAACTTTTAACATTTACCTTTTAACAAAACATGTTTTGTTTTAACCAAAAAAGATCACTTACACTACCTTTAACATTCATCATTAGTAATAGTAATGAAAGGCAAAATCAGTAAAACAAATATCAAACTTTATGCACAAGAGCAGTAGTACACCAGTAGAGGGCAATGTGACTCCACACATAAATGTTATCTCACTGAGAGGAGATCTCCACAATTCCCAACCTGTGGGCCGCGGTCCACTGGCAGGACGGGAGGATATTGCCATGTGGGCCCCCAAATAATTGACAAAACACATTTTCTGATAAGATAACATATATATATTGTGTAAACCAAAAATGTCACGGTAATGGTTTAAAACCATGAATTACTTTTCACAGTGACACAGATTAATAGGAACGTAACGTATACTAACATTAGTACCATTGGTCCAAGCTGCAACACAATCGAATAATTGACCATTTAAGTAAACATGAATTTAAAAATGCATGCAGCGCACACACCCCATCTGTTCCTTTTAACACAGCAGTCGAATATCTGCCATGATTACTGATCAGATGGATGGGCTATAGTTGGAATAAAATGCAATAACTACATGCACATTGTTTGAACTAATATGTACAGTAGCACTGGTATTTGAGTGCGTACGTGTGTGTGTGTGTGTGTGTGTGTGTGTGTGTGTGTGTGTGTGTGTGTGTGTGTGTGTGTGTGTGTGTGTGTGTGTGTGTGTGTGTGTGTGTGTGTGTGTGTGTGCGCGCGTGCGTTTGTGTGGGCAGGCTTTTGAAAGGTCACGGCTGCCTGCGGCCAACAGGCAGTTTCTTTGGAAAATACTAAAACTGGTGATAATAATCAATACTGCAATCTAGATATACTCTGTAGAGCAGTGGTTCCTAAACCTTTTCATGTCAACGACCCCCAATTTGACACCAAGTAATTATTGTTGCTTATGGCGGAATATTCCGTCACATAAAATCCAATCGTGGTCTGCTTCCGACTTAATTCTCCGTCATCAAAGCTTTTTTAATGATATAAAAAACGGGGTCGCTGTAAAAAAATTTTGTATTTAATTTTTTGCTTGGCCATGCATTCTTGCATTCTTCAGTGATCCTGGATTGCATGTTTTGCGCATGCGCACTGCCGTTCACTTCCTTATTTACGGCCCGACTAAACGGTCTCTTCTCTCTAAATATAAGGCTCCATGGTTTTGATCAAAACGGCAATGTTCTGTCCTCTCCTCATTTCTGACTCAACCAAGCATCTCGTTTGGAATATAACCGCTTCTAGAGAGAGATGAGATGTGACAGCGCCACGGGAGGTAGTAATGGAAGATTTCACCTCCCGGTTTTGGGGGGGAAATGGAAGTCTTTTCAGAGTAAAAATCTGCCAATCTGCTTGACACTCTAGCGCCTTTATTGTCTCCACCAGGCCGAAGGCATGTGGGGAGAGTATGTTTTGCACTTCGTCCGTCCGTGTGTGTGTCCGTGTGTCCGTCCGTCCGTCCGTGTGTCCGTGAGCAGCTAATCTCGGCCACCGTTAACCCGGTCGATGCCAAATTTTGCACACACACTCCCTGGATGCCAACGATGAACCTCTGCCCCAAACCTTCCAGAACGGCCTGTTATAGCGCCACCAGGAGGCCGCTTTGTGCAAAACAAGTTTTTGCACAGTACACCTACAGATTTTGTCCAAACATCGCGCAAATTGGTACACAGTCTCTCTAGAGCCATTCAACGAAACGGGTCTTTCAGATTTCTCAGACTCGATCCTGATTGGTTAAGATTGGCTTCCAAAGTTCACAGGAGTGCTCAGTTTCAAACAAAATGCTGCAAATCATGAACACATCGCGTGATTTCCGTGAAATTGTGCACCCACATTCCCACTAGGCCGAGGACGAAATGCCACATGAACAATTTCAACTCAGCCTCAAGGTGGCGCTATAACTGGCCGAAATGTGTTTTTACCTCTAACTGCACGGATATGTGGATAACCTGGTGGAGACCTGTGCCCAGAAGGGCACTTTTTCTAGTTCCATCATGTAGCTGGGGGGGGACCACATGGAACCCCCTCAAGGACCACTGGTCGATTGAAAAGCCACTGCTTTCCACCGGCGTCTCTTACCGGCGAAGAGCAGCGTGAAGATGACGATGAGCTGGTAGACGGCCTGCCCCAGGATGTTCTTCATCATGGTGCGGGAGATGAGCGGCTTGTTGCGGCCGTAGGGCCGGCGGAGCAGCAGGGCCTCCGTGGGGGGCTCGGTGGCCAGGGCCAGCGACGCAAACGTGTCCATGATCAGGTTGACCCACAGCATCTGCACCGCTTTTAACGGAGAGTCCTGGAGAGAGAGAGAGAGAGAGACACGTGAGTATTAACCCATTCTGACCTGAGATCAGATTCATACGGAGGTTTCCACTGGACACACACTGGTCTGATTAACCCATTCTGACCTGAGATCAGATTAAAAAAAAAATGTCAGTCGTTCTTCGATTTTTCAAAAAATAGCAGACCTACAAGCTCGTATCGCGCCACTCGGTGGCGCGATATGAGCTTGTAGATCTGCTATTTTTAAATAGCTAAAGCATAACGTAATGCTAACACCAAAATGGGTTCCCGTATAGAATGGGTTAAAAAAAGAGGAATAAATCTTGCGACGGAAGGAGGTGTATCATGGCCGAGTCCTAAATGTGCGAGTTTGTCAAAACCGCGCGAAGGAGCCTAAACAATTATGAACATACTGTTCCATTCCAACTCTACACGCTTTCCTGATCTATTCGGTGTTATCTATTCAGGGAAATCTGAATAGATAACACCTTGGCAAATGTTTCTTAAAAGTTAAAGCCACTGACAAGGTTAACCTTCAATGAAATATCCAAGACCAATAAGGGTTTTATGGAAGATGTTTCTGAATATATTGCTAGTATAACCCCTTCAAATGCTCTAATCTGAAAATAACCGGAAATACCGGTAGGCTATTTTCACCGTGCAACATGCTTCCATGGAATCCAAGAGACTGAAATCAGTCGTGGCGACTGACAACTTTAACCCACGTAGACCTTTAAAGATCCTGCGAGGGAATTTCAGTCGCCCAGCGGAGGCAGCACAGCAGTTACAAAGTTAAATCTCTCAAGAACACATTCTGAGCTGCACTCCATGGGTTCCCAGACTGCAAAGTTACAGATACAAAATAAGGCTAAAAAGGATAAAACATTGATCCATTGTGAGCCTACGTATTCAATTCATCAACATAGCATAACAAATTTACACAATACTACATGTCATCAACAGATACAAAACAAGACACAATTATGTACAAAGGAGAAAAAGGAGAAGTGGTGGCAGCGAATGACGCCTCCTTTCTACGGAACATGCATGCACCTCCCCTTGTGGTTCTCCTGATGGATGTTTTTCAGGCCAGTTTAGAAAGAAACCCAGTGATTCACATCTTTTAATGGATGGTGTCAGGGCATTCCACATTTTGGTGGCAGAGTAGAAGAATGAGGATTTTCCCATGTTTGTTCTATTTTGGGTAGTGGCAGATCGTTGTCACTCCCTCTAGTGTTGTCGCTTTGGAGAAGTAGTTGGTCAGGTATACGAACGAGGGCTGCGAGGGTATTTAACCCATCAAGGACGGGAACCCCTTTTGGGGAAGCCATTGTTTTGGAGCCATTGTTTTGGCATGTACAGTGTAAGATGCAGTAATCCAAATGCAAACACCACCAATAAAGAGCAACAGTAAAGTAAGTAAGTAAACTAAAGTATACACACATACAACCATCCTGCACTACGCAGAAAAGCAATAACACCAGATTACGGTGTCCCCATAAACAAACAAAAATAAATCAGTGCAATGCAAAGAAAAGTGTAAAAAAAAAAAAAAAAAAACCCACAAAAAACCCATGTTGAAATATTGTCAGAACATGAATATTGTATGGAGGTGATCTCTGGCACATATTATTTTCAGACGGGGTTCTGCGGACAAATGCATTAATTTGTGATCACACTTTACAATACCACGAGTCACGACAATATTTGATTCTCTTTTTTGTTAGTTTTTCCTTTTAAAAACTATATTTAGTTTTGATTTTATTTAACCCATTTAGACTTCTAAGACTTGATTCAAAAAATGCCTAAGGTTTCTGAAAACCTTAAAATTCATAAATATATATATAAAATGTGTATGTGTGCGGCTACCTGTACATGTATAGCAACAACTAATGAGACACAGAGGTATCTCCCGAATTGAAAGGTATAACAACAGGTCAAATTGGGTTAATGTAATGTGTGATTACGTGTAGTCCTTTGGCAGCCTCTGTAGACATTTTTTAAGCACAGCTCAAGAAGACCCACTTCTACAACATTGCTTTTAATTGATCTTTTATTTTGTGTTATTCATGTCGTCACTGTATTGCATTACTGCTTGTTTTTTAATGTCTTTGCCTTGCTTTTCTTTTTTTTTCTCCATTGCTCTGTAAAGCACTTTGAGCTGCATTTCATGTCATGAAAGGTGCTAGACAAATAAAGTTTTACTATTATTATTATTATTATTATATTATTGTTGATATATTCGAAAAAACAACAACAATAAAAACATTTGAAGAACTGGATGTTCGGGCTAAAAATGCATAATAATTTGGCGGTCCTTGACATGACAAGGTTTGGAGAACCTCAGTGGCTCAAAGCAAAGCCTCTGGATTGAGACACGGCCACTAACGGCTCAAATGGGATCCAGGTCATTTTTCAGAAGCCGTCATTACAAACCACACAACAACCGGGAAGGTTTGTGTGAAGAGGATCCATCCGTTAGCCCAAAGACCCATAAGAGAAATTAACCCATTCTGACCTGAGATCAGATTCATACGAGGTTTCCGCCGGACACACACTGGTCTGATGAACCCATTCTGACCTGAGATCAGATTCTAAAAAATGTCAGTCGTTCTTCGATTTTTCAAAAAATAGCAGACCTACAAGCTCGTATCGCGCCACTCGGTGGCGCGATATGAGCTTGTAGATCTGCTATTTTTCAATAGCTAAAGCATAACATGATGCCAACACCAAAATGGGTACCCGGTCAGAATGGGTTAAGACGTTTGCCTGGGACCCCAACTAGTGAAAATAGCAGATCTACAAGCTCAAAACGTGTCCCTTTGCGCCGCATCGTGAGCTGGTACATATGCTATTTTCACTAGTTCTTAAACAAAACGTGTGCAGTTTGACTCCCATGGTGCGACGAATCTGCCGTCTGGAATTGCGTGATAGCGAAAATGACGTTGGTGTCTTTACCTTCTTTTTTCATATACCTTGGGCAGCCCCCAATAGAAACAGGATGTTGGCCTGTTTGCTCCGTCCTCAGCCCTACTCTTCCTGTGGTGGTGCGCCTGTGTTTTCATTCCCCACTATCAATAAAGTATGTACTTAACTGTATACACGTTCTGAATGACCCTGCTGACGAAGATTCAGTAGCGCAGCTACTCTTCTTGAGAGATTACCAGTGGTCTAAAATGGGTGATGCAGGCTCTCCAACTCCTCCAAGTGATCTAAAATGGGTGATGCAGGCTCCAAGTGATCTAACCTGGGTGATGCAGGCTCCGGAGAAGGCTACGATGACAGCAACCACGTTGACGGTGAGCTGAAACTGGAGGAACTTGGAGATGCTGTCGTACACGTTCCTGCCCCACATGACGGCCTTGACGATGCTGGAGAAGTTGTCGTCGGTCAGGATGATGTCCGAGGCCTCTTTGGCCACGTCGGTGCCGGCGATGCCCTGCGGAGGAGAACAGTGAGTTAGTGTGTACAGTTGACTTAAGACTAAGAAAATTACGAAAACTAGAATTGACATACAACACATTGTATTTTAACCCATTCTGACCGGGCACCCATTTTGGTGTCAGCATCATGTTATGCTTTAGCTATTTAAAAATAGCAGATCTACAAGCTCATATCGCGCCACCGAGTGGCGCGATACGAGCTTGTAGGTCTGCTATTTTTTGAAAAATCGAAGAGCGACTGACATTTTTAGAATCTGATCTCAGGTCAGAATGGGTTCATCAGGACCAGTGTGTGTCCGGCGGAAACCTCGTATGAATCTGATCTCAGGTCAGAATGGGTTAAGTGAACTGAAGAATAACACAGAGTCCTCTTTGGCCACGTCGGTGATGCCCTGCTGAGAATGCACGACCCACATATTATGTACCACTAGATATCAGGACTGAAACTATTATGTATATATAAAAGTAATTTGGAATTTAGAACACAGCCCACCTCACGCATGAGAGGGACGATCTAACATGGTTACAATGGAGTTACAATGGGATCATATAGGAAGGGGGTGTACGTGTCTGATCAAATGAATAACAAATGTCTATAATAATTTAATCAAGTAACTTAAAAAACGGGTGCAGTGCACACCAAAATCAGAGTAGGGGTTAAATGACTTGGTTCTATCATTTAATCTCGTTCTTGTTTGTCGAAATTGTCATCATAGCTTAGATTTTTTCTTTCGTTTTCGTTGATAAAAGGTAGTCTCTGGTCATTTTTTGTCACACTTTTAGATGACAAAATGAACACTGTTCGTCACAAAAGTTAAGGTTAAGTCTGTCACAATTATTACATAATCGCCTAATCGCAATTATTTTAGATAATCAAAATTCTTTTTGCATAATCGTCATGTTCAACATAATCAACATTCAAAAATAGCAGAAATAGTTGATCTATAAAGTTTGTAGACCAACTATTTCCGCTATTTTGTAGAGAAATTACCAAAAACTATTATTAACCGTTTGGCCGACAGGATTAATTAAAGAATGATTAAGTGTCAGGATATCCCCCCGTTCAAACCCTTATTTTGAAGATCCAAAACACCGCGACTGGAACCGGGTGTTGACTGAATGGTGTGTGAGCGTGTGGTCGGTTAGGTGTTGATCTCTCACTAGCTGATGAGAAGTACAGGCCGGCGCCATTACAGCAACCGCTATGCTCCGTGCAATAAGCGTGCGTGCGTGTGCACGCACGCGTGTGGGGGTGCACGCGCAAATCAAGATGGCTCAGTCCAGTGTTATGGCTAACAACAGATAGCCATCCAAAGCTAATGTGAGTAGCCTTTCGACTAGATCGGATCAAAACTGAATAAATGTAACTTACTTATATTGGCGCTTGCAGAGACAAATTATTATATATATTATATTTTTCGGCGTGGAAAGTATTAAATGTGTCCGTGATTTATTTGTATATTGTTAAGTATACAAGTTATTTGTCATATCTACCCCGTGCAATTTGTGATTACGAAGCTTAAAAGGCAAACAGAAATACTAATAGTAATGTTCCAATATTCATCACAATTATTTGTGTGACAATCACGGTAATCGTCAACTTAAATACAGTATGTCATTTAACCCATTCTGAACGGGACCCCATTTTGGTGTTAGCATGATGTTATGCTTTAGCTATTTAAAAATAGCAGATCTACAAGCTCATATCGCGCCACCGAGTGGCGCGATACGAGCTTGTAGGTCTGCTATTTTTGAAAAATCGAAGAACGACTGACATAGAAACATAGCTTTATCAGAAAACTGTCAGGATGTAGAAGACATTTATAGAATCTGATCTCAGGTCAGAATGGGTTAAGTTGAGCGGTGCAGTGAAAGCAGACCACCAACCATGGCGAAGCCCACGTCTGCTTTCTTCAGGGCGGGTCCGTCGTTGGTGCCGTCCCCCGTCACGGCCACCACCTGCCTCTGTTCCAACACCGTGCTGTCGATGATACCTGCAGGACCAAGGAACAACAAAAAGTACTCACATTTTTACCACCCCCAAGTAAAAGTTATCAACAGTACAATTAAAAGTCCGGACGTTCAAAATATCCTTGAATAAAAGTACAAAGTATTGGCATCAAAAAGTACCAAAAGTAAAAGTCTGCTATATGCAGAAAGTCTCATTTCGAGTTTTCATTGTGAGGTTGTAGATAGGCATTTTTCAAATGGCCGGAATGTATAATATTTGGAATGCGAGATGTAGTGGAGTATAAATGTAAACGTATTGTAAATACTCAAGTAAAGTACAAAAACCTCAAAATTGTAAAAAAATAAAAAATTACTTTCCACCACTGGGAGGAAGGCCGTAGGTCAAATGATCCATAAACACACAGTGAGAACATTTTAATTGGGCAAAGGGGGGGAAATGAACGTGTACCTTTGACTAGTGTGTGCTTGTCTGTAGGAGAGGAACGGGCCAGCACTCGTAGCTTGGGCCAGATCTTGTCAATGCGCTCCTGTTCAATCTAAGAAAACACCACAAACGTTATTAGAGCGACTCCATATCAATGTATTGTAGAGTGTACAATGAGTTAGAACCACATGAACCCCATCGTCTCTATTCTGGGGACAATTAGTTGTGATTGAATAGATGCCACTTTATTTTTTTTGGTTTCCTACACCAGTGGATACCAAACTTTTTCTTGTCAAGGACCCCCAAATTGACACTAATTAGCCTGCGGACCCTCATTTGAAGAGATTTGCCAGAGACACCCATAAGAGACGATTTCTACGGCTCTAGCAGTTTAATTTCAAGGACCCCCAGTTTGACATGCATATTAGTCTACAGACCACCATTTAATGGCATTTCTATCTCTGGGAAACCAATTTATATTGTAAAATCAATGTACAAATGGAACAAAATGGACCCTGGGGACCCCCTGGAACTCCCTCAAGGACCCCTAGGGGTCCCCAAACCCCACTTTGCGAACCACTGTCCTACACTATAAAAAGAAAAAGCAAAAAAAGTTAAAAACAAATTTTCCCCAAAATAAAATATAGAGGGAAGAGGGAAGAAAATACTTTAAGTAGTAGTGAAAATGGCTACTCTGGAAGCTCACAACACGACGTGTTGTGTGAGCTTGTAGATCAGCTATCATCACATTTCTCTTTTGGGTCTCAGTGGGTAGTGGACGGTAGAGCGGCCGGATGGGAACCGTGATATTCCCAGTTCCATCCCGGGCTCCACCAGAGTTAGTGTCACTGTCAAAATGTCCTTGAGCAAGACTCTGAACTCCTAATTGCTGTATGAATATAATGCACAATCATGTAAAGCTCTTTGGATGAAAGCGCTATATAAATGCACTATTTACCATTTAGCGTTTGGGAACCACTGCTCTATAGCAACGATTACTATCAGATTATTTGGTCTTCCCCCAGCCTGAGGAAGACCATTCGTTGGTGAAACGCTGTACCAGAGTACTCCGTTTGTAGCCTCGGTACCCAGGCTTTCAGATCGGTGAACCAATACGATCCAACGTCGTGATCCCGGCGGCAATTCCAAACTGTCCGCTGTAAAATCTGTTTTTTTTTCGTCTCTCACATGCATACATTGGACGTGCATAACGACTCCTCTCCGAGTCTCCCTGCCCACCCACCTCTCCCTTCTCGTTGCGTATCCTGCGGTTGAAGTCTTTGCCCTCCAGACATATGAAGTCGTCTCCGGGCAGCAGGATGCCACACTTGGTGGCGATGGCCCGGGCCGTGTTGATGTTGTCCCCGGTCACCATGCGCACCGTGATGCCCGCCCGCTGGCACATCTTGATGGCGTCCGGGACCTGGAGAGAGAGGAAGCGGAGCACGTTTCAACCAAACTTTCAGCCAGGCCAAATGGGAAGTCATTATCAGCATGTCTTAATGAAATCAAATATTTTCATATATATAAATACATATATATATATATATATATATATATATATATATATATTATTAATTTTTTTTTTTTTTGGGTAAATGAACTTGATCATTTGCCATTTTTGAATTTGAATCTTGAAAAGTAACCATTTTGGACATATGAGGTTTTCACCCTAGATAAGTCATTATCTTATTATATTATTTATCAAAAGGTGTGTTTATTAGGTTCGGGGTTACTGTATCATCATGAGCAATCATTTCTGTGTCTTTGAAAACCTTCTAAGTTGGGACTTGCGTACCGTACGTGTAATTTAACGCCTGTGATGTCATAGGCCGTGGCATTGCCCTTGTTCTCTTGTGTTTACAGCAAAATAGCTGTAAATCTTGACTTCAGCAAATGCCAGGTAGCCTGATGTAACTGTAGCCATGGACAGCAGATAGCTGTACAGTAGATACAGCATCGAGACGAGTCGATATGGATTGTACCATACATATTGATGTTAATACAACTTCATCTATGAGCTTGTAGATCTGGTACTTTTGAAAAATCTGAGTCAGCGGCACCCTGGACAATTTTTAGGGTTAGTGCCAGTTATGTTGGGGCAATGTTCTCGCCGGCTCACACAGACATTGTAGATTGGCCAAGCATCTACAGGCTTGTCTTGATCTCTAGATCTCTTCTCCACTAGTCATTTAGTTTCAGTGAAAAACAGTAGTCGACAAACATTTGTAGTCGTCATAGTTTTAGACTTGACGAGATTTTATTTTTTTTATTTAAAAAAATATATATATATCCCACGATTTTGCAAACCATTTTTTCCACCCAGTGTCAATTATTGAATGTAAGTTCGGGCCGCTACACTTGGGGGGGGGGGGGGGGGGGGGGGGGGCAGCGGACTGATGTCATGCTTCCTCCTATGCACGAGGAGTCCAAGCTGCTTCTTTTCACCTGACAGAGGGGAATTTCCCCGGCCGGACCTAGCGCGTGGAAGGAACACGTTATTCCGACCAGTTCCTTCCTTTCCCCTCCATCAGGCGCCCCGGCTGGCCAGGGGGAGGTAGTTTTAGAGACCAGGGTTTGACTCGAGGAGATCAACGCTGCATCAGAGTCACCTAACCCATTCTGACCGGGCACCCATTTTGGTGTTGGCATCATGTTATGCTTTATCTATTGAGAAATAGCAGATCTACAAGCTCATATCGCGCCACCGAGTGGCGCGATACGAGCTTGTAGGTCTGCTATTTTTGAAAAATCGAAGAGCGACTGACATTTTTAGAATCTGATCTCAGGTCAGAATGGGTTCATCAGACCAGTGTGTGTCCGGCGGAAACCTCGTATGAATCTGATCTCAGGTCAGAATGGGCTAAATGTCCCGGGAAGAAGAAGGGCATTCTTCGGGCTGCGTTCCGTCCACCCGTCTACGTACGACTCACCTCCGGGCGGACCGGGTCCTCGATGCCGACCACACAGAGGCAGGTGAGCCCGGACAGGATGTCGTTCTCGTTGTCCCAGTCGGGCTCGCCCTCCGACAGGGGGAAGTCCCGGTACGCCATGCAGATGGTCCTCAGGCCCTCCGACGCCATGGGCTCGATCACCTTCTTCACCATGTCGTCCCTGTCGCGCGGCCGGAACACCTTGCACTCCCCGCTGGCCGTCAGGATCTTGTAGCACCTGGGGGGGGGGTGTGAGGTTTTAGATGTATAGTATTTTACAGTATGTAGTCATTGTGACAGGCCTACTCCTTGAGAAAATCCTCAATTCTGACTGCGTTTCCTCTTCTATCCTCGCCATTTAGTTTTTATATCCACCAGAAAATAAATCTCCTCAGAGCAGTCCTCCTTGGATTACACCGTGAGAGTTTATAAGTCCTACCTTAACAGTTTGACTCCATAAAACGCGTAACCCACATTTTAATCAAATATTCTACGCTGCCGCGATTGTTTTATTACCTTTAGAGCCTATATGCTGAAGTATTTGGGCTTTTGATCCGTGAAAATCCGGCGAAAAATGATCCGTCCGTTTGTTATGATAATCGGCACCAGCGGCCATGATGGTGAGGCACAAGATCGGCCTCAAACCCCCCTCCCCCCAGACAAACCCCCCGTCCACTTGCATTGGCCTCAATTTCCCAGAAACGGAATACGGCGAAGTACGTGAGAGGTATTCTTTCAGGACATAATATGTCCTGAAAGAATACCTCTCACGTACTTCGCCGTGAAAAAGTTTGATAACTACTGGTGTACACCATATTATGGTGTACACCAGTAGTTATCAAACTTTTTCATGTCAAGGACCCCCAAATTGATATGTATTTGTCCGTGGACCCCCATCCCATATGAAAAGGTTTTTGTGCCCCCCCCCAAAAAAGGTTAAATAATTTAGTCAATAAGTTAGACAGGCAGCCTGGTCTCTATTTACGTGTTAAGAGGATTACTGAGAGTAGAAAAGTAAGGGGCTTGGGTGGGACGCACTTCAACCGCTGCTTAGCTTCTTAAGCCGTTCCACACGTCATTTGCTTTGAAGCCTCGACAGCCACAACAATTACTGACAGCTTAGTAGCTTGACTGTCCCGAAATGACTACCTTTTTGCTTTTTGTTTTACATTGCAAAAATGTCATTAAAAAGGTCAATATCTGGCCCAGGCCGTGGCGTAACGGTCTGGGCACCTGACTGGTAATCCAGTCGCAGTGTGCCGCGGGTTCAACTCCCGAGCCCGACACGGCCTTTACTGCATGTCATCCCCCCCATCTCTCTCCCGTTTCCTGTCAGCCTACTGTCTGTCCCTTCAAAAATCAATAAAAGGCGTAAGCCGAAAAAAAAAAAAAAAAAAGGTCAATATCTAAAACTTTTTCCAAAAATGTGTTGCTATATGAGATTTAAGGTTAAACAATGTTTAGGTTACGCCAGATCTAAACACATAAACGATGAGTATGTGTGTGACTGACACCCAGGCAGGGAACAATAATTTCTCCCCAGTTTAGATAGATTAGTTATGCCAGTCTTGTTGGCCACAAAAGATGTTTCCTCCAAACACACATTTGTTTGTGTGTTGACTCACATGCCAGAGGGGAGCCCCCACCGGGAGGACACAGAGCCCAACGCTACAGGTGCCGCCCCAGCCTGTAGGATATCACCCTCCCCTCCCCCGAACACGGGCCAATTATGTTTGTGTGATGCAGCCAAAGCCGGATGCACCGCGGTGGATTTGAACCCACGACCTCCGCTGTGGTGGGCAGTCACTTTAGCCACTGCACCACCCGCGAGGGCCCTAACCCTATGCCACATGATGTGATGCAAGGTTTGCTCACTTCTTCAGGATTTCGGAGGCTCCCTTGCTGGACATGTAAAATTAAAACCAAAAAACTAAATGCATAACAGATGAAATGAAAGGTTTCCTCACTTCTTCAGCAGGATCTCGGAGGCTCCCTTGCTGGACATGTCAAATTAAAACCAAAAAACTAAATGCATAAAAGATGAAATGAAAGGTTTCCTCACTTCTTCAGCAGGATCTCGGAGGCTCCCTTGCTGGACATGTCAAATTAAAACCAAAAAACTAAATGCATAAAAGATGAAATGAAAGGTTTCCTCACTTCTTCAGCAGGATCTCGGAGGCTCCCTTGCTGGACATGTCAAATTAAAACCAAAAAACTAAATGCATAAAAGATGAAATGAAAGGTTTCCTCACTTCTTCAGCAGGATCTCGGAGGCTCCCTTGCTGGACATGTCAAATTAAAACCAAAAAACTAAATGCATAAAAGATGAAATGAAAGGTTTCCTCACTTCTTCAGCAGGATCTCGGAGGCTCCCTTGCTGGACATGTCAAATTAAAACCAAAAAACTAAATGCATAACAGATGAAATGAAAGGTTTCCTCACTTCTTCAGCAGGATCTCGGAGGCTCCCTTGCTGAACATGCGGTAGCTGCCATCAGCGTTCTTCAGCACCGTGCTCATGGACTTGCGCACAGAGTTGAAGGTGTACACCTTGTACAGCTTCTCCTCTGGGATCTCGTTGCGGATGGCCTGGTGGGCAGCGGGAAGTAGGGGGGGTTTGCAACATTTAACCCATTCTGACCTGAGATCAGATTCATACCAGGTTTCCACTGGACACACACACACTGGTCTGATGAACCCATTCTGACCTGAGATCAGATTCTAAAAATGTCTGTCGCTCTTCGATTTTTCAAAAATAGCAGACCTACAAGCTCGTATCGCGCCACTCGGTGGCGCGATATGAGCTTGTAGATCTGCTATTTTTCAATAGCTAAAGCATAACATGATGCCAACACCAAAATGGGTGCCCGGTCAGAATGGGTTAATTACTAATTTGCTTATTTCCATCGAAATAAGTAGTAAAGCGTGCCGCTTGGGATACTATTTACATTATGAAGAGAGGATATATACAAAAAAAAAAAGATTTTTGATTGATGGAAATAAGCGAACACACACCCCTGCAATGCCCCATTCAATTCAATGCAAATCAATTCAATTCATTGAGGGCTTATGGTAGGGGAAATAGCCAATAATGCGCTTTTGCACAAAATAACACCTGGACCACTTTGGTGGGGACGTAACAACTACAAATAAAGGTGAGAAAGCCTTCTAGCATGGAATTATCCTTTAACCCATTTTGGGGGCGGGAACCCCTTTTGGTGTTTTAAACATTATGTTATAATTTAGCTATTGAAAAATAGCAGATCTACAAGCTACGAGCTTGTAGGTCTGCTATTTTTGAAAAATCGTGAAAATATTTAGAAGATTTTTTTTTAATTTTGAGGTCAGGCCTAAATGGGTTAAGTGGTTAATTGGTATATATTCTATATCTATATACATGTCTCTCAATAAATCAAAAGAAATTAATGGATAGAATGCTGGCTAAGACGGATAGTGGCAGCCCTACCTGGTAGTCTCTCTTCAGGTTAGTGGCGAAGCCCAGCAAGGCACACTCGGTCTTGTTGCCCACCTGCCGCGGCAGACCGCCTTCCTTCTCTGGAGACTGTGGGGTAGGAAGGAAGCAGGGAAAAAGGGAACAATAGTAGGAAAGGGAAACAAAAAGACAGACGTGAAAATGCAAAGTCACAGCAGGTTTGCAAGAAGTCGGTGAGATGGTTTCTAGCTTTGCTATTTTGCTATTTGGACACTTATCCCAGGCAGTAGCAAACATAATGATTATAGACACCACAATTTAATTTCTCTACTGCATCGATTAGTTTGATTAACCCTTGCAACCCCATTGGAGACCCCCGTTCTAGCCCCCCACTAATACCATAAAGCAGGGGTTTTCAACTGAGTATGAACCAGGGACCACCACCCTGACTGAGAATCAACCTGGGGACCACCACCCTGACTGAGAATCAACCTGGGGACCACCACCCTGACTGAGAATCAACCTGGGGACCACCACCCTGACTGAGAATCAACCTGGGGACCACCACCCTGACTGAGAATCAACCTGGGGACCATTGTTGTGTTGGGAGGGGGGATATGGTCGTGGTGTGGGGGAAAGAAATTAACCTTCCATATTAAACTCATGTTGCTGTTCATTGTAACTTATTCTATGACTCAGTAAGCAGACACTTACCAATTGATTATTGGTGACTCAACCAGGCAATCCGGTTCAGTTTCCCTTGAGATTCTAACTCACTTTTCTGTGGAAGTTCTTGACATCCGTCTTCCCAGTAACTGACAACATCGATGCGTCATCATTTTTCACCAGATTATTTACTGCATTGTTTCTCAACTTGTGGTCAATACAATAAATTCAAATATGAATCTTCACTCGGCTCGGCGGCTTGGCTTCAACGTTGGCCAGCTGTTCTGGGGGCTTGACTAATACCTAGTTACCTACCATAAAGTTAGTAGTGTAGGCGCAGTGTTTTTCTAACACCTACCATAAAGTTAGTAGTGTAGACGCAGTGTTTTTCTAACACCTACCATAAAGTTAGTAGTGTAGGCGCAGTGTTTTTCTAACACCTACCATAAAGTTGGTAGTGTGGGCACAGTGTTTTTCTAACACCTACCATAAAGTTAGTAGTGTAGGCGCAGTGTTTTTCTAACACCTACCATAAAGTTAGTAGTGTAGGCGCAGTGTTTTTCTAACACCTACCATAAAGTTAGTAGTGTAGACGCAGTGTTTTTCTAACACCTACCATAAAGTTAGTAGTGTAGGCGCAGTGTTTTTCTAACACCTACCATAAAGTTAGTAGTGTAGGCGCAGTGTTTTTCTAACACCTACCATAAAGTTAGTAGTGTAGGCGCAGTGTTTTTCTAACACCTACCATAAAGTTGGTAGTGTGGGCACAGTGTTTTTCTAACACCTACCATAAAGTTGGTAGTGTGGGCACAGTGTTTTTCTAACACCTACCATAAAGTTAGTAGTGTAGGCGCAGTGTTTTTCTAACACCTACCATAAAGTTGGTAGTGTAGACGCAGTGTTTTTCTAACACCTACCATGATCTTAGTAGTGTAGGCGCAGTGTTTTTCTAACACCTACCATAAAGTTAGTAGTGTAGGCGCAGTGTTTTTCTAACACCTACCATAAAGTTAGTAGTGTAGGCACAGTGTTTTTCTAACACCTACCATAAAGTTAGTAGTGTAGGCACAGTGTTTTTCTAACACCTACCATAAAGTTGGTAGTGTAGGCGCAGTGTTTTTCTAACACCTACCATAAAGTTGGTAGTGTGGGCACAGTGTTTTTCTAACACCTACCATAAAGTTGGTAGTGTGGGCGCAGTGTTTTTCTAACACCTACCATGATCTTAGTAGTGTAGGCGCAGTTGACCCCGATGCCCAGGACCAGTATGTCTATGGTGGCGGTGGGGATGCTCCCCGGGTCCGGGATCTTGCGGTAGTGTTTGTCGGAGAGGAAGCACTGCACCACGGCCATGCGGTTCTGGGTGAGCGTGCCTGTCTTGTCCGAGCAGATGGCCGTGGCGTTGCCCATGGTTTCGCAGGCGTCCAGGTGACGCACCAGATTGTTGTCTTTCATCATTTTCTGCAGGACGTAGGAAGACAAGGAGAAGAGTTGTTCCTTCGTTTCGATTCATACGTCATGAAGCTTTATATTTTTGCACTGAATCCCTTTCTCTAGCCTCTTAGTCTTGTGTGACTCGTATGATGAGTTTTATTAATCCCATAAGGCAACTGTCATTTTACATGCTGGAATTAAAATAAAATAAAAACGAACTAATGTTAATATTTGTCATTCTCATGTGTTACAAATACATTTTGGAATTAGGCGTTTGAGCAGCTAAACCCATCCTGCCCACAACATTCAGAAATCATCCAAATAAGGTTTTATGATGTCAGGAATGGAAGAAGTCCACCCCCAAAATCCCCATAAAGAAATACAACAATACTTATATTATCATCCATTGTAAATTTAATTACACTGTCAACACTGGAGTGTCTTCCAGAGCATTGCCAAGTAGAATTGGTTTTGAATGCCAGGGCATTTACAATGTACATTTATAGGCCAATAGTATGCTACAGTAAGTAAAGTCAATACAGTATGTACAACTAGCAACTTCATCATCCACTCATGTCATGAATCTTTATTACCCAGACAAGCTGATTGTTCAGGAGTTGTACCCAGGGGGCAAAGGGGGTTGACCTGCATTTGCCATGACCTCAAAGGTTGTCCACCAGAAATAGTATCTATGACCCCGTAGGATCACAACCTATATGGACAACCCGGTCAAGTTTTTGCTGGAAGTCCAATATGGCCGCCGCAATATTGGCCCCTATTAGTTATAATGGGGGGTGAATAGGGCAAAATTTTAAACCAAAACCAAAATCCACGAAACTTCTCAGGTTGATCAATGATATAAATATGAACATTTTTTGTATTGAAAGTTTCCATGAATTTCAATATGGCCGCCACAATATGGCCGCCACAATATTGGCACCCAGAAAATAGGTTTGGCTCTAACTTCTGAACCAGATGAGCTAGAAACGCAAACTCTGTGTCTATTTCATGTTTTCTGACCATGAGAGACTCAATGGAATACCCATTTTCATTATTGGGTGTGTCTGGACCCTTATTGTGCATATTTACAAGATGGTGGCTACCCGAAATAGTGCTTTACCATGATTTCTACCATGATTGTTGACTGTTTTAGCAAACACAAGCAATATTAATCCATTGGCTAAGATTTATGACACAGAAGGGACATATATATTTGACATTGCATATTGTCATTTCCCCTCAGATCCTATGTAGAGTTGTAGGAATGATTTCAGATAAAATCAGAGACCAAAACAATGTATCTTAGAGATTACTTTACTATGGGACTGATACTATGGGATTGAATGGGACTGAATGGGAGTGACAGTCCCATAGTAACAGTACCTCCCATTCACTCCCTCACTCCCATTCAGTCCCATTCACTCTGAATGGGAGTGAATGGGAGTGACAGTCCCATAGTAACAGTACCTACCATTCACTCCCTTTCACTCTGAATGGGAGTGAATGGGAGTGACAGTCCCATAGTAACAGTACCTCCCATTCACTCCGATTCAGTCCCATTCACTCCCATTCACTTTTATTCACTCCCATTCAGTCACATAATAACAGTACACCCCATTCACTCCCATTCAGTCCCATTCACTCCCATCGTGTTAGTCCCATAGTAACAGTACCTCCCATTCAGTTACATTCCCTCCCATTCATGGATGCATGGATGCACCTGGGACGTATCCTCAGTGATGTATCCTGAGGTCAACGGGGTTCCGGGTCTCTCAACATCATACCCATCACTTAGGGGACCCAGCCGGGGTTGATCAAGTCCCGACTTACGTCCCAGTAGCTATACCCTCAATCAGTCCCACTAGGGAAAAACCAGCGGCACACAATCCGTTGGAACTACTCCAGAACTACTCTGCCAGGGCTGGGAGGTGCACTTCTGGCACATGGAGGGACTAGGCTCTGTGGGTTGTCTCCTGGTCGGGCCCCTCCTACGTCTCACCAGGTCCACTCCTGCTCTCACCAGGAGTAGAGCGAGGACCTGTGCGTTGCATCAGAGTCCCAGCACCAGACAGTTTATTCAGGAGTGGTGGGCATTGGGCAATGGTTCCGCAGGGTCATGGTGCTGCGGTTCCGCTTGCTGCTTGCATGGCCCTCCCAAAGGCCTCACAGAGGGTTGTTGGACTTCATCCTCACAGAGGACACAGGCTGGGCCACTAACCCATACTGCTCACCCGGGTGCCGTCTACATTCCGGCTGTCACCCGTCTCTCCGGTGTCACCAGACTATACCTGGTTGTCACATAGTCTATTCCTATGAGTCACTATATAAATAGAAGAACTATAACTAAAAAACATCGCATGGATGCACCTGGGACGTATCCTCAGTGATGTATCCTGAGGTCAACGGTGTTTCGGATCTCTCAACATCATACGCCGGGACAACGCTCCACACGTCCCAAACTCTTCTCCCTTCTGGCTCCAAAACTGTGGAATGCACTTCCCATTGCAGTCAGAACTGCAGCATCACTCCCAATCTTCCGCCGTAGCCTGAAAACCCACCTTTTCAGACTCCATCATGGCCCTTAGCACTTACCCTAAACCCTTAGATAGCATTTCTGTTGGATTATATAGCATTTGATACAGACTTATAGCATGTTATGTAGACAGCACTGTAATTGTATTGTATGTAGTCATAGCACGCCATAGTACACATATATAGCATAGTAGTAAAGATGTATAGTTTATATGTATAGTGTATGTATAGTTTCACTATATAAATATTCCACTGTTACTTTCTTAGCTTACGCATGTTTCATGATAAATGCTTTTTATGTGATGTATTCCCATGCTTTGTTCTTGCTTAAATGTAAGTCGCTCTGGATTAAGAGCGTCTGCTAAATGCCTAAATTGTATACCCATCACTTAGGCGACCCAGCCGGGAGTGATCAAGTCCCGACTTACGTCCCAGCTACCCTCAATCAGTCCCACTAGGGAAAAACCAGGGGCACACAATCTCTTGGAACTACTCCAGAACTACTCTGCCAAGGCTGGGAGGTACACTTCTGGCACATGGAGGGACTAGGCTCTGTGGGTTGTCTCCTGGCCGGGTACTGTTACCCATAGTAACAGTACCTCCCTTTCACTCCCATTCACTCCCATAGTATCAGTCCCATAGTAACAATACTTCCCATGCACTCCCATAGTATCAGTCCCATAGTAACAGTACCTCCCTTTCACTCCCATTCAGTCCCATGCACTCCCATTCTATCAGTCCCATAGTAACAGTACCTCCCATTCAGTCCCATTTTGAAAGGTGTGTTAAAATGGCCTAAGTCACATTTTATTATGACTTAGGCAAAATAATATGGCCTAAGTCTCCCTCTTGACATAGGCCATTGTTTTAATAGGGTGTAACAGGAAGGCCTTTTACATTAGGGCTCGGGTGATTTTACCAGAGGTGGCCAGCATCACCAGGTGGTGATTTAGGCCAAAAAAGCAATTTGGCAAAAAATTACTTAGGCAATTAGTTTAATAAGGTGACGATATTCAAAACAGTCAACAATCATGGTAGAAATCATGGTAAAGCACTATTTCGGGTAGCCACCATCTTGTAAATATGCACAATAAGGGTCCAGACACACCCAATAATAAAAATAGGTATTCCATTGAGTCTCTCATGGTCAGAAAACATGAAATAGACACTGATTTTGCGTTTCTAGCTCATCTGGTTCAGAAGTTAGAGCCAAACCTATTTTCTGGGTGCCAATATTGTGGCGGCCATATTGTGGCGGCCATATTGAATTTCATGGAAACCTTCAATACAAAATATGTTCATATTTATATCATTGATCAACCTGAGAAGTTTCGTGGATTTTGGTTTTGGTTTAAAATGTTGCCCTATTCACCCCCCATTATAACTAATAGGAGCCAATATTGCGGCGGCCATATTGGACTTCCAGCAAAAAATTGACCGGGTTGTCCATATAGGTTGTGATCCTACGGGGTCATAGATACTATTTCTGGTGGACAACCTTTGAGGTCATGGCAAATGCAGGTTTCCTAAAAAAAGGGTGGTTTGCCCCCTGGGTATTGTGTAGAACTTGTAATATTTAAAGTCCTTTCCATATCAATATTGTTTTTTTTAAAGGATCAATTGACATGGACTAGTAAGCAAATATCTGGAGTTGTCCCATATCTGTCCCCCTTTAAAAGCATACAGTACATAACACCAGTGTTCTCAAAGGGGTCCTTGGGGGGGATTCCAGGGGGTCCCCATGATTAGGAGCCAAATGGATCGTTATGCGTCTCTAATCCAGAGTGTACAAATGGAACCAACTTAATCTGTTTCCATTGGTACACTCTCAGAGTTAACCCATTCTGACCGGGCACCCATTTTGGTGTTGGCATCATGTTATGCTTTAGCTATTGAAAAATAGCAGATCTACAAGCTCATATCGCGCCACCGAGTGGCGCGATACGAGCTTGTAGGTCTGCTATTTTTTGAATGAATGGGTTCATCAGACGAGTGTGTGTCCAGTGGAAACCTCGTGTGAATCTGATCTCAGGTCAGAATGGGTTAAATGAAGACTGATGATACTACAGTGTAGATTGGGGGTCCCAGAGATCAAAATGGTATGAAATGGGGTCCCGTGGGCCTAACGCATATCAAGATAGGGGGTCCTTGAAGTTCAAATGGTTGAGAATCACTGCAATTAGTTGAACAACTCTTCCCTGCTGTACTTCTTTTTTTTTTTCAAATGGGGGTCAATTTGGGGGTTCCTTAATGTGAAAAAAGTGTGAGAACCACTGCATTACACCACTTGTGTTTGAAGGCAAACAGCAATGAGCTCCTTGATACGGATACAATCCTGTTAGCCACCAGGCCCAGTAGAGAGGATGACGGCCTAGCTAACACGGCAGCAGCTTAACCTGCTAGCGTTAATAGGCTAAAGTGTAAGCTGGTTAGCGGCGATAAGCCCAGTTCGGATCAAAGATTCACTGCGAGACAAAAACCATTACAGGGATGTTGCAGTAGATAACTGAAGAGGCTAAATAACGGTCTCAGAGGAGATGAAACTAATGTTGAATTGACATTAACCACTTCAAACCCAATATACTCAAGTTGGTCTATACTAGGCCCTTCTTGGATTTCATTCTACACCAAATCTCTTCCGTGGGAAAATGGTAGTATCTACAGGCTTTAGCAGTGAGCTGGGTTTTTTTTTTACAGATGAAAAACAAGTATCATCAACATGAGAAAACAAAGAAACGGTTTCAGAATGAGTCATAGCAACAAAAACTGATTTAGCTTTGATGTGTTACAGTTTGTCTTATCGTGTATCTTAAGGGAGTGTTTTTTATGTTTACAATCTCAGTGTGAATCTTTGGCTATGTGCCAGTGTGAACACTTTTCGCAAATTAATGTCCAACTTGATCATTATTACAGTGTCACACAAAAGCATCAAAAGCAGTAGATCCACCAGTTCAAACGAGTTTGGAGCTTGTAGATCTGCTGCTACAAGCTCACAACGTGTCAATGTCGATCGGCTAGTTGAACTATTCAAAAACGTTTTTCAAAATAGAAAAAGACAAAGACGTTTAGGAATAATGGGGTTTTAGCGTGGACGGAAATGAAGCCCACTGTCTCCACCCGACAGACGACTGGGTAGATTACAGTAGGTACAGTACGGGCTCTAGCGCGGCGAACTAAAAGCGCCGGATGTTTACCTTGACAGAGTAAGCCAGGGAGATGGTGACGGCCAGGGGCAGCCCCTCTGGCACGGCCACCACCAGCACCGTCACGCCGATGATGAAGAACTTGACGAAGAACTGGACGTAGATGGGCGTGCACTCCTTCACCCAGGGCAGGTTCTGGATCCAGAAGGTGTCCAAGGCGAAGCGCGCCACCAGGATGAGGACGGTGATGGCCGACATGATCAGACCTGGAGAGGGGGGGATGGGTGGGTGGAGAGTCATATTGAAATGCCATAAATAATAATAATGAATAAAGAAAAAATAGCTTTGATTTGGGTCTGGAGCCAAAACGTTTGGGAACAGTGGTCTGTCTAAAACAGTGGGTACCAAACTTTTTAGTTTAATTTTGTTTTTACCTGATCTGTTCTTTTGATATTTCGTTGATTTCTTCGTGAAATTACTGGTAAAAAAAATCTTGAAATTTTGCTTATAATTCTTTTTTTTTTTAAATAGTACTACCGGTAATTAATCCATTCAGGGCGGGAACCCCTTTTGGTGTTTTAACTCTTCTGGACGGGTACCCCTGTTGAGGTTTGAAATATTTGAACTAATAAATAGTAGATTTTGTTTTCAGGCTTTTTTCGGCACAGTCCTAAATGGGTTAAAAACAAAATATAGGAAACAAAAAATAAATAAAAGGCACCCATAAAAATCGTGGCTCCCGACTCGGCCAGTGTTTGTGGAACCAGTGGTCTAAATTAAACGCACGTCACCTGCTTTGCCGATCTGGACGGCCAGTTTGGTCAGCTTGCCCTGGAGCACAGACTTCTCCTTCTTGTTCATGTTCTTCTTCTCGGCTGCCTCAGCCCCTTCGTCGCTGTTCAGAGGCTGCATCTCCATGGCTGCACCGTCCTGGGCTTTGGCTGCAGGAGAAGAGGAGGAGGAACAGGTGGTCATTGTTACGGCCATTCAAACGACTTGATTGAAGAAGAAAAAAACGTGATTTTATTGAAAATCTCTTAACTTGGCTTCCAAAAAAAATAAGAAACAAGAAAGGACAGTACCGTACACTACAGTCAATTTGTGTGCAGAATATTAAACTCAAGAGTTAAATTAAGCACTGTTGGGCACACGTCACACTGGTACGTACGTTTAAGTTTAAACAGAGCCAAGACGACGTGCACGACATGCATTCATCGTTCAACCTTTCATTCAGCCTTCCTCTCTCGGGTCTCTCTGATCGTCTACCGTCGCTAGGCCACTGTCGGCTCCGCTTTGGTCCGCCCAGCCCCCCCCCCGCATCCACCACCATTGTAAATGTGTAACTGTGATCTTAAAACCCTTTTTCCTCGGAATTGAGTCTCAGATTGAGGTGTTTGAACAGAACCTTGATGTTAGCAGCTCATACTGAATCGTTGCCACCCCGCTGTTACAATATGAACGCTACTGATGACTTCTTCAACCAGTAAGACGCCTGAGGGCAATAAGTGCATGCGTCCGCCTCGTCGACGGCAGACTACTGGGCGAGCGCTGGCGCTTTGGCTATTGGCATGGGGGTCAGATCAACATGGAATTCATTGAACATGGCCTTCATTCTCGGGCCTGTTGAGAACTCCTAGTCTAGAGTTTGAATGGACAGGTATCAGTCAAAAGGGAGACGTCGAAGAGGAAGGATGGATGGGGAAGGATCACCATAATGGAACAGGTTCTGACATCATTCCTTATATGGAGATCTAAGGGTTTGAGGTTTGAGATCAGATGTAGAGTTGCTGGCCAATATTGATGACAACTACAGGGCAGCGCTCTGTGGATTCGTCTATAGTCTACTTGCCTCGACATTTCTAACAGAAAAACTTCCGGGTTGTCCGGGTTCACAATGGGGCTCTATGGGCTGGCAAATAGACTAATTGCGACAGCAGCTCGCATTTACTATGACATCTTTATCCCTGATGATGTCACGAGACCTGGGCACCATATATGGGGGCTTTCCCATGTATGGACATTTTGAGTGACGGAAACAAATGTACGATTTCATAGTTAATGTGACCTGCCGTCGCAAAAAACGTAGCGAGTAGCCACATTAGCTTTAGGCGACTTTGCTTCCGGTTCATTTTGGGGTCTTCAAAATAAAAGTCTGTGCTGCATCCGGAGGCAGTTACAATTTAGGCATTTAGCAGACGCTCTTAGTCCAGTGCAACTTACAGTAAGCAAGAACATAAGGAAACTAAGTAACCTACAGTAGCATCTGAATCAATGTTGGCAGTCAAAGAGTTTTAAGGGGTTAAATAAACCTCCCATCCTCAACTCAGCAGAAACACAGGGTTGCATCATAACATCAGCAGCAAGCATCTATTTCTAGTTGAAATGTAAATGTTGTCTGATGCACTCCCCGACGGGCGCTGAGAACTTAAGCACTACACTTTTTTTTTTAAACAGTCGCTTAGCAACAAGACCCATAAGCAGCTACTCCCACCAAAGAGTGCCCTCCTCCTAGCCTGGCCCCGTGGCTTGGACAACTAGAACCGGGTTCGACGGAATAACTTATTCCACGGTGCACATTCAGGTAGGCACTAGGCAGTAAAGTTGTGATTAGGCCTCACTGCAAACAGGACACTTGCAGCCAGAGAACAGGTTTGATTGGATTTTAGCCCAGAGCCATTCCTCTGCACACGGCCGCACAATGACTTGAGCAGCAAGTCCCAGCAGGTCTCTCCAGAATGCTGAGCATGCTGGAAGTCTAGCTCCGCCAGGGAAACGCCACGCCACTGCTTCTCAAACCTTGTTCACGTCAAAGGACTTCCGAATTGATGTGTGTTTAACTTGAAATACAAGTTCACAACAATGGGGCATTACGACGCCATCAAGGCACGCCGAGATAAATGAAAGTCGGCTAGATCAACTGTAGATTTAGTCGACTAAAATATGACAAACTTAACAACTCTATGGCCTGTATGACGGAATATGCTTGAACATTACTTTGATTATGGTAATACACAGACACACCATAAAAAAAAGCATTTTCAGATGGGGGGGTCTGTGGCCAAATATTTGGCCAAATATTTTAATTTGGGGGAACTATACAAAATGCACCATTTACAATTCATTTTCTGTACAAATCGATGTTGTTCCCCTACTTGGCATTTAATAGCATAATTAATGCCCTTAGTGAGGGACAAGACAGGACGGCCTGTTCTGACACTCGGGTTAAAGGATTATTATACCATTTCTGCCGCGGCTATACGGTAGGTAGAAGGAGTCAACTCCAGAGAGCTGTGGTCACTGGTCAGCACACGCACACACGTGTGTCACATAGTTTCATCGCCGTTGGTATGACTAGTGTGATTTACAGCCGTCTCTGAATCATTCATACCGGGGAGTCGAGGACATCAATAGAACAAGAATTAATTAATTAACCCATTCTGACCTGAGATCAGATTCATACGAGGTTTCCGCCGGACACACACTGGTCCTGATGAACCCATTCTGACCTGAGATCAGATTCTAAAAATGTCAGTCGTTCTTCGATTTTTCAAAAATAGCAGACCTACAAGCTCGTATCGCGCCACTCGGTGGCGCGATATGAGCTTGTAGATCTGCTATTTTTCAATAGCTAAAGCATAACATGATGCCGACACCAAAATGGGTGCCCGTTCAGAATGGGATAATTAATAAGAAGCAGATGCTGTGACCCCAGGAATGCAGTGCACTTTGGCCTTAATCTCCTCCTCCGCCACCAGTCTATAATCAACGTAACTGTTGGATTCAAACAGCACCTGCTGATCAGAGCTGGATGAGCCAGAGGAGAAACGCAGAGAGCGGAGATCAGTGAGCGCCACCAGGGAGGAGCGCAGGTGTGTGTCTCTGTGTGGTGTGTGTACTAAACCTGTACACACGAGACAAACCTAATATCTGGTTGATCCTGCTGCGTTGTACATCAGCACATGGTCACTTTTGAGTGAAAACTGCCGCTTTGATTAGAAATTGACTGCATAAAGAAACGCGGTAATTATGCCCTAAATATGTCCCTATGTATTAGGGTGTATATACACCATCACAGTATATATATATAGACACACACACACACACACACACACACACACACAGGAGCTGAATCAAAGTATTTATTAAATAATTAAAGTATTCACTTTAACTACGGAAGCTCTTTACAAAGTCATCGTGGGAGACTTTAACCAACTTCCAGCGCTGTTAAAAGGGCAGAAGGAGACGCTATTAACCCACGGCCAAGAGATCAAGGTAAAACGCTAAGCCCAGAGTTAATTAAGCATGCCTTTGTCTGTCTGTCTGTCTGTGTGTGTGTGTGTGTGTGTGTGTGTGTGCATGTCGATACAACCACACATGCACAGAAGATAAAACTCACCTTTCTTGCGGTTTTCCACAGATCCGTCCTGTTTCTTGTCTGTGAAGAACACATGATGTGGAGAGAAACACAGTCAGTCATTGGTGGTCTACTACAGCAGTGGTTCTTGCTTAACCACTAGCATATTTCAAACAATCGAATCCTCGCGGTATACCACAACACCAGACTCCTTTGTGAGCCTGTAGATCTGCCCTGATGGTGTGTGCGCGCGCACCCTTAATTATTTTCGTATATATATATATAATATATATATATATATATATATAATATAATATATATACACGGACCCGCCACTAGAGGATGCTGGCGGACCGTATAAGCCAGGTCCGTATACGGACCCCAACATATACTCGTGTAAATAATGGTCGAGGCAGCTTTTAACATTGGTTGCTATGGCAACGCCCCCCACCCGCTCCAGCTCTGGGACGGAAAATATAATCACTGTTTAAAGCAGTTGAAAGGAGGATTTTCAAATGTCCATAAGTCGGAAATCCAGGAGAGGTCCTTGGTGGATCTTCTGCCATCCAAATTTCCGATTAAATGTGTGCCATTTGTACCGCGACGCTCCCGCCATGCAAAAGCTTCTGACGAGAGGTAAACAGTGTGTGCTTGTGCCAATGATACTAAAGTGTGTGTAGTGAGTGTGTGTGTGTGTGTGTGTGTGTGTGTGTGTGTGTGTGTGTGTGTGTGGGCGGGCAAACTCTGACTCTTAAAGTGAACACGTATGGTGGCACTACTTCATAAATGCTATAACTGCAGCCACTTTCATCATTAGCTGCTACCATCCATACCAATAATAAAGAGGCTCATCCTACTGTAATCAGTGGCATCCGATCAAGAGAGAGAACTCACACAGGATGCAGGATGAACAAGAGAAATTGGACTTGACAACACAAAGAAATGAGCAGACACAATTGGAAGTGCAACAGCGTGAAATTGAAGCAACATTTTAAGATGATAAATGGGTAATCTCTCCTGATTGAAATGTGGCAACCCACCTGAAAGTGTAATTTTTGTTTATTAAGAGAGTCAGGGGAGACCCCCCCCTGTTAATGAACAAACTCTAGTGTGAATGAATGAAGTGCCTGGTGCTGGGAGTCTGGTGCAAGTGCAACACACAGGTCCTGGGCCTGGTGAGAGCAGGAGTGGACCTGGTGAGACGTAGGAGGGACGTGGACAGGAGTCAACCCACAGAGCCTAGTCCCTCCACGTGCCAGAATCTGGTTCTCCCAGTCCCAGCAACGGATTGTGTGGCCTTGGTCTTGCCCTAATGGGACTGATAGAGGGTAGCTACTGTCACCCCGGCTGGGTCACCGGTGTGAGGGGTATGATGTTCAAGAGACCAGAAACCCCGATGACCTTGGGATCACTGAGGATACGTCCCATGTGCATCCGCCATCCATGCAATGTTTTCTTTAGTAGTCGTCTATAGCATTGATTAGAATATAGAGCTTAAATGTTTTAACAAAATACATTTTGTTTTAACCGAAAAATATCACTTAACCGACCCTTTAACTTCTTATGAGGCAACCTTGGCAAACCAACACTGTGGTTTTAGGCATGCAAACAAACAAGCTCATTATGTAGGAATTTAATTCTAACTTCCATAGAAGGTAAACACCTCGACCATCACATTCGCAACCACAATTTAGAGTGCGGCCACAATCCAGCCATAACCAATAACAGTTAAAAGTACGGTATGGCATACAATCTTTAGTATCCAAAATTAGCTCCTAAACATCCAGTGAATGGGTAAGATGACACACATAGCTGCCACGGGTATCCTCTTCATGTAAAACAGCCCTGAAATAACTCTGCATTCACCGGATTCCATCGGCCTCCACAAATAAGTGCAGGTGCCTGAACTCAGCCCTGAACTCTGACCACTTCTGCTGCGCTCCGCCAGAAACGTTTGCTTCAGCACGGCAATGGATTAACTTCTCTTCCCTGCATCGTTGCACTTTCCCATTTTGTAACTTTCTGCTCCCGATCCGATTTCGATACCAGGGATGTCCCGGTTACGTTTTTTTTTTACTCCCGATCTAAATTAATTTGTTGGATGAGGGAGGGATGAACTTTCCACTTACTCTTCTTCTGTTTCTTCTTCTCCTCCTTCTTCTTCTTCTTCCTCTCCTCCTCCTCGTCGTCGTCGTCGTCCTCGGCGGTCCCCAGCAACGTGAAGATGATTCCGCTCTGAGAGTTGACGCCCACGGCGGTGACCACCATTTTCCCCGAGCCCTCCATTACGTGGGTTCCTGCAGAC